>NC_136959.1:1713738-2058738 GCF_032717465.1 Coenobita brevimanus
CTCTGCAACAGTATTATTTAATAAAAAAATTCTTACAGTCAGTCACATTATCGAATTCAAGAAAAGCGATGGTATGGTTCACCCCGAGGTCTGACAAACTGAACTGTTGTTGGCTGGGTAGGCTGAGTCCTGAGGGATTAGTGGCTGAGAATGGTACGTGGAGGTTGCTGAATGGATGAAGGTTTTTGAAGGACGAAGTGGTTACGGAGTGCTACTGTCTAATGAGGTGTAGAGTCGTATGTATTAAATATTATGTGGTGCAAATTTATGAAGATTATTGTGCCCCTGAAATAATGGATGATAATAATGAAACAACCTGAGTGGCAGGTCTTTTGCTAAGGGAAAGACTTCATTGTTGTTCTTGCTTACGCGCACGATCGTGAATCAGAAATACTTAAGTTTCGCAATCTACTGGTGCTTTGTTTTTAATTTATTTGCATATAGATTTACGCATTACGAAAACTTTAATAAATACACTTAAATCAATCAGTGTTATAGGAACCCAATAAATAATGCGCAATATTTGGCTCAGGGAACGAGTTTTTTTGTAAATGGTAATTAATGAAGGATTTTATTTTTGCTGATCGAAAATGGTGATGATCAAACTTTTCTTTGGTGCATCGTGTCCCTAATGACTTTTTCGTGCCAGTTCTACTGAAAAGTTGAGTGGGTTAGGGAGAACCTTTTTTTATATTTTTTCTTTATATTCTAATCACACACTCTTACAGAAACTAACTAACGAGAACCAGTGGGGTTAGTGAAGTTATCCTGTATTCTTATGTTTTAGTATCCATTTCTGTCTCCTCCGTTCTGGTCAAGCAGTGCTAATAGGCGTCTAGCAGTTTTTTTTTTTTTTTTATTAATAACAGAACAAAGGAAGGAAAAACAAATGGGTAAAAAAAAATAATCCATACACCAGATTACCGGTGTCCTCTGTTCATAAAATATCTGTAACAATTAGACTTGAACAGTTGTGGGTTGAAATTTGGAGGAAAACAACTCTGGGGAAGCGAGTTCCAGAGAGATGCAGTTCGGGGAATGAAAGAATTCTGATAGGCAGAAGTTCTGCAATATGGCTGAGTGACATTCCAGTCATGAGCGCTACCAGATGCCCGTGTAGCACGAGGGAAGGCATAGAGAGGTGGCACCATGGACGCAACTTCGTCTGAGCATTTGCCAAAAAAATATCTGTAAAATAATGCAAGGGAGGCAACATTCTTTCTTACTTGCAGGGGAGGTAGTTTATATGTAATGGCAGGGTTGTTAATGATTCTAACAGCTTTATTCTGAATTTTGTCTAGTTGTCTTAATGCAACCTCTCCACAACCATTCCACAAGGGTGAGCAATATTCAAGCTGAGAGCGCACATGACTCTTATAAATTATAGCTAACTGCTCATCGGCAAAGAAGTTACGGACTCTGTACAATAATCCAAGTTTCTTTGAGGCGGTTTTAGCAAGTGATCTGACATGAGAGGTCCAGCTCAAGGCACTGTTAAGTGAGACACCAAGAATTTCAATACTTTTGGAGATGGGAATATTAGTAGCACTGAAGGTAATGTACGAATCTGGCAATATCTGTCTATTAGTAAACTGTATATATTTAGTTTTACTAGCATTAAAAGAGACAAGGTTGTTTTGTCCCCATTCACTGATTGTAGATAGATCTTGATTTATGGAGATGGCTGTACTGAGTTGAGAGGTAGAAATATTAGACTTTTTAAATGGATGTCTGAGTGTGAATGAACTATGTAGTGTTGAGTCATCTGCATATGAGTGAATGGAATTGTGAGTGACAGATAAGAGATCATTAATATGAACCAGAAATAGGGTTGGCGCCAGAACTGATCCCTGCGGCACGCCGGCGTTAATTGAGTGGAAATTCGAATATACATCATCTACTTTTACTCTTATTTTCCTGTCACTAAGATAAGAAGAAATCAAAGGAACAAAAGACGTTAGTCCATAGCAAGGGAGTTTGGACAGCAGGGAACGGTGCCATACTCTGTCGAAAGCTTTAGAGATATCAAGAGCTACTGCATGAGTTTCTCCAAAAAGATCAATTGATTGATGGATGGTATGAGTTAAGAGATTGAGTATGTCAATGGTGGATCTTTCGTGGCGAAAACCGTATTGTCTATCACTAATTAAGTTGTTGGATTCAAGATGTTTAACAATATGCTTATTAATTAAAGTTTCAAATACCTTACCAAGAGAAGATGTGACAGCTATTGGTCTGTAATTGGAGGGGTCAGACGAACTTCCTTTCTTCGGAACTGGGTGGATATTGGCTTCTTTCCATGAATTTGGGAATAAAGAAGTACGTATGCATAGTCTGAATAATTTAGCTAGGACAGAGGCAAGTTCAGGGGAACACTTTCAAAACAATTGGCGGAATTCCATCTGGGCCTGGAGCTTTGTTGGTAGGTAAATTGTCTAGGATGGATTTTACATTTCTTGTCTGTATTTTAAGTGGGGCAATTTCGGTAGAATCAAGTTCCAGTACTGAGACATTCTGGCTGGTATCATCTATGGTAGAGTTTCTGGCAAAGGTACTAGCAAAGATATCTGCTTTCCCACATGGGTCATTTGTAATATTGCCATCTGAAGATTTTAGTGGGGGAATGGAAGATGACTTGTTAAAGTTATTATTGAAAGAATTAAGAGTTGACCAGAATATTCTATTGTCATTAGGGTTGTTAAGTAGTTTTGATGCTTGTTTTTGAAGAAAGTTTGATTTAGATAGATTTATTACAGCTTTTGCATGATTTCTAGCAATTTTAAATTGGGAGAGTGATTCAGATGTTTTTGATTTTAAGTAAGAGTTATATGCTAATGACTTTTGGGCTGTTGCTCTGGCACAATTGCCATCAAACCATTTTGGAGAGTTTGATCTTTTAGTGAATTGTTGACTTGGTATGAATAAATCCATACCAGCTAGTATTAAGTCGCAGATGTGGGACTGGGTAGAATTGGGATCACTAGAGAAGAAAGACTGCCATGGAATATCAGCAAGATAATTTCTAAATCCATCCCAGTCTGCCCTGTCAAAGTGCCATCGGGTCACCCTGACAGGTTCAGAATGGGGAGGTTTAGGAGGGTTAACTAATGAGGCTTTGATGAGATTGTGGTCAGAGGATCCAAGTGGTGACAGTACCTCTATCCTGTACTGATCTGGAATATTTGTCAAGAATAAATCCAAGAGATGGGCATTATGGTCAGGATTATCAGGTATTCTGGTTGGTTGCTTTACCAACTGGGTGAGATTAAACGATTCCACAAACAGCTCGCATTCTAGACCAGCGTCATCAGTCCGGGCAGAATGCAATAACCATTCAACATTGTGTATGTTAAAATCACCCAAAATGGTAATTTCATTGCCAAGGGCAAGGTCAAGGTTACCCAACTGAGTGGATATGGAATCAAATACACTGGGTTCCGAAGAAGCATTGGGGGAACGATAAACTACACAGATATATTTGGTAATGTTTTGGCAATTTAATTTATATAATGAGTAATCAAAACTGGATGAAGTGAAGTTTAAAATAGTATCAACTGCATATTGGGATTTGATATAACAACAGGTGCCGCCCTTGTTACGAAAGTTTGTAAGGAGATGGTAACCGGGAAAACAAAATGGAGATATATCGGTAGAGGGTGAGATTTGTGGTTCTGTGAGGAAAAGGGCCACAGGGGATATGGACTGAAGGAAAAAATGAACCGAGTTTAAATTTGTGGTAAGGCCGCGGATGTTGGTAAAGAATAAGGCCGCACCGTCACCTCTTCGCCGACGAGCATTCCCGGAAATAGCAACAGTCGCTGCCGGCACAGTCGCTTGATGGCGACCGGGAGGACCCTGTGCCGCCAGTCCTACCCTGCCGGTGGTGGCAATCCGAGGTAAACTGGAAATGAAGAAACACCTGCAACACGCAAAGCTATATAAAAAACAGAGTAGGCAATATGAGTGACTGAATATTAAAAAACCGTGGACGTAGCATAACTGGAGTAAACATGGAGTAAAGAACAGAGAAAGAAAATTTCCCTATAAGATTTAAAAAGAAAAAATGTGAGCTAGTGAGGGTCGGGGAAAGCAAATGAATGCAAATCTGTCAAAAAAAAAAATGTGGAGCACTGAGATCAGCAAAAATGCTTGAAGGTGAAAAATGACAAAGAGGGAAATTTTTAAAAAACTCAGAGGGAAAAATACAGGTAAAAGCATGGTATGGCGAAAGCGTCTGAAAGGTTAGATGTATTGAAAAAAAAAAAAAGAGAGAGAGAGAGAGAGAGAGAGAGATTGATGTTGAAGGAAGGAAAAATGACTTGGTTTTATATCTGACTGAAAATAATGTTTGAAAATAATGTTAAGAAATAAGAACACGTGAAATGTAGGCTAAATACATTTTGAGATGTGGTGAGTGCATTATTGTGGAGAGTTTGAAAATAAATAGAAATGAAAGAAATTACACTGTTATCAGAAGAGCCAGTGAACAACAAAGTATTCTCTCTCTCTCTCTGAAACGTTGATGTTCTGCACAGTTCGCTCCTTCTCGCCTCTTATTACATTACATTCATTATTAGGCTACTGGCCCAGCATTATGTAAATTAACAATGGATTAAATATATTTTTCTTTATTTTTTTGTCGGTACGCTTCCACCCACTACCGTTCGTTCGAAGAAAGGAAAGACATGTGTCTATGCGGACAACAACACAGAATAAAGAAAAAGAAGAAAAGCTTGTACATGGAAAAATTAATCAGTCCCTTACACAACACTGAGGCTACCCATCCTACTGATTGAGCTTGGGGGATACACACATGCTTCCAGGCGGATGATATTCTGGTTACCTCATCTCCCATCATGTGTGCTAGAACCAGTACACATTGCATGAACAATTGTCGCACTAAAATCTTGGCACGAATCATCCGCACTTACTGTAGTTCTGCAGCTGTTCATCTAATTCTGCCTGCTGCTAAGTAATTTTGCCTTCTCTTGTCTGATGCTGCCTGAATCTGGTGTTTTAGCCTCGTTTTATTCTACTGGATATCACTCCTCCCTACAGTACATTAGCAATACAGCCTGTTTTGAAGCGCTTTGAACCTCCTCTCTTGCTGTGTCATGTTCTGCCCACAACCCACCTATCTACCGTATTTCTACACGACCCTATCTCACCCACCCAGTCCCGTTCTTTCAGTTTTGTGTTGATCCACCCTCTTCACCCCACCCTACTTCACTCCGTCCTGCCCCACAACCCCGCCCATGTCCTCCTTCACCTACATTACCCTGCTGCCACCCACTCTGCCCATGTAACCTACCCCTCGGTCCACATTGTTCCACCCACCCATCAGTATCCTCCTTGTCCGGCATTGACACTACACCAACCACCCAGCCCACGTCCTCCCTGACCCATCTGCGACGCCTAGTATAACCCGATCCCTGTCTCATCTACATCACATCCGCCTCCTACTGATCCCTCCACTCTCTCCACCAGTCTCTCTCTCCTCTTCTCTCCTCTCTGTTTCCTCTTTTCTCCGTATTCTTCCCCATTAATTCGACCCATACTTTTTCCTTTGCCCATTCCCTCCGGTGCTATCCTCCTCGTTCTTTCCTCTTCTCCCACTGACTTCTTCTCCCTCCCCCCTCTCTCTCTTCCCTCCACTTTTTCCTTGTCTGTCCTCTTTATTCTTCCTCTATTCCTTCACTGTCTCCACTTTCACTCCTTCCCTTCACTTTAATGTTATTTTCTCTACGGTCCCTTTTCCTCTCTTTCTACTTTACATTTTCCTTCCATCTGCTCTCCTTCCTCCCCTTTATCCTCCATTATATCATTTCTTACTATCTTTACCCATTCTCTGCAATGCCAGTCTCTCCTTTCTCTCCTCTGGCAGTGCCTCTTCTCTGCCTTCTTCATTCTTCATGTATTCTTGCATTTTCACTCCTCTTTTCACCTCCCCAGCTGCTCCTTGCCTCACGAAATGCTCTACATATTATCCTAGTCATTATTTCGAATACGTGCATTGGCTTCTGTTATATAAAGCCTGTATGAATGAAGGAGACACGCTGAGATAGGTGCAGGTAGTGTATGTCGCTTCTTCCGACGGTGTAAGTTAGTAGAACATTATACTGAGAAGAAAATGGCTTTAGAATGGCGTTTTGTATAATAATCCTGCCATCATGGTTCCCTCTGCTTAACCCCTTCAATCCCATAGCGTATTCTCTTATTCTCCATATATGCAGACAACTTCATTCAGTGCAAAGGAGATCTGTCTTGGGAAGGAGATATATCAAGGCTGTATATTAACTCCTCATTTCGAAGAGTTTCCCCAAGTTGAATAACGTCGTCAGGAAGTAAAAAAAAAAAAAAATGTGGAAATTGCGTCTCAGGACTGAAGGATCGAGTATCTGAATGCATTTGATTTTAAAGTTTAAATCACTGAGAGGACGGAGAGTGAGAGACTAACGAGGAGAGTGTACGCGAGTGAGGTGGAAGGGGGGAAGAGGGAGGGGGAGGCTGAGGATGAGATGGAAGGATGAAGTGGAGAGGTATATGAGAGAGGGGTGTGTGAGCTGGGAGCAGGGTAGTGAAATGTCATGAGACAGGGCGACATGGAGACACTTTGTTTGTGGCCACCCCTTACGGGATTGAGGCGTCTGGCAATAGACAAATAGAAGTAACTGAGCCTCAGCCCTTCTTCCTGTATATTCTACCTTCACCTTCCATAATTCTTCCCTGTGTACGTCTCCATCCGTATTAATTACACAGCTCAGTATCCAATTAACTCTTTTCCCATTACCCAGATTGGCTCATAAATTTATTGGGTATTCAATATTTTAAAATTATGATTTACCTACCACCGACAGGTAACTAATTAAGGATTGGGGTTGTTATTCGAGAAACATAATAAAGTTAACTAGAGTTAAGGATGCGCACACACACACACACACACACACACACACACACACAAACACACACACACACACACACACACACACACACACACACACACACACACACACACACACACAAACGAATAATCATTCCTCTAGTGAAGGGGGAAATTTTTTTTTATTACCTCCGCCATGGGAGTCGGAGGAGGTTATGTATTCACCCCTGTTTGTCTGTTTGTTCGTTTGTTCACAAGATACCTCAGAAAGTTGTTAATGGATTTAAATTAAATTTTGTGGATATGTGGTTCATACGCCAAGGAAGAGTTGATTCAATTTTATTGGTGATCTGAGTCGCCTGGTATAGGCGCTGACAGAGGTATGCTCTCTCTCTCTCTCTCTCTCTCTCTCTCTCTCTCTCTCTCTCTCTCTCCCTGTTACAGACGCTTATCATCTCTCTTCTGTTTTTACTCGTTCATCTCCTCATTCTGTGTGTGTGTGTGTGTGTGTGTGTGTGTGTGTGTGTGTGTGTGTGTGTGTGTCAATTCTTCCATCTATCTGTCTATCTATCCCTCTATCAATCTATCTATATGTCTATCTATCTATCTCTATCAAATTCTCTCTACCCCTGTTGCGGTCGCTTATCACCTTTTTTCTGTTTTTACTCGTTCATCTCCTCTTCTCCCCCTCTCTCTCTTTACCACCACCACCACCACCAACACCAACACCTCGCTTCACTATCTCACCATCTTCATATTCACTGTATCATTTTAAACCAAGGACTCATTTCTTCTGACTCATATTTTTCTTTTGAGGGTAAATTGGAGATGTGGCTTATGGGCTGGAAATATTTACTGACTTTTGTACATTTCCTTTTGGCCGTCAGAAAATGTAGTGACGTGTTACACCTTCTCTGAGCTGGAGTGGACCAAACCTTTAGTGAATTTCGAGTGAATATAAAAGACTCGAGGCTTCATATTGCCATTACTTGGAAATTGTCTGCCGGGATATTGGAAAAAAAAAAATGCAGAGAAGCAAAACAGAAAATACAGCCAAGAAGGATAATGGAACAATGATAAAAGAAAAGGAAATGGAGGGAATGTATGACCCTCCCTCCCCCCAAAAAAAAAGAAAGGACAGGAAAAGAGAAAGCAATAGGAAAACGCCTGACTGATCAAGAGAGAGGCATTGAAAACCGGAGGCCGAAGAGGCGAAACGATAGAGACGAAAATATGGGACAAGACACAGCGGTTCGGGGAAGAAAAGAAAATAAGCTTTGAATATAATATATAACATAAAATCCTGGACAAATAAACTTGAGTAAAAAAATATTCACGTTTTTTTATCAGCTCCATTTGTCAGCCTAGTCTAGGAGATTTGTGAGTGTCACCTTTCGCACAACTCTCTCTCTCTCTCTCTCTCTCTCTCTCCATCTATCTATCTGTTTATCTGTCTGTCTCTCTGTCTATCTATCTATCTATCTATCTTTGTTGCCATAACACTGCTCGATTCAAGACAGGATGATGAGCCGGAGAATAAATCATTTCACTGAATGAAAACACCAGTCCGTTCGCATTTCTGTGTGTGTGTGTGTGTGTGTGTGTGTGTGTGTGTGTGTGTGTGTGTGTGGAAACGATGAAGCAATACTTTTCTAGCAGAACTACTTTACACATTTTTTGTCAGCTTCATACGCCGCACACAGCTGCCTCACATACTTTCCTCATAACTGCCTTTTGTCACCCAATCCATTTGCATTTCCCTCTGCCTCACTGATCTGCCTCCCACTTGCCTCACCCACCTTACATACCTGCCTCATCACTTGCTGCCTTGCCTTTCCTCACTATTACTACATGAGTTTCCACCCCGTCCGTACTGCTTCCAACATCTAGCTAAATCAGTGTGTGTGAGAAGTGTAACTGATCATATCGGGTTAACTGACCAGGATGCCTGTGATGGTCAGGAGGAAGGATGTAAGTGGTGTGGTGCAGTGTGTGGAGTGTGATTGTGGTGTACTGGTGATGTGGTGTTTATATACAGAAGGGTGTAAGTCAGTTTGACTTCCGCATCATGATATTATTGCATGATAGGTGCCGTGAGGTGAATGAACCTGCTAATGTATGATTAGGTTAGCAATGTGGGATATTATCTTATGACATTTAATATATATATGTATATATATATATATGTATATATATATATATATATATATATATATATATATATAAAGCCTCTGTGGTAAAGTGTGCGTTTTCGTACACTGAAGAACGAGGGTTCGCGCCCCGCCAGGGTAATAAACTTTGGGAGCGTTCTTCAGGCCACGCACTGCATTGGCGGACACAACGGGTGCTGTGGTTGAACCAGTGTCGCATACCATAAAGCATGCTTGCACCCAGTCGGCTTCGCGGGCCGATTACACTTGGTTCACAGACTACACACACATCCAAAAGCCACTCCAACACTACAGTTATACTTACAAGCACTTCTCACCCTACATACTGTACAATCTCTACTAGACAGCCTAAGCCACTTGGTAGAGATACATTGGCTGTATCGTCCCCACTTCGGTCGAGATAAGCCGGTCCTGCAGTGGACATAGAAACGACTAATGAGATGATATATATATATATATATATATATATATATATATATATATATATAGAGAGAGAGAGAGAGAGAGAGAGAGAGAGAGAGAGAGAGAGAGAGGGTGATTCAGAAGTCAGGACACAGAGAAAATCATTTATTTTTTTCATTATGTAAATGCATTGATAGTTTTACATTTTCAAACGTTCAAAATATTCACCGATACAGACGTGTCTCCCAGCTTTATAGCACTCGTCCAAGCATAGTGGAAGTAACAGTGGCAAATGCTTCCGTGACCTTTTCTTTCAAATGGGCGATGCCACGTATTTTCTTCTGGTAAACGATTGCCTATACATGCCCTCAGAGAAAATAATCTGTGTGAGGTGATTGAAATTAAATGGTTTTCCCTATGTCCTGACTTTTGAATCGTCCTGTGTATATATACATACAGTACATATCGTAAGTATATATATTCGCACATATATTTATTGGTATATATATAGATAAATAGACAGTCAGACAGATAGAGAGATAGAGAGATAGATAGATAGATAGATAGATATAAGTTTCACTTTACCATGAGCCTTGAAGATAATAATGTAAATAATCCACAGGAGAAACAAGTTGACGGTACTAAGAGGAAGCATACCTCTGCCAAAACCTACACCAAAATAAACAGATCATCACCAAATTTTAATAAACTTTTTCCTCGTTTATGACTCACATATCTTCAAAATTTCATTGAAATTCATCAATAACTTCTTGAGAGATCTTGCGAGTAGTCAAACAAATAACAGTTCTCAACCGGGGCTCGAACTCAAATCACAACCAAAATTTAACCAGCTCTTCCATGGCTCATGACCCACACATCCACAAAACCACATTGAAATCCATCAATAACTTTTTTATATATCTTGTGGACAAACCAAAAGACAAACATGGGTGAATATATAACCTCCTCCAACTTTCATTAGTGGGCTTAATGACAGTACTTTACTCTCTCTACTCTCATTTCCCCCTGTGATTCATTTGCACATGGAAAGGTAGATAGATAGATAGATAAACTCATAGACAAATAGATAGATATACAGATTGGTAGATACCTCATGGTGATGTGAATGTGGCGAGTGATACGTGCGTATGATCAGGAGTGTATGTGCAGCAGACCTACGAGTATGTGGTGTACTGTTATTATATGGGAGAGCTATTATACGAGTATATAGCTGTGTGAGTGTGGCCTGGTATGGGTGGGCGTGGTATGGAGTGTGAGTGAAGTGGATCTGTGTGGTGTGATGTAAGAGTGTAATATTGTTATACTGTATCGAGGTGTGGTATTGTGTGTGGTATGATATGGAGTGCGAGTGTAGTGGATCAGTGTGGTGTGACGTAAGTGTATCAGAATATCATGGTGCAGCGTGCTGAGTGTGATGAAGTGATGCGTCGTATGGATAGTGGTGGCAGAGTGACCAGTGCTTGTGTGGTCCTTTGGCTTCGATGACGTACCAGCAGCAAATACTTATGAAGCTGTGATGTAAGTTAGGATACCGGTGCCACCAATTAGAAGCCAGACACTGAGATATTCGTCAGGCTGAAGTGTGGTTCGTTCCCTAGAGCAGCCTCTAGTTCAGGACAAGTTGCCTGTATTCCGGCTGGTGAAGCCACTCGAGTTTCCAGGAGCCAGCCAGCTAAGGCCAGCAAAGCCATGAGCCATGTAATGACCCCATGTGTCACGCTGCCCGGGTCCTGGCTCAGTAGGATTTAACCTGGAGTTGCTGAGTACAAGAAATTGCGGTGCATCTGCGCTGCTCTGATTTTTTATACTGTCTTTCTAAATTTAGTAAATTTATTGAGCACGCAGGAAGAACACATTTAAGTACACAACAAATATCTAAACCAAGGCAACTTGAAGAGGTAGGGCTTATCTTCCTATGGTGGATAGGCTTTATACTGAAGTGAAATAATTTTGGAATAACCATTATAAGGATATTTTGACGCTGTTTTTGATATACGTTGAGCTGCATAGTTTACAGACTTCACAAGTAATACCAGAGGCGTCATTTCAGTTCTCAGTGGGAGGTGTGGGGGCAATGTCAGCATCCGAGGTCCCCATCCCTACTTATTGTCGTATTTGAGTCACAGTACGTGGCAGGATGAGCGCTGCAAGACGCTCCACCTTATTGTCTTCACGCATACTGTACTATAATGCTTTAGCTTTCATCAAACAGTTTAGAAAAAAGATTGTTTCATACTTAACGTGACAGAAAGTATAGTGTCTTTGTTATGCTTCCTTTTAATCCTTTTGTAAGTAAATAAAGTGTAGTTTCATTGTTATTGCTGCTTAAGTAATGGCGAGGTGGGTGATAAGCGGTAATTTAGGAATGGTACATATTACTAAAAATTCCAGTGTTATAAAGTAAGAGTCCCTTAATACATGGAGAAACAGATCAAGGGAGTAGTCATGGGGTTAACTAAGTATTTATTTTACTTTAATGACAGCATATGCGTTAAAGGTCAGTAGTTATAAAGACGTGACTTAATGCAGATACTGACATGGGGCCAAACTTTAAAGTGCATAATGTTTACCAGAGCTGCCGTCTAAATAAACTACCCAGTAATCCTCTATGCTACTACACCAGTACCAAGAAAATAAACCTCAGATGCAGTAGCAGTTACAGTACATACAGCAATACCTCAGTCCCTTCAGCATGAAGCTATTTCCTCAACTTAATAAGCTATCTGGTGTTACTCAGAATAAAGAATCGTGTAAATATGTGGCATGGTACTGAGGAGGATTTTGAAATACGGCATTCTTAATCCCTTCGGCAGGAAGAAAATTTCCTGCTTTTGAATAAAATTGTGACACTAATCAGAATGACAATATATGAAATGTTATGGTACTGAAGGAGGAATTGATACTAATTAGGTCTGGCACTACTACTGAGGCTTCCTGATGCCTTCACATAAGTGTTATTTGGTTCAACATGAATATCTTTTTTAAAATGATATTTTTAAGTCATCAATATTTCTATGAGTCTAAAACAATAAATAAATAAAACCACGTGCAGTGTTTGGCATTAAATTGTATATAAAAGCTGTCGAATATAAAAGTATGTTCATTCCATGTGATAAATGAAGCAGCTGAATCTTAGACCGATACACTCTCTGAAACCTAACTCTCACTCCCCGACTAACAACTTTATCACCCTGTCTAACTCTCTTTACCTCTTTGCAGAACATTTTCTTACATTCCCTCCACTTTACACTCAGATTCCTTCCAAACTCCTAATCACTCTCTTTTTACTCTCTTACTAATCTTTTCACCTCTCTCTTCCTCTCTGCATATCTCTCTTCTGTCAAGTTCCTCCACGCCCCTCCTCCCCATCCACTCACTATATACTTTCTTCTTTTGTGCCACAGCTTAGGTTTAGGCAAATAAACCAAATCTGCCCTCCCAGAATGCAACACCTAAGGACCTAAATCGGTTCATTGAAAAAAAATATTGCATACCCGTAGCATGAAAACTAGATGTGACAGAGCAAATCTGAGCTCATTTTCGGATCCAGCACCCCTAAATTAGTCAAAATCCATTATCAAAGTCCATGCCAGATTTTTTTTTTTTACCAGTGAAATAACAATAATAATAATAATGATAATAATAATAATAATAATAATATTATTATTATTATTATTATTAATATTATTATCATTAATGTCCAGGTGCTTGAGGGTGCGAAGTGGATGTATGTGCAGTAACTGAAACTAAATGGAGAGGTGAGAGAGTGAGAGAATTGGAGTATGGATGGGGTATATGCGCAGGAGTAGGTGAGAATGAGAGGGCAAAAGAAGGAATGTGTATTGTTGTGAGTATAAAATGGAAGACGAACGTAAGAGAGTATGGATCAGTTGGGTCAAGGATTGTGTGGGTAAGATTGAAAGTTGGAATACAAATGTGGGCGATAGTGTGCCTGTATGGGCCAATGCAAGATCGTGCAAGCAGAGTGAGAGAAGAGTTCTGGATAAATGTAGAAGTGTGCATGGAAAAGTTTGGAAGGAATGAGAGAGTGTTTTTGATCGGTGATATGAATGGTAAAGTAGGGAATGTGAAGGTGGATGGAATAGTTGGTGAATGGGGTGTGCCTGCTGAGATAGATGAGAATGGGAGTGCGTTAGTGGACATTTGTGCTGGGAGGGGGTTGGTTATAGCCAATACCCTCTTCAGGCATAAAATGATCCACAGGTATACATGGCGAGTGATGAGAAGGGTGGGTGGTGAACTGAATGAAAGGAAGGCAATGATTGATTATGTGTGTGTGGATGAAAGGATGCGACGATGTGTAAAGGATGCAAGAGTGTATAGAGGTTGGGGGAGTGGACTTTCTGACCACTACTTGGTGGTGGCCAGAATCAAGATCCAAGCAAGATGGAGAAATAGAAGAAGGGAAGGACGGGAAGAAGGAGTAGGTACAAGGAGAGTGGAAAGGTTACAAGAGGATGAGAAAAAGGCAGAATATAAGAGAGAAGTGGAGGAACGATTGGGCAAATATGAACTGGAGCAGATGGGGGACGTGGAAGGTGTGTGCAGGATATTCACAGAAGAAATATGTGCAGTATGTGATGTGATGTGAGGGGTGAAGAGAAGACGGAGGGGGGTGCAAGGAACAGCGTGGTGGAATAAAGAGGTGAGACAGGCTGTGGCACAAAAGAAGAAAGTATATAATGAATTGATGAGAAATAGGGGCGTGCAAGAAGTTGAGAGGCGGAAGAGAGAGTTATATGTAGAAAAGAAGAGAGAGGTGAAAAGATTACTAAGAGAGAGTAAGAAGAGAGTGGATGAGGAATTTGGAAGGAATTTGAGTGTAAAGTGGAGGGACTGTAAGAAAATGTTCTGGAAGCAGGTGAAGAGAGTAAGACAGGGTGGCAGTGAAGTTAGCAGGGGAGTGAAAGATAAAAATGGTAGATTACTAGTGGAGAAGGGAGAAAAAGTGAGCAGATGGAGAGAACACTTTAAGGAATTGTTAAACATAGAGGATGGAAGTAATGCGAGTATAAGTGGCTGGGGAATGGCTGGGAGAAGGAGGGAGGTGAGAAGACAGGAAGAAATCAGTAGGATAGAAGTTGTGGAAGCAAAGACGAAAGTCAAATTGGGGAAAGCCCCAGGAATTGATGGAGTGTGTGGTGAAATGCTGAAACATGGGGGAGAGATAGTAGCAGAATGGATGTGGAAGATGTGCAGATTGGTCTGGGAGGAAGGTAGAGTCCCGGAGGATTGGAAGTCAAGTATAATTATTCCCTTGTACAAAGGAAAAGGGGAAAAAGAAGTGTATGGTAATTATAGGGGCATTTGTCTTCTTAGTATAATGGGAAAAGTGTATGGTAGGATACTTACTGACAGAATTAGGGAGAGAACAAAGAAATTAGTTGGAGAAGAACAGGGAGGCTTTAGGACGGGAAGAGGTTGTGTAGATCAGATATTCATTCTTAGATCTTTACTGGAAAAGTTTCTAGAGAATGGAATGAAGTTGTATGTGGTTTTCATGGATCTGGAGAAAACATATGACAGGGTGGATAGACAAGGATTGTGGAAAGTATTAAGAATATATGGAGTAGATGGGAAGTTGTTGAATGCTGTGAAAAGTATGTATGATGGTGCTAAGGCTGCAGTGCGTGTGAATGGTAAACTGAGTGAATTTTTCTCTTTGAAGGTTGGGTTGAAACAGGGATGTGTCATGTCTCCATGGTTGTTCAATCTGTACATGGATGGGGTAATAAAAGAGGTACAAGGTAGGGCAATGGATATTGAAGTGGCCCTGGTGAGAGAGGGTAGTGTTTGGAAACTCCCTGTACTGTTGTTTGCAGATGATACTGTGTTGTTGAGTGAAGACGAAGGGGAGCTGCAGGGCTTGGTGGATGAGTCTGGGAGAGTGTGTAAGAAACGTAATCTAAAGATGAATGTAGGGAAGAGTAAAGTGATGGTCTTTGAGAGAGGTGAAGTCAGTGAGTGTACAGTGAGGTTGGATGGTGAGGAAATGGAAAATGTGAGTATGTTTAAGAACTTGGGTAGTGTGATGAGTAAGGATGGAAGTTTGGAGGGTGAAGTGCTTGAAAGGGTACAGCAGGGAAGAAAGGTTGCTGGTTCTTTGAAAGCAGTGATAAGAAATTGGGAAGTGAGCATGGAAATGAAAAAGTTACTACATGACAGTGTTGTGCTGCCAACTCTAACGTATGGAAGTGAAGCTTGGACGTTGTTGGAAGGACACAAGTCAAGAGTGAGAGCAGTGGAAATGAGTTAAAGAGGAGCCTGTGGAGTCACATGGAGAGACAGGCTGAGAAATGAGGAAGTGAAGGAGCCTTGTGCTGTGGATGTGGATGTGATAGGAAGCATTAGGAGGAACACACTAAGGTGGTTTGGCCATGTGGAGAGGATGGAGGGTGAGAGACTGACGAGGAGAGTGTATGTGAGTGAGGTGAAGGGCGTAGAGGGAGGGGGAGGCCGAGAATGAGATGGAGGGATGGGGTGGAGAGGTATATGAGAGAGGGGGTGTGAGTTGGGAGCAGGGCAGTGAAATGGTGGGAGACAGGGCGACGTGGAGGCGATTTGTTTGTGGCCACCCCGTACGGGATTGAGGCGTCTAGCAATAGATAGATAGACAGATCATTAATAGTAGTAGTAGTAGTACTAGTACTAGTAGTAGTAGTAGTAGCAGTAGTAGTAGTAATAATAATAATAATAATAAAAATAGTAATAATAATAATAATAATAATAATAATAATAATAATCCATCCATCCATCCATCATCCAATCCTACGTTACCCCATGAGGAGCGTAGGAGCCCAGGGCTAAGCAAGTTGGTCCTGGCTTTTAAGATGAGAGTGACCAGCCTCACTCATCCCTGAGTGGCATTACGTCAGCAATCAACCCCAACCATCTCTTGGATATAAACCTTCACCGGCTCAATCCGAGTGGAGCACCGTTATTACCCAGTAAATCACCAGGCGCCAAAATTTGGTTATATGGTTACCACCCAGCATAGTAATGGTTTCCTGGTGTACAGGAAACCATTTGGCTTGTCACTCAGTGTCGAGTCACCCACAAGCAGAAGGAAGAGGAAAGAATGAAGGAAAGATAGACACATGAGGGAGTGCAAAGTCATCCGCAGGCAGAAGAAAGAGGAAAGAATGAAGGAAAGAAAGACAGAAGAAGATGGATGGAAAGGTGGATGGAGGAGAGGAAAGGGCAGACACCCGAGAGCAGCACTACGTCAAGTGAGTGGATGGTGAGCGCCGCCACCTACCACATAATAATAATAATAATAATAATAATAATAATAAAATATATAAATGTATGCAGCTAAAATAATACAACATGAACTCTTTCATTGCTAAGGACGTAATTGCGTCTTCTATTTAGGATATCATCAAAGAAATTAGTTCACCAGAGGCCAGACTTTATCATTCAGTGACTAAATGCGAGGTTGTCAAGGGGCCTAAAGAATTTTGTATTGTGTTCCAAAGATGATGGATAAACACACACACACACACACACACACACACACACACACACACACACACACACACGCACACACGCACGCACGTACGCGCGCGCGCGCGAATCCACAGGAAAGTCAGTCATTTCTGGCTGGAATTAAATAGCATTAACAAGAAGCGGTGCCCGGCACAGCAAACCCGTCTTCGGCAGTCATTTTAGTGCTGTCTTATAAACACAACAGGATAACTAGTCAAAGGTGTCACATATCAGTATTGGAGTAAATCGGTTGAAAACTGACGATTTTATGCCCACTTGAAGTTTGAGGCCCGACCCACCTGACATTGACCCCCCTACCGCTAACTGGGGGTGACTCTCCTGATGTAATGAAGCATGTTATAGGATGCAGATTTGATGCACCTTAGGGTTTTGGTTTCAAGTCGATACGACGAATTTGGAAGAAGTTATGGCGAAAAAACGATTTTTACATTTTTACAGCCTGGGCCTTGGCCCAGCTTGGCCCAAAAGTTAATCAGGGGATCAGAAGGTCATAGTCCATCATCCCTGTAATTTTAATCAAAATCGCACCAGTAATTTTCGCGTGATGTTTTTAACAGAGAGACACACAAACAGAGAAACAAACAGACAGACAGACAGACAAACTGAATGTAAACAATACCCGTCCCAGAGCCCCTCCAGGGCAGGCATGGATAATTATGTATAGAAGCCTAATAAGCAAAGATTAGTAATTCTGGAGCTGTGTGGTGATGTGGTTTAATGAATGAAACATGATGTGGTGTAGTGCAGTGTGGTGAAGTCAGGTATGGTGTGAAATGGTGAGATATGGTGTTGTGTGGTTTTGTGTAGTACATAGCAGCGTAGTGTTGCATAGTGCTTTGTGGTGTGGATAATGCAATGAGTAGTGGTGTACTGCAGTGTGGTATAGTGTAATTAGGTGTTCTATGTCGTTGCGTAGTGTGTAGTGCTGTGTGATGTCATATGCTGAAGTATCGTGTAGTTCAAGTTGGTTAAATTAAGTGGCGAATCTGGAGTTTGGTGTTGTGTGGTGTGATGTAATGCAGTGTTGTGTGGTGCAGTGGTGTGCTGTGTAGTGTAGGTTAGTAGTGTGTGGTTTAGTGAAGTGCAATTTGGTGAAGTGTAGGGAGGTGTTGTACGATGTAGTGTAGAACAATGTGGCGTCCTGTAGCACAGAGTGGTGTATTGTAGCTTTTTGGCATGTGGGATGGTGTATATCAGTGTGGTGTAGTATAGGATAGTGTTGTATGGCGCAGTGTAAACATTGTGGTATGTTATAGTGTAGTTTTGTGCTGTGTGGAATGGTATATTGTAATGTGGAGTAGTGCATTTTGGTGTTGTGTGGTGCAGTGCAATGTAGTGTCACACAGCGAGGTATGGTGTACTGTGGTATGTTGTGGCTTCTTGAGGTTTAGTGATGCGGTGCGGTCTGTTTGGAGGGGTCTGGTGTTCAGCAGTAAGGTGACGTGTAGTGAAGTATGGTGTGGTGGTCCTGGTTTGGCAAGTCTTTGCGTCGTGTGGTGTGTGATAGTATAGTGTACTGTAGTGTGGATGAAACAGGCCCAAGCTCTTTCCTTGATGACGTTTATGACCCTTCATTATGTTCTGAGGCAGCGCCGTCCCGCATTGAAAAGTAGACATAAAAATCCTCCAGATAAGTTGAAATGAGACCGCCTTAGAAAACGGATTCATTCTGGAGTGGCACACTGCAAACAAGTATATTACTTTCACCTTTAATAGCCTCAGAAGTGTAGGTTTCATTTCCTTGAGATGTCTTTGTTAATAGGGACGAAGGCTCTGGGATTCAGAGTGTTCTCGTTTCTCTTTATTGTTTTTAGTCATTACTTTTTCGCTGTATGTGTGTGACCTTCTGACCCACAGCTGAACATATAATTAAAATATGACCAAAATATTTGGAATCCTGGTGGTGAGGGAGAGATACTACACATAAATTATTAGCCCCAGTGATCTGAACCAAGGCACTGAAGAATTTACACACACACACACACACACACACACACACACACACACACACACACACACACACACACACACACACACACACACACACACACACACACACACACACACACACACACACACACACACACACACACACACACACACACACACACTGCCTTTCTCTTCCATTTACGAAGTTTACCGGCAGCTCCTAATTATGTGATTACTGCAGTGTTAGTGAGATACGTGTCCTCCTTCACTCCTGCAGGTGGGCCTAATGACTGGTGTTGTGTCATGTCTCCCTGCCTGTCCGGGAACTCGCTGCTCACACACAGTCGCCTGCGTTCATTCACAACACGTCAGTATCTGGTTACTCCTGACTCCAGTGGCACTTACACACTGGCGCCAGTGCTGACCTGCACCTGACAACACACACTAAAGCCAGAAGTGCGAAGTGCAGTATGTAGGTTACATACCATTGTGTTCTGTGCCAAGTATGGAAAATATAATGGTTGAAACAAAATTACTAACTTTAACTAAAGACTTTATGAGAAGAGAGAGAGAGAGAGTGAGAGAGAGAGGGGGGGGGGAAATGAGCAAAAATCCCTTGTACTCGTAAACAGAGTATACTATAATATCATAAAATAAAGACTTGAACTATTTCGAACACTCATGGTTTTAAAGACCTATGCATACATTACTGACCAGTCTCCCTATCACGAAACGCACTTCTACATTTCAGTATATTATTACTTTCAGCAATTCCCTTTTTTTAACACATTCCCACTTTCGGCACATTCCCACTGCCAAAATGTTCATACCCTTAATACATTCACTCTGTCAGTACATTTCCACTGTCAGCATATACCCATTGTCAGCATTCACATTGTGCCCCACTCCCACCAGTAAGACATTTACGCTCTTAGTACATTCACACTGTCAACACATTCACACTGTCAACACATTCACACTGTTAACACATTCACACTGTTAACACATTCACACTGTTAACACATTCACACTGTTAACACATTCACACTGTCAACACATTCACACTGTTAACACATTCACACTGTCAACACATTCACACTGTTAACACATTCACACTGTCAACACATTCACACTGGCAACACATTCACCATCGACACTTTTACTCTCCTAAAATCTTCACATTCTCAACACATTTATAGAGAAATGCATTCACATTGTCAACACATTCACTGTCAGCTGATTCTCAGTCAACACATCCACACTGTCAACACATTCACACTATCAACATATTCACGATGGCACACATTCACAGTCAACACAGCTGGACAGTTCATCACTCTAATATTCTACGTAGGAGTACGTTTGAACATCCGCCACACCAAGATAGGACCATGACATTTGGCCAAACCAGCAAGAGTCGGGTCATGGAAAATTTTGCAAGTGAAGGTTACGCATCTCAACCCCAAAGGTTGATTTCGGTTATTCTTTTTTTCCAAACCATTATTGACAGTAAAATTATTGTGTGCTTTTTATAAGTGAGAACTGGTACAAAATTTATGGTGTAAAAAAAAACTAATATTTTTCTGTGCCATATTTCAGGTTTTCTCAAGTGCATAATTATTCTCCGATAACTCTGAAACTTACTGGCTGACACTTGACTTGTGACAGCCTGACGAAAGTGCTGGATGTTGGCGGGAAGTAAGGGTTCGAGTTGACAGTCCATTTTTTTTTTTTTTAATTCTTCAGCCAGCTTCATTTCTAGATGATTAATCCCTTAACACTGAGGACGACACCTATGGCGGTTGTTGCTGCATGTGTCACACGACTTTGCTGAATTGAGGAAGGTTTTCAATTCCCAGTCAGTAAAAGCTAATAGTAGTAATTACAAACTTTTCAGTCCGGAATTTTAAATGTCATTTGGAATTTCAGTCATGACGTACTCGTAGTAGAATCTTTCTTCGCTGTAACTGTACCGTCGTTCCATCCTCCATAATAGAACAGATTGGCCTGATTTCTATTTTTTTTTTTTTTTGTGGGGGGGGGATCCTTTTTAAAAATGTAAACAAAGGTCCACACATCTCGTCACAGGCTAAACTCAGAACACAAATGTAAGTGTTATTAAGCCTGAATATCATCTTAACAGTCTAGTAATAATTGTTTATTGCAAATAATTTATTGACGAGGACGATACACTTCAACCACCGGTATCAGAAGCAGATGTAAATGAAATAGTCATGTCGTGTGTGACATACAGCAGTGCGTAGAGCACATGTAGTTTGTGCGCTGGTGGAGGTCAGCATTACCCACACTCCCGCCATGTTTTTACGGTACCGAGACAACGATTTTACCTGTCTCCTTAGGTATGTTGATGAGTCAGAGAGACATCATACTATGGTCGTACCATTCTAAAGTGGCGGTTTGGGTGGGGCACGAACCTCTGTACAGTGTTGCCACGTTTTCCATACTCGCGATGCCCCTAACTCGCGATGCCCTCTCCTGGGGGGATGTGCATCACCCTAGGGAATTTTGTTTCTTTTGTGTCTTATAAACTTGTGCTTTCATTTCTTTATTTTGTTTTTTATTATATTATTGTTTTACATTGACGCTAGATGACCCCGGTGTTACGGCGCCTTTTCATTCAAACATTCTCGCCCTCCTTCCTTCCCTCCCTTCATCTTTCCCTCAGCTCGACACTCAACACTGCCCCTTGCCTTCTCTCTCTCTCTCTCTCTCTCTCTCTCTCCTGGAGAAGATGTGCGTCACCCTTGGGAATTTTGTTTCTTTTATGAGTGACTTATAAACTTGTGCTTTCATTTCTTCATTTTGTTTTTATTGTATCTAATTATGTTTAAAAATATTATTGTTGTATATATGGCGCCAGATGACCTCGTTGTTGTGGCGCCATGATTTGTTTTCATTCAATCACTCTCTCCCTCCTTCCTTCCCTCCCTTCCTTCATCTCTCACTAAGCTGCACTCAACACTGCCCCTGGTCTGCCTTCCCCCCCCCTCTCTCTCTCTCTCTCTCTCTCTCTCGTCTGTGGTATTCTAGGATACATTTTGGTTATTTTCTTTTACGTTATAATGTACATATTGTAAATTTGACTTTATTTCCACACCACCCAGGAGGTTAAAGTCTTGGCGCGTTTTTTTTAAGAGGTGTCCCCAAACAGGCCTATTCCTCTATCCTTCACAGATGACCAGGTGGGACTGGGTGTGTGTGAGTGTTGCCGCTCACGAGGGTTTAATGTATATATTTTTTTTACTAAGAAACTGGCATATTTTTGCTTATATTCCTGCACATTATCTTATAATCATATTTGTGACATTATTACCAACCCCAGAAATACGGTAACAGCCAATAAAAGTAACTACTTTTTTTTAAGCAACACTGTAAAATAATTATGCCACGTTTCTATATTGCCGTATAAATATTTTACGCATAATCAGTTTACTGTTCTTTCATATATTATAATACACAGGTTACCATTATATTCTTATGTGTTTATCTTATTGTGATGCCTATTACATATATCAGAGCCGTTCACATAGCGGGTATGGAACACGTGGCAACACTGTACAGGGGTTCGTGCCCCACCTAAACCGCCACTTAAGATTGGTACCACCATAATGTTATTCTTATGCTTATTTTTCAAACCTTCCATAATTCCATGTAGTTTTTGCCAAAAAAAATTCCTGTATTTTATCACTGAAACTATAGTATAACAAAAACACTTCCTTACGCATACTCCAGTTCAGCTAAAGTCCTTCATTCCCCTCTCAATATTCAAGGAACATGAATCTTGTGGCATTTCCCAACATTTTCAACTCGTTGTTTTTATCTATTCACTGCAAAATGACTGCCATTTTTTTTATCAGCATTTCGTACAACCCTACTTTGACTCCCTTGTCGGATTTCATTCCACTCCATCTCACCGTCAGTGTCAGCCATACTTCTATGTCTCTTTCGTGATATGAGAATCCACTGACGGCATCATCATTGCTAGTTCAGTCCCCTCTGTTTAGGATGAAATATTACTATTACTAACACTGTGAGAACGGCTGTGACACGTTAAAGTCATATTTAACCCATTAGTGGCTAGAGTTCCTGTGAGAGGGATTTTGCTGGACGGGTACTAAGCGTACCGCCCTCCGCCTATCGGCTCATAGTCGCGAAGCTCATAGGTGGTCCCTACCCCGGGGTTCCCTTCTTTATAAAATTTTGAAAATGTCCAGTTCTGTCCATTATTTTGGACGCTGGTCACCAATGGGTTAAACTATAAGCAAACATTTTTAGTCACGCAAGAATTATCGCTCCCTAAAATGAGGAAAAGTTGGAATTTAAGTCAAGCATGCAGGATTATTCTTCATAAATCTCAGTACACTGTCAGTCAATTAATACCGGCACTGTTTCCCTAGATGGTGAATGAAATACTGGTGTCAACATTAGGTGAGTTTAGTGTCTTATGATTTACGTATCATAATGTGTGTGGGATCATATTCGTATACTGACTAATGAGTTAACCACTGAACCACAGACATGGGTAGATGGTCTGAGTGAAAAGCATGAACAAGATAAGGAACCCAGAATGGATAACATATACCGACTGAAATGTACAACTGAGACACAACTTGACAACTGAAGATTGCCATTATTCTCACGGAAATGCAAGATGGTTTCGACGCAGCTACACTTCACTGACATAATATTGTGCAAACTGATATACTAATTCATCATCATCATCATCCAGACCTTTCCCACCCTAGGGCAGGGTGAGGAGTAGCAATGTCCAGACAGCCCAAATTTGCCCAATCCAATGGGCCACGCTCCCATTCACTCATCATTCAAACCCCAGGAATCCTGGCTCTATCAGATACGCCAAAAACATTCACCACGTTCGGTAGCTTCGCACAAACGTATCTGATAAAGTCAATCCGGACGCTGCCACGTTAAAAAGAGGTGCCAAATCCCTAATCATGCACTTCTCACAACATTCATCCAGCCAGCTCGATCTCCTGTCAGTTCCCTAGTCTCACAGACTTCCAAACCTCTCTTCCTTACACACTCATTCACCATATCTCTCCACCTTCTCTTTGGCCTACCTCGCCTCCTCCCTCCTTCAAATTCGCTCAGATATACCTTTTTCACCACTCTATTGTTATCCATACTCTCCACATGACCATACCATCTCAATACACTCTCTTCGATTCTGGTGTCCACCGAGTTCCTCACTCCACATTTTTCACGAATCACATTAGTTCGTATCCTATCCATCCTCTGTACCCCACACACCTTCCTCATCAGGCCCATCTCCACAGCTCTTACTCTTAACTTCTCATTTTCATGCCACACAATAGTCTCACATCCATATGTTAAAGTTAAACACTCGTTCATGTAAGCCTCGTGCAGCTGCAGCACTCAAGCCTCTGTTTCTTATCAAGGCCTTCATTGCACCAGCTACTTTCCTTAGTTAATAAACATAAATGAATGTAGGATCCCCAAATTTTTACATATACAGTTTGATGTTTGATCCAACAAATCCAATAAATGGCCGAAATAATTAGAATGAAAAAGGTTTCAGCACCTGTTGGCCTCAGGAAAAATATAACAATCCTGCATAAGATCCCAGTGTTTGACGTGTCTTGCCAGAAGTTTTAGGTAATCTGGAGAATTCAGTGACCGTAATCCTCGAATGAATATATCATACTGTTTTAATGGAAGGTGTGCATGTTAGACAGCCTACGAGGAACCACTGTGCTGCCTTGTCGTGGTGGTGGTGGTAGTGGTGCTGCTAGTGATGCTGTTGTTGTTGATGGTGGTGGTGGGAGTGGGGGAGTAGAATATTAGTTATTATTATTACTGACATTGGTGGTTATATTGTTGGTGGTTTACGTGGTGGTTGTGTTGATGATAGAAGTGGTCGTGGTGTTGGCTGTAATTACCCGTTCCCGCCCCGGAGAGGCTAGGCAACGGGTATTGTTTTCACTCGGTTTGTCTGCTTGTTTCATTGTCTGTCTCTTTGCCTGTCTGTTAACAACTTTGCGCGAGAACTGCTGGTGAGATTTTGACTAAAATGACAGGGATGATGGGCCATGACCTTGTAATCACCTTATTAAATTTTAGGCCAAATTGGACCAAGGCCCAGGCTGTAGGCCCCAAAAATGTAACAAAGAAAAACATGGATAAAAAAAATCGTTTTTTCGCCATAACTTCTTCTAAATTCGTAATATCGACATGAAACCAAAATCTAAACGTGCATCTATCAAATCTGCCTCCTATAACATGCCTCATTATATCACGGGGTCACCCGCCAGTTAGCAGTAGAGGGGTTAATGCCAGGTGGGTCGGGCCTAAAATTTCAAATGGGCATAAATCGTCAATTTTCACCCGATTTACTCCAAATTTTATAAGTGACATTTTTGACTAGATATCCTGTTGTGTTTGTGTGTCAGCACTAAAATGAATGCCGGGGACGGGTTTGCTGTGCCTTGGCACCGCTTCTTGTTTTAATATTAATCAGCCTCTGTGTAGTGTAGATTAATATCATAGCCATGACGGTACTGTACATGACAACCAACACAGCTGATATTAACAGAAAGAACAATCGAATCATGTTTCTTCTAGAAAGTTCGATTACATCGTTACCGGAGCACACCTATTACCGTCGTCATTATGAGGTGGCTTGTCAGTTGTCAATTATTGATTGTAAATTGTCACAAGTGTAAAATTATGCTACTGACTCTTGGTCATGATCATTATTTGAGTGGCGACCTCCATCTCACGTGACCACTGTGCCAAAAATGGAACTGAAAGTGGGTGGAAGGAGAAGGTAATACGAACCATACTGGAGTGTGGGTATCAGGACGACTGCCCCCTGGACAAGTGCCCCCGGACGACTGCCTCTGGACAACTGCCCCCTGGACAATCACCCCTGTAGGACAACCGTTCCCCAGATAATTGCTTCCCGCTAAAGATTAGGTAAGGTTAGGTTAGGTTAGGTTAGACACTTGCGACCATTTGTACAGTGAACCGGGTGATATTTGGCGGAGGCAATTGTCCGGAGGGCAGTTGTCCAGGGGACGGTTGTCCTACGGGGGCGATTGTCCAGGGGGCAGTTGACTGGGGACAGTTGTCCGGGGGTCCATTGTCCAGGAGGCAGTTGTCCTAGAACCAAATAACAGGCACACGCAGTAGCAGGAGCATTCTTGAACTTTGTCCATGTGACACCGGGATTTATTCCTCTCCATCTGTCACATCCTCACATGTTTTTCGCCGAATGCGTATTAACTGATGATCTCATGATCGCTAGTGTGATCCAGGTCGCTGTGGGTGGAAAATTACTCTTCTTTTTTTACACAAACTTCGCTTAAAATTGTTCTCTCTTCAAATTGAATGCTGAGTTGTAATAGATTATCTTTAGAAGATGATGCTAATTAGGAAGAAGTGCTCTGGCAAGCAAGTAGAACAGTAGTATTGTGTTTTTCTGTCACTGAACTACTTGAAATCAAGAGCAGAAGATTGAGAATTTGAGCCTAGTAAAAAGAAAAGTAGTGGAACACCGTGAGAACCGGTTGTGACACCTCGAAATCATATCCCAGCTAACATCGGAAAAATTCATTCATGTTAGCAAAGCATCTAGACCTACAACGGTGAAGGGCCAGAATTTAAGCCTACAGTACAGTATTCTTCTTCTCAAGGTCCGACGCAATGGCAATGAAAAGTTATACTGCTACCCTCAGTGGTGAATAAAATATTACTCATAATAAATCGGGTTTAGTGTATTAAGGGTTTCGTATCAGAGTGTGTGGGGGACCATCTGTTGACCACGCTTCTTTCACACTACCATGACCCAGATTTTCACGTATTTGTGGGAGAAAAGGACAATGCAATGACTGCGTCAGTTCTAGAATACTTCTCTCCGACTAGCATCATTGTCTAGTGTTAATCTATCGTTATAAATCAGCATTCAAGATGGAGATATGGCAATTACAGGTTAACCTAGAATAAAAGTAGTATAGTGTGACACAGAACCACAGACATGTGTAGATGGTCTTGATTGTAAACAACACACACACACACACACACACACACATACACACACACACACACACACACACACACACACACACACACACACACACACACACACACAGGATAAATTACGTGTTGCGTGTTGAAAGGTGTGCCTGACACACAAACTGACAAGCAAGCAATGCCAACATCCCCAAGGGAATGCAGGATGGTCTCCACACAGCTGCAGTACAGTGGCATACTTCTTTACATATTGCAGTGATAATTTTTGAACATTCAGGAACATGTGATCCAATTATACTTTATACTTAGTTTAATGTTTGACTCCATAAATCCATTGAAAATGCATAATTACATAAATTACATATAGCAGTTAGTTATAATTTATAAGTCATGTGCGCTCTCAGCTTGAATATTGTTCACCCTTGTGGAATTGATGTGGAGAGGTTGCATTAAAACAACCAGACAAAATTCAGAACAAAGTTGTTGGAATTATTAATAACCTTGCCATTATAAATAAACTACCTCCCCTACAAGTAAGAAGGAATGTGTCCTCCCTTGCATTGTTTTACAGATATTAAAGATATTTCTTGCTCAGACGAAGCTGCGTAATAAATGAATGGCACCAAGTTCAAAAGTGTTTGAAAGAGGATGAAGGAAGAAGCTGACGAAGAAGAAGAACATGTTGATGATGATCAACAGCAGTAACGACGACGACGACGACGACGACGACAACAACAATCCAGAAGTAACACAGTAGGTGTGGTGACCAAATATAGATAGAGAATAAGTGGATCAAAATGTGGATATTAAGTTCCTGCTGCTATTCCTGCCCAGGTACCCAGTGTATGGCGTCCCTTGCCAGAAGTATTAAGAACTCTGGAGAGTGTAGCGACAGTAATGCCAGAGTGACATATTTACACAGCGTTGCTTTAAAGGGAAGGTGTGCGTTCGTACAGCATACTCATTACCCACTGTGTTGCACTCCTGGTGGAGGTCATGGGATGTGGTGGTCGTCGTATTAGTGCTGTTGTTGTCGTTGTTGTTGATGGTGGTGGTGGTGGTGGTCGTGGTGGTGATGGTGTTTGTACTAGTGATGTCGTAGTTGGTGGTCGACGTGGTCGTTGTGTTGATCGTGGTGGTGGTGGTAGTAGTAGTAGTAGTAGTAGTAGTGGTGGTGGTGGTGGTGGTGGTGGTTTTTGTACCTGTGATACGTAATAGTGATGGTATATAAGAGTAATGATAATAGTGATACTGGCGTTTGTGGTAACGGTAGTACTGGTGGTGGTGGTGGTCTCAGTGGTGGTGGTTGTGATAGTTAAGGCTGTGGTAATGTTAGCAGTTGTAGTACTAGTAACAGTGGTGGTGGTGATGATGAAGGTGGTGACAGCTGTGGTTGTGGTATTGGTAGTATTGGTGGTGGCAGTGGTGTTGCAAGCGGCAGTGGTGGCAGTGACAGCGTACTGTGTTTGTTAATCATTTCGGTGGGAGAGGTTAGGCAGAAATCGCCTCCATGTCGCTCAGTGCTCAAACATCAACCAGCTCTGCCTCCATCTCACACCACCCTCATTCATATAGTTTACCTCTCCACGATTTCTGGCAACGTTATCCTCAGTCTTCCTCCTTTCCTATTTCTCGCTGTCATTTATACACACTCTCCTAGTCAGTGTCTCGGTCTCTACTCGCTCAATCTGGTCAAACCATCTCATGATATTCTCCCTGAAAGCCCCCAGCATATTCACATGACACCAAAACACTCCAAACATCATCAGTTGTATGTCTGTTTCTCCATGAAGCTCAAAACGCTCCACTCAGATAGCGCATCTCCACTCCATCAGTTTCGTTTCTTAGAGTGGGAATGAAAGTACTGTGACACAACGACTTCTTTCCTTCCATGCTCGCCTCCCTATTCCTTGTCACTACTCCAGCCATCCTTTTCCACTATTTCCTTTAGCTCCCTTCGTCTTGCAAGCTCCCATCGTTGCTCATCACGGTACTGTACCTAGATAATCGAAGGTACTCATGTATTAATGGTGGTAATGGCTGTGATAGTGGTGGTGGTGGTGGTCAGGGTGGTGGTAACGGTAGCAGTAATAATAATGCTAGGGATAGTGACTGTACTGGAAGTAGTGGTAGTGGTAGTAGAAGTGGTGCTAATACAGTTGTTCTTAAACTTATTCGGCCTTGATAACCTCAGGTTTACTTTCAAGTCGACCTGGTAATCCGTTTCTATTACTATTAGTACTTTCACTATCATGTTCATGTTAAAAAAAAGAAAAGAGAACGCTTATGAACAAACACCTGAAATAAATAGATTTTTTTTTTTAACAAAACATTCATACAACAACCTGTAGTTGTTAAGTAGTTCTAGTTGCCATTTGCGAAAATAATGATTTTTTTTTTCTGGATGTCTTTCTGGATACCCCCAAGAACCCATTTCAATACCCTCTGAGGATATCGAGGCACTGCTTTAAGAACACCTGTGCTAATGGTAGTGAGTGATAATGGTGGTGGCAGTGGAGTGAGCAACGATTGTGGTGGTAGTGGCAGAAGTGGTGGTAATGGTAGTGGCAGTGACAGTGATGGTAGTGCTAGTATTGCCCTACTGTTTCTCTTTTTTTTTTTTTTTTTTTTTTCCTGCAGTAATTTTAGTTAACTATAAAACATTACTGTTCTCTCCCTCTCCATCTCCTTCCTTTGATTCACAAATGGATTTTATGGTGCTTGAGTTTACATGTATTTGTGAGTTGTGCACATGTGTGCACGTGCGCGTGAGTGTATAAGTGATTAAGTGTACATGTATTTGGGGGACAGGGAGGGGAGGAGGGTTCAAGCGGCGAGGGTCCCCAACAAATCCTGATAAAACGAGACAGGATTTATGGGAGGGAAATTTATGTTGTGCTTAAGCAGGGGTTCTGTCCCACTTTTACGATTCTCTCTCTCTCTCTCTCTCTCTCTCTCGTTTACTGTTATTCCCGCCTCCTATTTTTCCTTCTAACTTTTTTTCTCTCTCTCTCTCTAGCTCATCTTCTTTCTTCCTCACTTCTTCGCATCTTCTCTTACCTTATCTCATACCCAATGCTTTCTTCTTCATTCCAGTTTTCTCATATTTTATTCATCTTGTTTCCATTTTTTCATTTTTTCTTTAACTCTCAAATTGTGTGTTCTTTCCTTCTCCCCCTGTTCTCCCTTACTTTTCCTTTTCTTCACTTCTCTTTTCAGACAACCTCTTGTCTCTTCATTTCCTTACGCTATCTAACCTACTCTTATGGGTTCTTCCTCTCCTTTGCCCTCAACTCCCATCCTTCGTCTCCGTTCCGTATTCCTCTCTCTCTTTTTTTTTTTAAATTAATTTATTCCTTTTTCTTTCAACTACTCGTTTTCAATCTTAGTCATTCTTCTTCAGGATTCCTTCTTTCAGCCCACTTGTTTCTGTTAATTCCCAAAATCATTCTTCTCCATTACTCCCCTTTCATACCAAACATCATCTACTCTATCGTGTCCCTGTTTTCATTTCAGCTTGTTTCTTTCATGTTCCTCTGCCTGCCTTCCAGTTCTCATATCACCTCGGTGTGATGAGGGAGGCGGGATGTGAGGATGGCGGAAGGTGATGGCCAAGACAGAATGGAAGAGGAAAGGAGAAAGCGAAGGGGATGAAGAGAGTAAACGAGAAATGGAAGCCAGAGTTAGCATAAAATAACGAAGGGAAAGGAGACAAGATCGGGTGACTATTTTCATCAGCTGGAGTAGAAAATACTTAATCAATAATCTTGAAAATATTTGTATCCTCGGATCCCACAGCAATTAAGTTTCCTCGAAGCTATAAAATTAAGAAAATATGAAAGCCACCCACCTTTATGACATTCTAATTTTTAAGTTCTTGTATTTTCTGCCAGAGTAAGAATATACAAAACATATTTTGGTGGAGAAAGGACTGTAATGGGGTTGTGTAGTTTGGAATACAAAGATGTGAATATAGACTGGTAAGAGGAGAGAGAAAGAGACAGCTGAGAAGGATACTGTAACTATCAAGTACAATGAAGAATACAAAACTGAGATAGATGAGGAAATGTGGGAGAGGTAGGGGGCGGTATAATAAGATAATGTTGAGTGAGAAAATAGGACAAAATGCTGTATAGTGGATGGGAAAATGAAACTGAGAAGAAAAGAAGATCGAGAGGATACACTGAAGAACATAAGGTAGTGAGGAGGGACAGCCACGGGAATGGAGTAGAATTTAAGGTAATACGCGGCAGAGGAGGAAGGAAGGAAAGAAGTAAAAGGTGTGGCACGGAAGAGATAATTTGAAAAGACTAGGTTAATATACAGGTGAAATGGAACGAGAAGTTATGGAAGGGGAAGAAAGGAAATAGAAACCTACAAAAAGATAAAGTAAAGAAGTAAACTGCGGGGAAGAGAGGTTGTAGGAAGGACACACACACACACACACACACACACACACACACACACACACACACACACACAGCATGTAAAGGAAAACACCAGATAAAGAGGACTTGATCCACCAATACTATATCTTCTATTTACTAGACAAGAAAATGATTCTGACAATATAATGTATCACCCTCCATTCGGCAAAAGCGACCATGCAGTATTAAACTGCAACTTCAGCCTTGCTTATGACATAGTTAACAGTAATGAGAGTTACAAAAAGGGTCTAAAGTAAAAAAAGGGCAACAATCACGACCTCAAGAAGTACTTCTTAGAAATAGATTGGGAAAAAGAGCTGAGAAACAAGATGTAAATATTATATATAGAAAATTCTGTGATTTTGATGAAATAGGAGTCCAACATTACATCCTTCAGCAAAAGAAACAAATGAAAAAAAAAAAGAAATGGTTTAATACAGAATGTAAAAAATCAAAACAAGAATGTATAACCATGCAAAGCACATAGATAAAAGACCTTGCAAGGAGGAATCAGCAGATGATGTGTGAAAGATTTAAAGAACAAGTGATGCAGGTACAACAAACCTCGCCCGACCACTCAAGGTCAAAAGGTCATGGTGCAGAATGAAAGCCCACATGACACTGCCTATATCTCGATATTAGTAAATATCTCTGTCTTAACCAGTTTCGAGTCACAGCCCCCTGAATATCGGTGACCTTGAGTTTGACCTTCCAAAGTCACTTAAGGTCAAAGGTCATTGTACCAATTAAACACCCATATGGGACTTCCTATACGTTGATGCTAGTTAATATCTATCTGCAACCAGTTTCGAGTTATAGTCCCCTGAATATCTGTGATCTTGAGTTTGACTTTTCAAGGCCACTCAAGGTCAAAGGTCTTGGTGCCAAATGAAAACTCAGATGGGAGTTCCTGTTCGTTGATAATAGTAAATATCTCCATCTTCAACCGGTTTCAAAATAGCCCTCTGAAAATCGGTGACCTTCATTTTGACCTTTCAGGGTCACTCTATTCACTTCAGAATTTAATCATTTTCTTTTGAGACCAGTGCCTACATATCCTGAAAGTTTCATGTAATATCATTCGGTCGTTCTTCTGCAATGTTGCTAACAAACAAAAACAAACAAACAAAGAAACTCGACCAAAAACAATACCTCGCGGGACTCCGCCCCGGACGAGGTAATTACAAGCAAGAGATGATGGCAAATCAGTGATGAAGAATGACGGCACAGCATAAATGGAAGTTGATAAGTGGCAGAGAAGTAAAAGGAATATATGAAGGAGAAGTGTAGCTATGAAAGAAAACAAATATTACTGGAACAGCAAAGGCAGGTCTCACCAATACTGAAGGAAGAGGTAGAGAAAGCTCTGTAGAAGCTAACAAAGAAGATGCTGCTGCTGTGATGTTGAGAATAATGAGAGATTTTAAACCAAGTAAACCGAGAAAATTACGTGGGCAACTAACATGAATCTAGACAGCTGCCAAAGTTAATGGTTAGACTCATGTATCTGACAGTTCCTACGAAGCCAGGCAAGCTAAAGTGCAGTAAGCAGACAGTCAATATCGTTAGTTCAATGTGTAAAATCATTTGAAGGATTACTATGTATAGGATAAAAGGTTTATTAGGGCAGGAAGTAGCTGACAAACAGTTGAGGTTCACTAAAGAAAATAGTACAACTAAAGCTATTTTGGGTCTAAGAATGCTGACAGAGAGAGAGAGAGAGTTACAGTGATCCAAGATAAGTATTTGTGCATTATGGACCATGCAAAAATATTGAATAAAATAATGTGTGAGAAGTTTCCAATGGCGCTGCAAAGAAGTAGAGTTGATAACAAAGACCGAAGAGTAACAAAATTTGTACTGGAACCAGACGGCAGCAGTGAAGATCGATGGAAACCTCTTGTGTTCCTACTGATTCGTACTCTCACGCACCACCTCTTGTACCTTACTTTTAGTACTCAAGCCTCATACTTGCACTCGCACTCTCCTACACCCAGTTCTTCTTTCCTCGTCTTACATTCACCCTCTTACTCTATCACAGTATATTTTCTCAGCGTTTGTGTCTTGCACTCCAACTCGCACAGTCACTTCATAATCTATAAGTTTATCGCTGACATGCTATCCACGCCCTCCCTCATTCACTAACATCCTTCATAAGTCACATTTTCCCTAACCAGCAACGTCCTTACCTGACCAACACCACACTCCTCCCTCATCCACACCCTCTCTCCATCACCCACACCCTTCCTCCTTCACCAACACCCTCCCTCACACCCGCTCTCATCCACTCCCTCCCTTACTCACAACCTCCTTCACTCACACCTCCTCATCACCCATTACCTCCCTCATTTACGTCCCTCCTCACTATTACCCTACCGAACCCATGTCCTCTCACACTCCCGCCCTTCCTCACCCACACACTTATACACCTACACCGTCCTTCACCCACACCATTCCACACCCACACCCTTACACACCCACATCCTTCCTCTCCCACATCCTTCCTTACCCACAGCCTTCCTCACCTATGCCCTTCCTTACCCACACCCTCCCTCACCCACACCTATCTCACCCACACCTCCCTCACCCACACCCTCCTTATTCCCTCTCCCACCTACTCCTTCCCTCACCCATACCCTCTTACACCCACATCCTTCCTTACCTACACTCTTCTTCACCCGCACCCTCCCTTATCCACACACTTCCACCCCACACCCTCCCTCACTTACACCTTCCTTCTCTCACACTTTCCCACACCCACACCCATCCTCACACACACCCTTCCACACCCTCCCTCACCCACGTCCTCCCTCACCCACACCATCCTGACCCACACCTTCCTCTCCCACACCTCTCTTCAACCACGTTTTTCTCACCCACACCTTCCTCACCCACACCTTTTTTAACCCTCACCCTTCCTCACTTCCACCCTTCCTTACCCACATCTTCCTCACCCACACCCTTCCTCACCCACACCCTTTCTCACTCACACCCTTCATCACCCACACCCTTCCTCACCCACACCCTTCCGCACCTACATGCTTCCTCAAGTACACCCTCTTTTACCAACACACTTTCTTTCCCATGCCCTTGCTCATCCCCACTCTCCCTTACTCACACCCTCCTTCATCCACACACTTTCTCAAACCGTCAGTCACCCACACCCTCCCTCAACCATACTTTCCTCCATACCCACAACCACCCTCATTCACACCTTCCTCACCACACACCCTCCCTCGCCCACACCATTCCTCACCCACATCCTTCCTCACCCACAACTCCCTCACTCGCACCTTTCCTCACCCACACCTCCCTCACCCAAACTCTCCCTCACTCACAATCTCCCTTACTCATACCCTCCCTCACTCACACCCTCCCTCACGGACTTCAACCGATAATTATACTTAACTTTAACTGCAATATACATAAAAGCTTTTCCAGATTATGCAGATCAAAGGATGAGACCCAAGTAAAAATACACACTCTCTCTCTCTCTCTGATACACACACACACACACACACACACACACACACACACACACACACACACACACACACACACACACACGTTCTCACAGTTCTCCCTAGAATAAAGTCCCTCTCCAAATAAAGTACGAAACACTGAGGGGAAAAGAAAGGAAAAAGAAAAGGCTTAAGCGACAAGAGAAACAAAAAGACAGCATTATTTCAGGCACAGTTTCTCTAGCCTCCCTCTCTCCCCTCCTGTAAATAAACAAAAAAGAAGAAGGTAGGTTAAAAAAAAATGAAACGCCTCTCTATTTTTTTCCCTTCTATTAAAAATAAGCTATAAATGTCTTTATAAAGAAATGATTTAAAACTGTGCAGCGAGATGCGGTGGGACTGTCAGCTAACCTCCCAGTGAAATTTAATATCCTTTCCTTGACGACAGCAAGTCCTTGAGATATGATAAAACCCGTGGTAAGGCTTCCTAACACACTTACTTCATCCTTATGGTTAACACGATGACTCTGCCAGGATGAGCTATCCCATGTCGGTATTGTGGTTATTGTGATTATGTCTCTGTTCTTGTATATTGATATTCCCCTTTGTTTTCCCTGGATGCTCATTAGTCTGAGGTCATTGTCTTGCAAACTATTACATGAACTTTTTCTTATCCTCTGGTTTATTTTATTCTACTTCTATGATGTCCTATCTTGTCGTCAACTCCGTTTCTTTTGTTCTTAATGCTCTTTGTCTTTTTCTTCTGGAACTGACCACTTACAAGTTCTAGGCCACTAATAAGCTGAAAATATCAACACTGATAATTTTCGCAGAAGCATTATACCTCGCGTTAAAAATGGTTAAACATAGACTGAAAATTGTTTTGACAAAGTGTCAGTTACTTGGCAAACAATGTTATGATCCGATGTAGCTCTAATTAGAGGGAAAAAATAGCAGTTTATCAAACACTGTGAAAAGGTGGACGGTCTTTGATGTTGTTCTTTTCATCTCTGCGGCCAAGATCAAGCATAATATTGTTCATAAAGTACTTGAAATTAAGTCACAGCTACTTTGACACGGAAACTGTCTACTTTAAAGGAAAATAATAAAAAAAATTGTGTCGATACTAACTTCCTTTTAGTCCAAACCTCACAAAAGGCTAATTCCTTGACGGAATGGATTTAGTCTCTTGATGATATTCACAAAACTGTCCACGTTTGCCCTTTCCTCTGTGGCTTAATGTTGATTTTAACTTTCACGTCCTCTGATTTCATGTTTAATGCTCATTCTGTTTCACCCCTGGCTTTAAGTTATGACTGATTTTCTGTATGACATCCTCTTGTAACTAAAACTCTCTATCCATTGCTCTCGGTTGATTCTCTTGCTTCTTTTGAGTCCCTAATATTCTGGACTCTGATTTTGCTTCCTGCATGTGACTCTGCTGTATGGATCAGACTGTCTGTGGTCTCCTTTTGTCATTATATCTTTTCTATATTTCTGTGGATCTGTGGATAATTTATCTGAGTGGAGTACGCGGAGTTATGTGAACGGACAGACCTAAGAAGTGAAGGAGAGTTGTGGTGTTACTGGGGCTGTGGAGGAAAACGTTAGAAGTACCGTGAGATTGTTTGGCCATTTGAAGAGAATGGAGAATGAGTGATTGACCTGGGGAGTTTATATGAGTGAGGTGGTGGGAAGGAGTGGGAGAGACTGAGGATGGGATGGATGGATGAAGTGGAGAAGAATATGAGAGTGGAGTGGGTGTTGGAGAGAGGGCATCCTGATTGAGTAGGACAGGGTGACATAGAGGCGACTCACTTGTGGCCTACCTTCAGGGTGTACGGCATCCGCCTATAGACAGCTAGACAGGATCGCAAGGATTTACCTGACGCATCTCAAGGTTGTTTCGTGACTTGTTCTTTTCTTTTCATTTTCTTATAGGTTTTTGCATGGAGACAATTTGCCTCAAGTGATCATTGGTTGAAGTACTCTATGATGATTATATGTAACACTTGTATTGGTACTGCGTGCGTGCCGTATGTTTATCAGGTTTTCATGTCTACCCATAGCTACACCATTGCACGCGGCCATAGTGTGTTCTGCCACCATTCAAGTCAGCTTGTATGTCCTGACTACAATAACCCTTCACTCCAGCCACAGTGCTCATTTCACCCACCACAGTTACCATGGTCCTGTGAAATACACTTTCGTTTCTTTCTTTTAACCTTTACCCCTAATATATTTTCCAGAAAAATCACGTAATAAGAGCACACACAACATCCCATTGTCACTTCTGTCACATCGGCGCCTCTTCCATCACAGGCACCAACCAGCCAAACGCTCACACTTACGAGTACATGCACACCGACACACACAACAAGAATTCCAACATCTGCATCACATACCCACACTAACTACATTATGCCTCAGCACCCACATACTTCACATTCCCTTTCCTAACCTCATTCTTCTCCATCGACCTCCCCCCACCCCTCTCAACCCACACATAAACCCCATGCCATTAGGTCCATCCGCACACACGTCCAGTTCCACACGACTCATCTTCACAACAAAATTACTGCCCCAAATTCCCCCAAACGATCCACGCCCCACCAGCACACTGACATTTTTCGACTGGAACTATTGCTGACAATAATACGCGCTGGTCAGAGAATTCTCTCTTCACAACTTCCTTGCCACGGTTAGTGGAATTTTACAATTATAGACATTTCTGACAGATGCGTCAGTTAAAACAATGTACAGACTCTAGAACGGGAGTTGTGTGTGTGTGTGTGTGTGTGTGTGTGTGTGTGTGTGTGTGTGTGTGTGTGTGTGTGTTTTCAGTTACCAGTGTTTGTAATATTTCCTGGATTATTTCACTTGAATATATATATATATACATGTATATAGATAGATAGATAGATAGATATAGATATAGAAATAGATATATATAGATATATATATATATATACATGTATATAGATAGATAGATAGATAGATATAGATATAGAAATAGATATATATAGATATATATACTCTATATGTATACAAGTTGCAAGAACAAAGGGAATCATTAAGAAAAAGAAAAAGAAAGTGCAACCAAAACACACACACACACACACACACACACACACACACACTGGATGGCCTAAATCACTGGACATAAATGCAGAAAATATCCTTCAGTCATTTATTGCCCCATCTGGAGGGTAAGGTCCCGGGGCTAGGCTTATCAGTCCAAACATTTAAGGCCAATGTGACCAGCTCCCTTCCTTGACCGACATTATGGGAGCAAAAAGAAAACAAAACAAAACAAAACAAACAAATTCAGAAGTACACTCTTATGAGCCACATGCGTCTTTTATTTCCCTAACCCACTAGACCACTAGCCATCCACTTGTTTATAATGGTTACCGCTGAACATAGTAAATGGTTACCTAGACTACAAGAAACATTATGGCTTGTCCCTCAGTGTCGAGACGCATGAAGACACCATGGCTGAAGTGGCTGGACGGTGGGCGACAAAACTGCCATGAAGGCAAAGTAAGTAACGTGCATACACTATGTGAGACATGATGACGAAACAAATACAAGATGGGCAAGTGCATACCAGATTATCTCTCTCTCTCTCTCTCTCTCTCTCTCTCTCTCTCTCTCTCTCTCTCTTCAACTTTTTATTTCTTGTTATCGTTTTACGTTTAATCTTTTACTCGCTGCTCTCCTTCAACTTATTCATTATTTACTCTTTTCTTTCATTTCCTTTCTCCTTCTTTTATTGCCCCCCCCCCCCACCAACTTCCTCCTGCCTCACCAGCTCTACCATTTCACTCGCCTCTCCTTTTGGCCGGCTGCCTCCAAGGCAATATCCATTGACTACATCTATGGATATTGCAATTGCTCCAAGGCTTCCTCATTCCCAGCCTTGAATGTTTTCTCGTTCCTTTGACTCCTAAGTTCCATACGGATTGCATTTCCTTGTTCTGTTTTACACGGTCACCTTTCTCACCCAATAATCACGACGCTGTTTTATTATATATATATATATATATATATATATATATATATATATATATATATATATACACACACACATAGACAGATAGATAGATAGATAGACAGATATAGATAGATAGATAGATAGATAGATAGACATATAGATGGACAGATAGATAGATAGACAGATATAGATAGATAGATAGATAGGTAGATACAGATAGACATATATTCTTGTATTTTTTTATTCTTGTAACTTTAATATTACTTGATATTTTCTTTGGAATGACTATGAAAACTCCCCAGTTCTTTTCCTCAACTTACATTGATCACTCCAAAACTCTAGGGTACATAGTTTTAGATGCTGGTCAGTACTGAGGGTCAGGTCTTGCTGGCCTGACGCTTGTTGACGGAGGGGTTGTCTTACTGTAACGGGGCAACGAATCTGCAGCCTGGCCGTACCAGTGAGCATCTGGAACCTTAGTACTGATGAACACCATAATTATTATACCTGCTCTGCAGCACTACTTGCTGGAAGGACAGTTGTGATTTACCGTGCCGACAGGAGTGTAATCTTCAATGATCAACTGCTCACCTACAAAACATGAAAACTTTGCAGTGTGTTGTTGCGTGAATGTTGTGTTGCGTGAATGTTCTTATTAATGTTCAAGTGAATATAGTGTGAATATCCCTGAACTATCCAGCATCACTGGCGTGGATTGGGTGAGCTTTTCTAGTTTTTCCTGGTAACACAGAATTGTAATATATTCCTAACTATAAGCCTGATTTTTTTTTTTTTTTTAAATAAATTGATATGGAATGAGATCAGAATGAAATCAAATTCGGCAGATTTTCAATATCTGAGAAACACTCATATGACCGACAATCATCATGTCTCACATAGTGTGTGCTTGTAAACTTGCTTTACCTTCATGGCAGTTCTGTCGCCCAGTGTCTGCAGGTGACTCGACACTGAAGGACAAGCCATATGGTTTCTCGTAGCCTTGGAAACCATTTACTGTGTTCAGTGGTAACCATATACCCAGATGGATGCTTGGTGGTTTAGGGGGCTAAGGAAATACAAAAAACGGCATGGTTCATGAGAGTTGTTTCTGAGGTGTGGATGACTTTTGCCCATATAATGCCGCTGACGGAAGGAAATTTGCCACACTCACCTTCATTGGCTATACTAAAAAACGTAGCCCTGAGATTTTACCCTCCTGATTGGGCAATAAAGGACTGAATGATATATTTTACTCAGTTATATGCAGTCTAATTTCGTCATTCAGTGTGTGTGTGTGTGTGTGTGTGTGTGTGTGTGTGTGTGTGTGTGTGTGTGTGTGTGTGTTTGTACTTCTCGGAATTTCTTCTTTTTCTTCTTAATGATTCTGTTTGTCCTTGCAACTTTTTTATTTTATTTTAAAGTAATAACAGTGTTCTTTTCTTCAGTTGCTATATGCTGAAAATTTTGTCATTACTCTCAAAGAGAAAACCTATAAAATAGTTTTCGTATTGTTTCACAACGCTTACAAAGGCTCCAACATGCCTACGTGCGTTGTCCTTGGTTACCTAATGGCTGCTCCACTCTGCTCGATATCTGGCAGCCTTCACATTCAGTCCCTTATCCCTGAGGTCACGCTCTAGATGACGTTATACCCTCGTCTCAGGCTTTTCTCGGTCTGCCTCTCGCAACCCTACTCCCCACGTTAGCATTTCACACCTTCCGCACCTAAAATGTTTATATTATTCTTTGCAAAATGTCAATACGGAAGTTGGCAGCAGTTTTGCTGGTGGTGATGTAAGAATTGTTTCCTTCACATTTCAAATCAACCTCCTTTCTGTTATTTTCCCACTTTAGATGCGAGACAGGTTTTCAGACGTGAGCGATATTCCGTTGCAGTTCATATAATGTTATTATTCATATTTAATACTTTTTTTTCATTTTGTATTTAGGTCGATGTACTGTTGTCCTAAAAGACACTAATGTTTCTCCAAGTTTATTTCTTGTTCTCAGTTCTACTCTTTCTACATCATTTTCTTTCGTTCTTTTTCTCAAGTTTATTCTCATTTAGCTATTCATATTAATTTACACTCCTAAGTATAATAGCCTTAATATCGCTTCCGTAATAAAACATGGTAATTGTGGCCTTACTCCTTATGACCTTAAGCATGAGATCTAGAATTTAGCCTGGTATGAGTTTTCTAAGTTTGACTTATATTGACTTTGTCAGTCCTAACCCTGTCTGCAACCTCCTCCCCCCTCCCGCCTCACCCTCCTCACACTTCCATCCAATATCAGATCTACAGGTGATGGGATTAAAATGCCAATATTTTCGAGAATCTGTGAATATCTGGAGAAAGTTCTAGATTGTTTATCGCAGTCCTTGGTTGGCTGCTGTCGCCCTGGAGCTGACAGTGGCGGGGAGGCTGGTGGGGAAGTTTGGAGAGTGGCTGGGGGATGCTGGGTTGGGGTAATAGGGTTACCATTGCCAAAGCCATGGGAAGAGAGGTGTGTTGAAATAAAATGAGGGGACAGGGTTAAAGGTTGTAATGGAATGCAAGAAAGGATTACAGCTGGAAAGATGGATACAGGAGCAGACAGGAAGACACCAGTGAACTAAGCTGTTCAAATGTGGCAGTGAAAAATAACAAGAATATCACCCTTTCTTCATAATAATGAAATTTACTGCAATTTCCATTGTCATATGGCTGGAAGAAAGTATCTTCCCGGTGATTTCCTTGGTTACTGGCCACTAGCACTAGCAAAAATTATTTGCGCTATTGAAGTAAGGCTACTGAATGATATACTAGAGTCTCTGATTTATGCAACACTAGTGAGTCGAATAAAGGTATGATTGCGCCTGGTTGTGTAATACCTGAAGAAAATATACATTCATCTCACATCGAAAACGGTCAAAATTATTCGACAGGGATCCAGATAAATATAATATTATAGACATGACACTGCCGTAAGTGAACAGTTGAGATCATCTCCAGTAGAGTGTTCATCTTCTCTTTCAACTAAAGATGTGTGTGCAAGAATGTAGGTTGCTTAGGAGTGAAAGGCTGCATTGAGTGTAATGAAAAGGGGTAAGTAATGCAAATAATAAAGAGGAAGGGACAAGGCTGAATTAATGTAAATGACATTGCTGTTAGGGTCGGAATGTTGGATACCAGTTGAGTCGGAATAAAGTGATAAGCTAAAGCAAATGTTGATAGATGATCGGGATGAAAAACTGGAGGGTATATAATTACATACGGATGTGGCTGCAACAGGGAACTGCAGATGAACTAGTGCAACGTATTAAACTATATTATCATGAGAAAAGGGAATGAAGCATGGAAGGAGAGAAAAGTGAAACCAGAATGTAGACAGGGTGCACGTACAAAAGGCAGGTTGGGATTGAAATGATGAAGAGCTTATGACAGAATGCGTGGAGGAATTGTTCAAAGCTCAGTAGCATTAGTAAGACAGTTAGGATGGATAAGGGATATGTGTGGATAAAGTCACACAAGGCGCTGTAAGTGCGATGGCGTTAAATAAAATACAATTATATATTGGGTTTAGCAGTGCCTTGCTCCTTCAAATAAATATTACTAATTAATATATTTATTATGTGTTCTTGTTGTGTTCCTTCTACTTAGTGTATGATCTGATTGATACGTTTTTGTTTATTGGCCGATATAGTTAAGTTCTGAAGGGGATATACAGTACCCAGATACAGTGTGAACTTAGTTCACTTAACACAAACTTATTAATAATGTAAAGATCATTGTGTGTCTAGATAAGTTTTCCCACATATTATTGTGTCAGGTACGATTGTAAAACATAGTGTGGAGTGGAAACTGGCGTCAAGTGATTAGAGAGGAAATCAGCTGTCCGAGAGAACGCAAGATTACCCTGAAGCCGGGGTAGGGAACAAAATGATGATCTAATATTCGTTAAATCAAGCTTGCTGATCATAATGCGACACGGCGATATGTAATGACAACATACACCTAATACCATCACACAAGAACTGAATGAGACAACATTCGCATGTATTCATAATGAACTGTGGTTATTAGTTATTGTTGTGGGCCTCAGGTAACGTAGTTTCAGTTTTATTAGAAATAAGAACACATAAAAAAGAGTATGATGCAAATGATAGACTTCTCTGTGAATAATATAGGGAGAATATTTGAGTTAATCGAATGTAGTTTCAATATTATGTCGTATTAGGTTCTTCAGTCTCAGCCATTGTTATATATGTTAAACACACACACACACACACACACACACAGAATTCCGGTTCTAGAGTAAGTAGACTGTTTAAACCGTTGTATCCGTACGAACTATATATAACTGGAAAATTGCAATCGTAACCGTGGCGACGAAGTTGTGAAGGGAGAATTCTCTGACCAACGCGTATTATTGTCGGCAATATTGCCAGCCGATAAAGCCATTGTGCTGGTGGGGCGTGGATCGTTTGGGGGAATCTGGGGCAGTAATTTTGTTGTGAGGATGAGTCGTGTGGAACTGGGCGTGTGTGCGAGAGGACTTAATGGCAAGGGGTTGACGTGTGTGGGTTGAGAGGGGTGTGGGCTGATGGAGAGGAATGTCAGGAAAGGGAATGTGAATATGGGGGTGTTTTGATTAATGTAGTTGGAAGGACATGTGCAGAATGTGGGAGCCGAGGTAAGTGCAGTGAGTGTGGTTATGTGGTGTAGGTGTAAGAGTTTTTGCTGCATTTGTCAGTGCTGTATAGGAGTGTGGGTGTTGTGGTGAGTGGGTGTGAAGCCAGTGGCGTAGATGTGGGGGGAGAAATGAGTATGGGATGTTGTGAATGGGTGTATATATGTGGTTGCATATTACTGTAGGATGAAATTTCTGTGGAATATGAAAACGGTGAAGATGGAATAACATAGAAAAAACTAAAATGTGTATTGCAGTAAAGGGGGGGAGGGGACGAGTGTAGTAAATATGGTGGTTGAAGTGAGCATAAGGGTGCAGTAAACGTTTATTGTAGTGAGAACATAAATACTGCCTTGAATAGTGACAGAACACTGTGGGTGGGAGCAGTGGTGTAGTTTAGGACAGACACGATAATCTGGTAACCATATGGTGCACACAGTACTGCTAAAGCTGACATATATGATTAGTATAGCGTACAATTCATTAAGTTTTAAAACTATTATTTCCCTACGGCAATTCCTTGCCATTCACAGATTCATCTGTCTAGAGGTCTCTGGTTCGATTCCCGGCTGGAGCGTTAAAAACTTTCCACATGTTCACACGTGCACTGTGTTGTTCTCCTCTCTCTCTCTCTCTCTCTCTCTCTCTCTCTCTCTGAAATATCGCGATACATATTTACAGATAATTCATGTCTATACACACAACCCTTTGTCTGTCTCTCCTCCTATAGCCCAATCTCTTCATCCCAAGCGGGTGGTCACAAACAAATCGCCGCCATGTCACCTTGCCCACTGTCATCAGCTATCCTCTTTCCAACGCACACCGCACTCTCTCATTTAATGTCCCCACCCCCTCCACCATCCGTCCATCTCATCCTCGGTTTTCTCTCTTCCCCCTCCACCTCACTCCCATACACTCTCCTAGGCAGTCTCTTATACGCCATTCTCTTCACATGGTCAATGTGTGTGTGTGTGTGTGTGTGTGTGTGTGTGTGTGTGTGTGTGTGTGTGTGTGTGTGTGTGTGTGTGTGTGTGTGTGTGTGTGTGTGTGTGTGTGTGTGTGTGTGTGTGTGTGTGTGTGTGTGTGTGTGTGTGTGTGTGTGTGTGTGTGTGAAAACACTAACAAACAAGGAGAAAACGCTTAAATGCAATTTGTAAATGGCCTTGGTAGCCTGACAGCTTTTATTCCTGTCGCCTTTTCTTAACACTCAAGCCTTAAGGCCGGTTCACACGAGCTGAATCGCGGCCGTTTTTTTCGCCGATTTGCGGGGGAAAATGCCGATTTTCGGCATTTTTCCCGGAAAAGTGTTGACACGTACGGGGACTGCAGAGGCAGGAACGCGGCAACAGTGTTTACAAACAAAGATGGACCACCGTACTCGTACTAGGTGTGCAGTTCTTGCACTTGCACTTTTCCAACTTCAAGATGAGCCCTCACGGCCGCGATTTAGCTCTGTGAATAGGCCTTTACTGCCACTCAGCTATCCGGGGCTTCAGGGGCCGTATGCATAAATTTTCTTAAGCATAAATAATGTACAAGATTCCTTTACCTTTAACTCATACTTAAATAATAATACTTTTATACTCATGCTCATATCAGATACACCCACACTGGAACGAACGTTAAAGTGAGATTAGTTGTGGTAGTAGTGTAAACAAGATCGTCTTCGTCTTCGTTCCCAGAGCTTTGCCTTGTTCGGTGCTTCCATTTAAATCGGCCCGGCTTCTTTCTCCCAATTCCGGCAAAAAAAGACCGACACGTCGGTCTCTCCATACCGGCGAAAAAAGCGGCCGGAATTTCTACCGGGAAGCAAATTCCGGCAAAAAAAGACCGCGATTTTGCTCGTGTGAACCGGCCTTTAATCCCGTAAGGGATGGCCACAGGCAAATCGTCTCCATGTCGTTCCTCTACCATTTAGTTGCCCTCCCTGCAACTCACCCTCCCCTCTTAATCTCATAGTTCCATCCATCCATCCATCCCATCCTTGATCTCCCCCTCCCACTTACATCTCACTCTTATAGACTTCTCTTGTCAGTCTCTCGTTCTTCACCCTATCCGCATGGCCAAACCATCTCAGTATTTCTCTTAACCCATTCAGTGACAACCGCATCAACACCACAACGCTCCTTCACTTTCACAATCGCTTATCTGCCTCTCCATGTAATTCCACATGCCCCTCTCTGATAACTTATTTCCAGTATCGTTTCAATTTTAAAAAAAGTTCTCGGGCTGAAGAAGTTTGCCCCGGCCAGGTATAAAGAACAAGGAAGACTGCCATTTCATAGCCTATTACGTTTAAGGGAAGATAACCATCCAGCACTCCTTGGTGGCAGCACATGATGGAAAACCTCGATTAAACCACTCCGAATTCACAGCAGAATTAGAGTAGCAGTCCTACGCCTTAACTTCCCGGCATCTCGACCTGAAACTAGAATTTATTGGACGTGTTTGCACCTCATCGTTACGGGTATATAATCACCTGCAGTAAAAGGAAAAGAATTTGATGGAAAACAGTAAGTTCCTGAGTGTATAATTCCAGCTGAAAGTAAAATCCTGAAGCACGGTAGCCATTCACATACAATTCATTAATCTAAGACAGAAAATTAAGATGGGAATCAATGATAACGAATACAAGTGTAAATCGCTGCGGCCACCGAGGCATACTTAATCCATCAGTTCCTGGAAAATAAATGTTAGACCAACCCCGCCGGAAAGACATGAGGGAGATGGAGTGAGTGAGAGCACCAGGTAGGAAAAAAATGGAGGGGCAGGAATGTAGTTTATCTGGCTTGTCGGAAAGGCTGGCAGTTTTCCCATCTTCATTTTTCATTCCACCCTGTAAAGGGAGGACGTTACTGTAATGGTCACTGTTTGTTTGTTCGTTCGTTCAGCTTACAGTCACATAGTTCAATATATCCGATGATAAATGTTGCTGACTATGATTCGGCTGTTGTTCCTTGCCAACATCCAGGAACCTCTGAAGTGAACAAAATACAAATTACATTTTTAAGTTTTACTGGAGTGCTGCTGTTTCTCCCGTGAATAATGATGTGTGGACAGTGTACACTTTTATTCTATCGATCTATTGATTGACTCTGCTTGACTCACCACCTTGTGATGGGTGGCCTTGACGAAATGTTCTCCTGACATTTATGCCCTTACTCAGTAACGACCCCACTTCCCACAACACAACCTACCGTACGTAATCTCGCACCTTATCACTCCCTGTTAAAGGAATACAAAGGAGAACAAAGGAAAGCAAACAGCAACAGACCTGTTGCCCCATTCGAGGCAGTTGGTTAAAGGGTAGGATATTACTACCGAAAGTATGCCGCGTCTCTGAGTGCAGGACAGGAAAGCAATAAGAATCTCCCTTGTTCTCCGTGTCCCTCTCATTCCCCTCTCAACCACCTCACTGTCATACAGTCTTATACAGTCATATCCACTTCACATCCTTGGCGACGTATGGAATGGCTGATAAACTGGAAACAAATTATTTTAACTGTTCACTAGGAAGATGTCAAGCTGTCCCACTCCCTATCGTCGCAGCTGCCTACGTGCCCTCAAACTGGGTCCTTATCACAGAACCATTCTGCGGGCGAGATTCATGTAGATAAAAGTATGTAATACCGTTTGTCTCGCTGTTGTCATTATGGTGTATTCATTGAGCCTTGTGTATCAGTGTAGCCACATCGCTCGACCACTCAGCCCATTGCTGGTGAGGGAATGTGTCAGTGTAGGCAGAGCGCCCTACCACACACTCCATCGCTGGTGCTTAGGGAGGGTATGCTGTAGGAGCGCCTTCTAGAACAATAGTACAAGCAGGAATAGAGACAGTAGTGAATAAGTTGAGGCGAATGATACGGGAGAGAGGAGGTGTGGCAGATGAAGGACGATGGATATCTGAAGGTGAGGTGGTGAGGTTAGGGAAAGCAAGAAGAAAAGGAGGACAAAACAGATGAGTGGTTGATCAGGCAAGAAGGGAAAATGTACAAACCAAAGAAAAAACCATGGTGAGGGATGAGGATCAGAGCCTGAAGGAAGAAGAGAAAAGGCAATCATGGGCATACCTTAAGCTGGAGGGAAAGAACAGAAAACAATGGGAGACGTGATGTGAGAAAAACTGAGAGAAAATTAACCAAGAAGAGAAAGGAAGATGACAGAGTCAGGGGACAAAAGGAAGACTGATACACAGGAAGGTGGGGTATGGAATCAACAGTGGTAGAGGGAGAAGAGATTACTATATGAAGCAAAATACATCAGAATGAATAAACATCATTGGCAACATGAGGGGGGGGGGAGGAATGAAGTGGACGGAAGTTTGACCAGTAGGGAGAGCTAGACGACAGAAAGTAGGCTTTGGGTATGGATATGCGTTGGATTAAAGAATAAGAATGAAATCATAAGAACGAAAAACAGAGGAAAGAACAAAAAAGTTTCAAAAATTAAAAAACAGATCTGTAAAAGGAAACAAAAGCCGAAACAGCATGAGAGAGAATGGAAGAGAACTAACTGATGGGCGATGTGGATTTTAGCTTAAAAATATACAAGAAGACCAAGATGAAAGAATGAAAGACCAAGGAAGTGTTGGATAAGATGAAGAAGTAAGGGAGGCGGGGAGGGTAGACCAGGAGGAAAGAGTCGAAGAAAGATCTAGATGTGAAAAGACAGAACTAGAAAGAGTTCAAAGAGGGTACCTGATAAAAAACAGGCTAGGATTCAGCACGAAAAAAAGTAATTCGAGCAAATGTATGGATGAAGACAATTCGGCTAGAGAGAGAGAGAGAGAGAGAGAGAGAGAGAGAGTGAATTAACCGAAGGAGATACAGGAAAAGGATATTGGAAAGGAGTGAATATACTGTGATATTCAATAGGAAGGGAACTCCTGGGACTGAGGAATACAAAATGAGAGAAGGGGTGAGAGAGGCAGAAGCTGGGCGGACAGATGAACCGATAACACAGAATGATGAGGGAGGGAAGGAGCTGAGAGGACGTGGGAAGAAACAGGTCAAGGAAAACAATGAGATCACGCTTTGCACTCACTGTATATTACAGTACACTGTCCTGATTGCATAGATTTTGCTTTATTACTTTTGTGGGAAGTGTTAGTAATGGAAACATAACCGTGTAAGTAGCAACAGTAGTCTGTCCTGAGGACGGAGGTTAAAAATACAATTGTCTGTTCAGGCTAAAAAATTTTTAGCAACTTCTCCTCAGTATAATGAGGGCAGGATAGTGGAAAGAACGAGAAGTGTGTGTGTGTGTGTGTGTGTGTGTGTGTGTGTGTGTGTGTGTGTGTGTGTGTGTGTGTGTGTGTGTGTGTGTGTGTGTGTGTGTGTGTGTGTGTGCGAAGTTGACGAATTAAATTTCTTGATTCCTTTCCCGTCTAGTATGGTGCATCATTTAACACTGGACAAACCTGGTCATGTAGTTAACCGGTCATGAACTGACCTTTACTCTCTTTACTGAGTGTCAGTAAAAAAAAAAGTAAAGACCTTTAGAAAAAATCTTTGAACATTAACACAAGTATTCCTCCCAAGGATCATTTAGTGTACTTAAATGTTGGATGTGGATGTGGGTTGAGTACACATGTATCACACACACACACACACACACACACACACACACACACACACACACACACACACACACAAAGCAGGGCAGGAAGGGAGCTAGATGCAACAGGGCTCAAGCATCATCACTAAGGTCTTCTTTTTGTCTCATTATTATTCGAAAAAGGAAAAAAGGTGGACCAAGGATTAGTACGAAGGATGATGTCAGGAACTGCATGCCTGAGGGTGGACTACGATGCAATGAATGACTGCTTGCGCATCAGAAAACCATCTTGAACTTAATGATTGTCAGTTAAGTAAAATAACGTTAAGAAAATATTTTCCTGCAGAACCAATAGAAAATGTCAGCTTTAACAGACAACAGTAATTTTGTACATGCTGGAAGATGAAGTGGAACACGGTGGACTGGAAATTCATCTGTATAAGAGGGAAGAATAAGTACACAATGGGTCACTGAGACGAGCTGGACTTTCAACGACTCAACTAAAAGGAAAGGAAAAGATGGGAATATTCCAGCACCAATTCTCACCTTCCCCTCACATCCAGTCTTTGATCATATTTCGCTTGAGGAAATCGTTATCACAGGTGAAATGTGGGAAGAACAGCAAAAGAGACCTGCAGGTAATTGAGAAGAAGAATGGAACTGAAGGAGGAGAAAAAACAGACCTCTGGTTAAGCTGAAGTATGATATTGAGGAATGTACAGTACATCCTTGTGCTTGTTGGTCTGAGGATGGCTTGGAATGGAACCAGTAGGTCAGACCGATATGCTGGGATGTAAGATTCGTAACTGGGACAGGAAGGGATAATGGAACGGTGATCTAGTATATATACAGATCTGTAAATAAGCAAAAAATATTATCAATAGAGGGACGGAAAGAAGATAAGGAATTAGGACATGATTAAATGTAAGAGTGATTGCTGGAATGTGAACTAAACTCTTTCACTGACCAGAAGTAAGATGAACCAATCAGCAGCCAAAAAGCACTTAATATGATTTGAGTTACAATATATTGAAAATTAACACAAAGACCTCCAGGAAAAGCAACTATTATCCACGAAATCCCCTGTGAGAGATTATACTCTTCCTTTGTTCTGTCAGCAAATCTCTCTCTCTCTCTCTCTCTCTCTCTCTCTCTCTCTCTCTCTCGCACACATCAGTTACTTGCGTCTCACCGCCTTCACCTCTTCCTCTTGACTGTTACTGCCTCTCACATTTCCGGACAATGACCTTTACGGGGACGACCGAGAGTGAGCGAAAAAGAGCAAAGCAAAACGAGCTAGTAATGTGTGTGTGTGTGTGTGTGTGTGTGTGTGTGTGTGTGTGTGTGTGTGTGTGTGTGTGTGTGTGTGTGTGTGTGTGTGTGTGTGTGTGTGTGTGTGTGTGTGTGTGTGTGTGTGTGTGTGTGTGTGTGTGTTTGAGAGAGAGCATTATTTTAGGGCAACAGACTACATACTCAGATTTTCAATATTTTTCACCCTACCCATCTACTCGTACCTTGATTCATGTTCCTCCTCTCTGATTGTTCCTTCACTTCCTCCTCCTCGTTGCTGATTACTTCCCCTTCCCCCTCCTGGCATTACTCCCCTCCCCCACCCCTCCACCCCCGCCACCGCCACCATAGCTCCCCCAGAGTCTTCTCCCCGTCCCCAGCTCTTTATTTTACTGCACACTGGTAACATTTACCTCGACTCTTCTCCTCAGCATTATCATCAGTAACTCTCTCTCTCTCTCTCTCTCTCTCTCTCTCTCTCTCTCTCTCCAATATTATACTCAGCACAAGCTAAGGACATTCATCATCCAAACGACAAAGTTTCATATGATTTGTTATATGAAACTCTTGTATCTTGCCACACTCGTCCGCAGCACAGCCTCCAGTGCCTCATATCTTAACGTGAAGTCCTGCACTACCTAAGCCTTAAGGGGAGGTTATAAGTTCCATCAGCCTAAGCAACTCATCTTATTTTTCACCTCTGTTTCACGGAGATGGTCTTTAATACTTATCAAAAAATAATATGCAAATAACACCTACAAAGCAGGTAACCATACAACAAGACTGGTGCAGAGACAACCAGATAAGAGAAGAAAGTGTACAGTCCGTCAGAAGTTATATATGTATCTGAGAAGCCACAGCCACATACTGCTAGGTGAGGGGCATCCTGTAACGTATGCAGAGGTGCTCACACAGGTATTACTGCTGCTGTATTGGCGTAAATGCCTTGCCGCTGGTGGAATATTCCACGTATTACTCTTGTACTTTACCCTGACTGAGCAACAATAGTGAATGACGAGTTTTTTAACGACACGTAAAGTGTTCATTTCCTCATCTCTCTGTTCTCAGTGTATTCGTTTTAGCATGGACGGAGGAAAAATTTATTTTTCCACTCTGATGGAACCGCTCGCGCGCGCGCACACACACATAGGCAGGCTGTGGGAAACTAAGAGAAGAGACATTATGTAAACGGAGGGGCACGTTTGGGAAGGTCGGGTTGGAGTGAAAGCGTGAAAGACGATCAATCAAGATTTCGCTGCTCTTGCTTCATCATTATGTCTAATATATACTCCAGTGATTCTGCCACACCTCTTCTGTATCCGTGATGTATCGCAACAGAGAATTTTGTGTGTTAATGTTCATTTGGTGGCATCTAAGGCTATTGAAAAAAAATTATGATTTATTTTATGCAAGGGCTAGAAGCCCGAAAATTGTTCCCTCCAATAAGAAATATAAACAAGATAATAAGAAGCCAAACTGTTAGAAAAGTTTTTAGCAAGGTGCCAAGAGTAAGAAGAATTTGAGTCTGAGTTCAGAGCATAGTACAAATGAAATTATTTTCAGAAGAGCAAAGGACAGATGTAGCACGACTCAGGGTAGAAGCATAAAAGAGATGAGATTCAGGGGTGGGTTGACTCCGGTACATCTTGAAGGCCCTGTCAGCATTAAAACAAGCGTGTTTAAACCTTTTTTTTTTTTTCTTTAGTCACAGGATAAGGGAAAGGAATGTATGCTACCATGCCCGAGAGGATAACCTCTGTGATGCACAAGGCACACTCAGATGGCTCTTGGCCATGGAAGCAAAAATCATTCCAGGGAAAATCAAGTCAGTGCTGCCTGAGGGCTTCCTTATCAGCAGCTCCAAAGTGCCAAAGCCACTGCTTCTTAGGAGGTACATAGGCCTTAGTGGAACGATTGGACAGGTTAGGATGATAAGGTTTTGATCAGAGGAACCCAATTGAGAGTGAAGATTAACAGAATAAGCAGGATTGCTTGTAAAGAAAAGGTTGGGTATGTTGGAACGGGCAGGATGCTGTACAAACTGTACTAGGCCATTAAGGCTTGTTTACCAGGTGGAACAGTGAACAGAGTGTGTGAAGGAACCCTCTGAGTCGGCTATTAACTAATGTACAGGCAGATATATTAAAAAAAGAGATACCAAAGATGTGTGTGTGTGTGTGTGTGTGTGTGTGTGTGTGTGTGTGTGTGTGTGTGTGTGTGTAATTACTCAATAGTGCTATATGTGTGTGTGTGTGTAATTACTCAATAGTGCTATACAGGGAGCAGTGTTGTTTTGATTTAAATCAAAAGTCTTAAATCACGTGATTTAAATCTATTTTAATCGGAGTGAAAAAAATCATGATTTAAATCAAAAGGATTTTTATATAAATACAGTAAAAAGGGAGAAGATAGAGAACGTGATCGACGTGTACTCAGCATATGTATCAAGTCTGCATGTCCTGTGCTCTTCTTGTACTCATCTTGTACCATGTCAGGCACCAGTGAACCACTGTCTTCCGTCACAAGACAAATAATCAAAAGTTAAACACAGGAACGAAAGCTCTTTTGTTGAAAATAACAATAAATGTGACCATGTTCAGTGTTGACATGTGAGTTCAACTCTCCATTGCATACACAGTAACATGAGTCAGTCTAATTACTGTATGATCCAAATCTGACAAAATATAAAAGACAAGTTGGCAACTTTCATCAGTATCTGACACACAGTGATGCAGCAGCATTAGTAACCTCCCCCATACCAAGGAGTGCTGCCCTGTGGCACACTCTCTTACTCCCACTTCCCATTCACATTATCATTTTGTAAGTTTGTATGGTATGTTTGTTTATTTAAACTTTGATATATAATCATTCCTAATGGACGCACTGCAGCAAGTGGGAGGAAAAAAGGCGCAGTGTGGTATTCTTGTGTCAGAATTCCCCAAATTTATACCAAAATATGGTTTCACTTAAACAAGAAAATGTCTTCATAAAAGTGAAAAAAAAATCGTTTTCAATCATAAAAATCCAATTTCAATTAAAAAAAAAATATATTGTTTTTTATTTACAAAAATCATCGATTTTTTCCAACTCTGACAGGGAGAGACTATGCTCGTGGTATCCCGTCAGCCATATATTGGTCATATTTACATTTAAAAGCATGTACATTCTGTGCACTTACCATATCCTTAGGGATTGTTCCAGTCACCGGTGACTTTTTTTGGAATGCAGCATTTTCTGATTTCTTTGTCTTTTTTCAGTAACTTTCATTGATGTACTCTTGTTTTTCCAGTGGCGAGAAGCAGGTCTACTGTCTTTAAATTCACACTCCTTGGTGTGCTTGAACATATATATATATATATATATATATATATAATAGCCTATCTCCTCTCTTCTTTCGTGCAGTTCAGTGTGGACAGTTTAAGTCTTTAGCATTGCCTCGTATCCCATTCCCGCCAGACACGGCTCCTATCGCGTTATACATGTTTAACTGTTTTCTGTTTTGCTGACATGTTCAGTCATGTGAGACTTCCACACAGCTACGGCACTCTGGGGAGACGGTCCAAGTAACTGGTTGGTCAAGACTACACCCAAGTAATTCTCTCACCAATTCAAGCATCTTTCCATTCACCATAATATTCACACTGGAAATCACATTCTCTCCGAACAGGCATCACTTTACTCTTATCTACATTTGCCTTCAGGTTATTGCACTCACAGACGTCTACAAAACTCTGCACCAGCCTACCAAGCCCTCGTCTGGTATTTGAGAGCAGCATTGCATCATCTGCGCACATCAGGATTGAGATAGTCCATCCTTCATCGTTCATTACCAACGCAATCCGGATCTCCATTTCTACGTTTTTACCTCTTTCATAGCACCATATATATATATATATATATATATATATATATATATATATATATATATATATATATATATATATATATATATATATATATATATATATATATATATATATATGGCCAAACTGCGGCAAACAAGCAAACTGTGAAATCAGTCATTACATTTACATTAGGTTTCTTTAGGCTACGGTTAGGTTAGGTTGGGATAATCTAGGTTAAGTGTAGGTTAGATTAGGTTGGGTCAGTAAGGTTAGATTAGGTTAATTTAGATAAATGCTTAACAGAACTTAGCTTTCTTCTAAAACCTAACCTAACCTAACCTAACCTGACCTAACCTAACCTGACCTAACCTAACCTAACCTTACATAAACTTAACCTAGATTATCGCAGCCTAACATAAAAGCAGCCCCCCTGTTGTCTATTATATTATTCTTTGCCAAAAAGATGCTAGACGTTTTATAAAAATACTTAGGCATTCCATACAATACGTTACTCTCACAAATGCCGATAATTATATATATATATATATATATATATATATATATATATATATATATATATATATATATATATATATATATATATATATATATGAGAGAGAGAGAAAACAAAGCCACCCTGGTCGTCACTCATCATGCATTCTGATCTATCCCTTATTTTCTCCGTGATAATTCTTTGATATTGCTTTCCTATAACACTCGATGGTCTTATTCCACAACAATTTTTGCGCTCATTTCGATTGCCTTTATTCCTTTACAAGGGTACATTCACAGCATTTTCCCACTCTACTGGTACGGTTTCAGATATCCTTCTGGCATATCTCCAGCAAACACTTCATTCCAGTCTGTCCATTACACTTTTCTGTATACAAATTACACATCAGCCCGTACTACTTTTCCACGCTTCAGTCGCATCACAGCGTTCTTCACTTATACCAGTGTTACGTTGCCTGCCATTACAGTCCTTCTCTGCACACCACCAATACATCGGCCGTTTAAAATACTCTTTCCATTCGCTCCTTACTTCACTTCCAGTGCTTAGTATCCTTCCACTTTCAGCCACTGTAACACTTCTTTCCGCATTCACTTCTACACTTTCGCACGTCTTTCCAGAACAGTTTCTTCTTTTTAGTGTAATCTGCATTCAGTTTTCTTCGAAGATCATTATATACCTTCATTAATCCTCTTTACTCGTCTCTTCGCATACCCCTTACTCGCAGTGTACCCTCTTCTTTCATTTGAGTCCCTTTCCCGCAATCGCCCTTGCCAACTTTTCCTCAACTCTTCTTTCAGCCGCTTCATCCCCCCATGCTGTATCGTTCCTGGTATTTGCTAACCTCATGACACCACACCCAGCGTTTTTTTTAATCTTTATTTAATGAGAAGGAAGAAGGAACCAAAGGCCATGAGCCCGCAATAAGAGTTCCCTCCAAGAGAAAAACAAAATACAAGAGAGAGCCAAATTCAAGATCCATTCATTTCGAGATGCCTGGACACACTGCGTTTGAAAGACTGGAGGTCATAGGAAGCAGGAAATACAGACAGAGGGAGACAGTTCCAGAGTTGACCTGTTGCATAAATGAAGGACTGAGAGTAACGGTTAACTCTTGCATTAGAGAGTTGGACAGAAAAGGGATGAGAGTTTGCTGCTAGACGGGTGCTACGCGCCCGTCGTAGAGGTGGAGGAATGCATGCAGACAGTTCAGAGGAGCAATTAAAGTAGCGATAGAAAAGAGATAAAGATGCAACAGTGCGGCGAAGAGACAGAGGTTGAAGGGAGTCACTAAGAGGAGGAGAGTTAATGAGATGAAAAGCCTTTGACTCCACCCTATTGAGAAGAGCTGTATGTGGGGAGCCTCCCCACACATGAGAGTTGTATTTTACACAGTGGAGGATAAAAGCCCTGTATAGAGTCAACAATTGTGCAGGGATAAAGAAGGAATGGAGTCTGCTTAGCACACCCAATCTCTTGGAAGCAGATTTTACAAGAGATGTAATATGAGCTTTCCAAGATAAGTCCCGAGTAAATGAAACCCCAAGCATGTTCAACGATGATGCAGGATTAAGCTGAATATTACTAAACATTAGTGGATATACCTGTGGAAGATTTTGACGGGTTGATAGGTGTAAGAACTGAGTCTTTGATGCATTAAAAACAACCATATTATTTTTACCCCAGTCGGAGATACGAGCCAAGTCAGACATTAGGTGTGCCATAGCCTCATCCCTTGTTTGTTGAAGCAGCTGCTGAGATGGGCGTTGCGGGAACCGAATGGAAAGGTGAAGGGTGGAGTCATAAGCGTATGAGTGGATAGGATAAGATGTACAGCTTAGAAGGTCATTGATGAATAAAAGGAAGAGAGTTGGTGATAGGACAGAGCCCTGAGGAACACCACTGTTGATAGATCTAGGAGAAGAACGATGGCCGTCTACAACAGCGGCTATAGAACCACCAGAAAGGAAGTAGCGATGAAGGCACAGATAGAAGGATAGAAATCGTAAGAGGGCAGTTTGGAAATTAAAGATTTATGCCAGACTCGATCGAAAGCCTTTGAGATGTCAAGTGCAATGGCAAAGCTTTCGCCAAAGTCCCGAAAGGAGGATGACCAGGAGTCTGAAAGGTAGGTGAGAAGATCGCCAGTGCAGCGTCCCTGACGGAACCCGTACTGACGATCAGAAAGAAGGTTGTGATAGGAAAGATGCCTTAAAATTTAGCTTCATATTCCTATCTAAACATTCCTTATATGCACTCCATAAGTTGTCCAGATCCATTTGCTACCAAGTTATTGCTTCCATTCTTCCACTCCTTTAGCTTGGTATTCATCTGCCACTTCTTTCATTTTCAGTTTCTCCACTTTTAGACTTTCGCCCTGAGTGCACCTCTCTCTCGGTTTATCCATCTCATTCACAGCAGTTTAAAGTTGCAAGCCACAGTCATATGATCAGATAATTTTCTCACATGGTCGTCTCATTGTCTTCGTATCCATGACACTCCCAAGCATCGTTCTCTCCACAAGCACATAATCAGTCAGGCTCCTTTCAGCACTTACTCCTTTCCCTCCGTACCAAGTATGTTTTTGTGCGCCTTATTGCTGAATATGTGAGCTGCAAATGCACAAGCTCCTTTCTTGACACATTCCCTTCAGTATGCTTCCATTATCATTCTCCCCTTGTACTCCATAGCGACCCATTACATTATCTATTGGTCATTATATCGTTTTTTTCTCTTCTGGCTCTCTAAACCCTAAGTCACCCCAACTTGGCTTGGGAAAGGAGGCTTGGATGATGATGATGATGATGAAGATAACTAGTTAATGCACTAACAACTGTTGCTGGCAGCTTATTCCACTGTTCTACGGCATATTTAAACAATTTTTCCTATATTAGAGTTGCATGTCTTACCTTCGAATTTCATCTCATTATTTCTAGTAGCATTATCATTTTGTAATACCAGCAGTTTCTCACAAGCGAAGTGGTCGAATTTGTTAAGAAATTTGAAACCTTGTATTAGGTCTCCTTTAAGTCATCGCCTTTTTCGAGAAAAATGATTTTGCTTGCTTAGTCATTCTTAATAGAGTGAATATCACAGTGCTTGGGATTATTTTAGAGAAGCTTCGCTGCACTCTCCTGGGTTTCTTTTTGCCCTTAAATAGGATTAAAACCAGTACTGTACACACTATTCTAGATGTGACGTAACTAACAATGCATAACGTTAAGAGAATATTTGGGGTATTTTGTGCTTTAGGTTCCTTGCAGTGGCGCTAAGTTTCTTGTTGGACTTGGTACTTGCTGCCATACACTAGCTCAGTTTTTTTTTTTTCTTTCTTTTTTTTTTAAGATAGGTAACACATTTCCTAGATCTCTTTCGTCCTTTACTTCTGCCAAAGGTGTATAGAGTATTCTGTCATTTAATTAAAGCTTTTGTCACATGATTCAATTGGTTTACAAGAAACTGCAGTAAATTTCATCTACCATTCTTCACTTCATATTAGTAAGTTATTCATTTTTTTTTCTTTTCCGGATAAAGTCACATTTAGCTCAAGTGATTACTCGGCCTCTGATTTTCTTGTCAGCAGAATATTTCGCTATGTTTGGTGTGAGCTTATTTTCTAGTTAATTGATAGAAATAATGAAAAGAATTGGACCAAGACTTGAACCTTGTGGAACTCACTTTCAGCCAGCCATATGAATCGCAGTTCATCATTAGCTAGTCACCTATCCATGGGCATAAGTTATATAAGAAACCATGGGCATTTAAACTGCCTGTTAATTTTAAATTTGGAACTTTACAAAGGTGGTCGTCGTTGGGGAAATGGTCTGCTGTCCTGACGGACGCGAGTTTGGTTCTCGGTTGGGCAGGGAACATTTATGGAATGTGAATTTCGTTAAAACAGACTTGCTGATCTACAACAAGATCCACTGACATGTCGTAAAAACATCCCCGCTATTCCATTCCTAGTACACCTATCCAGTACATGAGAGCCCTAGCATGTATTCCATATGGACAATGTCTGCTAGCACCGAAGTGGTGTGTGGTATGCAGGAGGACTGCTGGCCCTAAGGGTATGTGCTGCTAAGCCTATACGTAGAATCAAGCACATAAAAAAAATATCTGAAATTCTTGATAAGTGATACCAGACAGTATTCTTATATCCCACTTATCGTGTTTTCAGAAGATTTCAGTAAATTTATTGAGCACGATCTATTAAAGAAAAAAAAGTGTTAGGTTGTCAGTATACTGCATGAAAAGGACAAGACTTTAATTCTCCTTGAAAATTTTTACGCACAAGAATAACTACTTCAGCATCCAATGTACTGGCCTTAACTGTATCTATGCAATTTTTAACATTAGAGTCTGCCGAATTTACAGAGTCACAGTTTTTAAAAGATTTTATAACAGTAATGCTGCTTCTCCAGTGAGGGACTAACCAAGAGGGTTTACCTGCGATTCAGTAAACATAATCATGTGATTTTTGGCTGTCACATAAGCAGTTAACTCACAACATTTTGAAATAATCATTGTGGTATTCATACAGATAACACATATTTGGTATGGATTACGTTGGGATGTGAGGCTCATTAAACTTAAACCCCCTAAATTATCGTTCAGTCTTTAGTGGAGGTGCCAGCACTCAGTGACTTGTGATGGAATTTTCTCCATCAGGAACAGGGTGAGACCAAGACTGACAACAGGAGAATATTATATGAAGTTTGGTTGCCATGAGTCTTAATGACATCAGAGGTGGCTGCCCGAAAATTAAAAAAAAAAAAAAAAAAAGTGGAGGGGGGATTATCATCTTAGGATGTCAAAAAAGAATCCATCAGTGTTTACAACCTGTCTCTCCTTATGGATTTGTCGTTTCAGTCCTTTTCCTCTCTTAACCCCTTATTTTACTTCTTGTCTCCCAAACGTAACTGTAGTTCTTTCACACTAACTTGTTCCAGATCCTGGCAATTGCCAGCTTATTAGACAAGGCTATGGCTCAACAACTTTCCATTGCCTTTCTTCACTAGCACCATATTCTGGTGTTAATCTAGTGTTTTAACTCAAGAATGAAGATGAAGAGATGACAATTTTAGGCTAATTAAATGTAAACAGGGTTTAATAACCTAACTTAGCCTGACAGGATCAAACCTACCTTTACTAATATCTATAGTCGTTATCTTAGACTTGCCAGTATTAACCTCATCTAATTAACCAAACATAGCCAAACAAAAGTAATCTTTGTTATTCCAGCCTAACCACAACTACTCCTTGATATATATATTTTTCATTTGATCCCAGTATTATGGACAATTAAAAAAATAACAATTCTGATGATTAATCCATATGATTATGTGGATTAGAGTCCACGGTGATGCATGGAGTGTAAGTAAGGGTGTCAAGACGGCTAACTTTTCTGACTGTTTAAATATTTCTACGATAAACTGCTTTTCTATATTCCACGTACTTTTTAGCGATACATCATGTCTCTCCATCTATGGAAGGTGGTGGCTGAGCCGGTAGAGAGATGTTCTACTGTTTCAGTGGACGCGAGTTCAAATTCCGACAGCGACAGTGGACAGTTTGAGGATCTGAATTTCGCTGAAAGCAGACTTTACTGATCAATCAAAAACCATCCGACATGTAAAAACAACCCCACTAATACCGATACACGAGTCCTGTATGATACAGCCCTGGCACATATTCACTATGGACAGTGGGTTTAAGCGCCGACGAAGTAACATGTGGAAGTGTATGGCACATAGGAGAACTGCTGGCCTCAGAGAACTGACTCTGAAGACTATGCCCAGAGCTGGACGCATAAAATTATAAAAAGGTGTCCGTTTTCTGCAGAGTATCTCTTTAGCTCGGTATGCGCAAGATTCCGCCTTTCAACTCATCAGTTCTTTGGCATCTTAATTTTTACCCTACTGTCTCTGTCGTTGTTAGTAGAATAATTCACATGTTTCTGCAGCTACCCATCCATTCGCCTTCTTATCTGCCAGGTTATCCCTTTCTGTCTGTCTGTCCAAAATACAATCAGTGATCCGTCCTGGCTATTGTTCGTTAAGCACCTCACTCCTATATCTGTATCTCTTTTTCTATTTGTTGCTGAGTACCCATCTATTTCCCTATCTGTCAATCCACCGTTTTCACCTATTTCCGGCTAAATATCTGTTTATCTATCTGTTTGTCTGTCTGTCTGTTTATCTATTTTTCTGATTATATACCTACTTGTGGAATGGAGATCCAGATGATGATGATATACCTATTTCTCTCTCTCTCTCTCTCTCTCTCTCTCTCTCTCTCTGTCCTCACATATTTCAATCCATCCACTTTACTTACTAAGACGGCTAAATCTGCTTGCTGGTATATTGTGCTATTATTATTATCATCATCATTATTATTATTATTATTATTATTATTATTATTTTTAATATTATTATTATTATTGAATATTCAAAACACAGTGAACAATACTCTTACTTCATCTATAGTACATTAAGTGTCCTAAAACATGTAATGAAACAGTAAAATAATTAGTTGTTGCACTCTTACCAAAACTTGCTATAATATTCCACATTTTTGGCCAATGAATCTTTCGGCCCGCCCACTGCCTTGAAAAAAATGATGGAAGCAAAATCAAATCTGAAAAGAAACTAAATATAATGTGGATCATTACGGGATTTGCCATAATAAAGGCCGTCATCTGGAGGAAGGTGACAATGTGAGCCGCGTAACTGGAATGGTAAATGGTTTCATTGGAGGATCAGTAGACGCCTAGACACAGCGGAACAAAAAAGGCTGCAATTGACATGATGGAGAGAGAGAGAGAGAGAGAGAGAGAGAGAGAGAGAGAGAGAGAGAGAGAGAGAAGGACACGTAGCACCTCAGAAAGTCCTACGACCAATACCAAGGAGGTACAATCAAGAGTAATAGTTCGCAGATGTTTCCCTCCTGGCGTATCTATGGAGTGTGTTAAATGAAAATAATTTTATGTAATAGCAGTATCAAGCTCTCAACACAAGTATAATAGGGAAGGATAATCTTTGTCGTTTTGGAGGACTGAAGACTATGGAAGGAAGGATTACAGTAATGGCAGTGGATTTTCGGCGAAATTTTGTTCTTGACTGTACCATTTATAAAATCAAGTACACGTTGTTGCTCTAACAGTGAGAGACAAGTACAGGAAAGCGAAAGAATTTCGCCACCCACCATTCCCACCTACAACACGGGCACAGGGAAGGAGGTGCCTTAAATCTGAGGGCAAAAGGCCGAGCTAGGAAATAATTACAGGAAAGGAGGATACATTCAATCGACAATGATATTAAGTCTAGCAAAACTCTGTCTAACCAAGGTATGAGCTTCTCTACTGTGGCCCTTTCAAGGACCTCTGCTGGCAGTCGAATACAAACAATGCAGAAAAATGTACCTGAAGCATCAAGTGGAAATGCCTCACTTCAAACTTTCACCCATGATTCCTCGCCAAGTTGGTGTTTAAGCCAGGTATTTGTTGATAGTCGATGACTTCAGATCCATGAAGAATTGTGAAAACTTCAGTTACCTGTTAGCGCAAACGTATATTTTTTAATTCATTGAGACCGAGTCTCTGCAGCCTTCTCTGGTGTCCCACGTGCCTGATGGATGGGATTAGTTTAGCAGGCCATGTCTGGATTCTCTCAAGCTTCACAATATTTTCTTCAGGATCAACGAACAGAACTTCACAGCATATTCCAGATGAAGCTATAAAAGATAATTCTCAAGAACACAAGACACTCTGCTTGTTGTATCTAAACTGCCTCTTTATACAACTTAGAACGACTTTGCTTTCTTCTCTACTTCATTACACTGGAGAACTTGGGGTTACTGCTGATTAGTGCATCAAATTATTCTTTCCAGTCAGTACTGTTCTTTGTACATGTAAACAAAGAGAAGCTAGTTCTTATATATGAGTGACCACTGTGCATTTCTCTGCACTTGTCAGCGGTGAACGGCATGTGCCACTGTTCAGACCATTTCCATATATTAACCAGGTCCCTATTTAGTTCATCTGTCTTCTCGAGTGATGCGTCATTGCCTCGTAGCTTTGTAACATCCACCGATTTTGCAGTTGGGCTGACAATACCCAAATCAATATCACCGATGCAGATGATCAATAAGAACGACCCTAGAAGAGAACTTTAGGAGAGCCCACCTGTACTTGACGTCCAGCCACAGGGATCCACGTTGCCTAGTACTCTCTGACTTTCTTGCGCTGTTCAGTCAACCAATCTCAGTCCATCCAGCTAGTTTTCCCCGATTTTCCAGTGTATGAGTTTTGACGGTCAACCTTCGATAAAGTAATTATCGAATGCCTTCTGGAAGTCCAGATAAATACTGTAATTTCGAATGCACGTCACAGGTCATATTCAGAATGCATACGGTCGAAGAATTACGTCAAACTGGACAAGCACGAACGATGATTCCAAACACCATGTTGTGAGTCATACAAACACTTATTTGACTATAGATGATCTACAATTCTCTTTGCAATTGTACTTTTCAGAACCTCCCTGACTGTCGATGTGAGGCTATTTGATTAGTACTTCCCTGGCCAATGACGATTTCACTTTTTAAATAATGAAGGTCGCATTTGTTTTCTTATAGTCTGATGGCATTTATGCATCACCCGGCGATTTATTGATTATAGTAGCTCTGTAAAGGGCTATCTAGCCACGTACTTTCCACAGGACCTTGGAAGAATTTCGTCAGAAGCGGGGCATCTATTGGCTCTTTTTTTTTCTTTTTTCCAAACCTTTCAGACACGTCTGTTTCGTTGGGGTTAATATTTTCTCATGTCAAACCCTCAGGAGTAGTGGCTGTTTCAGGATGCCATCTCCTGTCTTTGTCGTAATCGCTGATGAGAAGTGGGTATACTGAGTGGGTTTTCATGACTTGATTTTCGCAAAACCCTTCTTGCATCAAGCAGTAGGTCAATAATGTTTCTAATCGCTTTTGGTTAATTCACGTAACTAAACAGCTTGTTGGGATTCTCCGTACAATCGTAAGGCTTCAATCTGGAGTTTATCATCACGCTTAGCCCTGTCCACAGTCTTCATCCTTCAGTGCATGTCGAAGTAGTCGTTATGAACTGCTGAACTTCCAGTGTCTTTGAACTTGTGGTACTTGACTTTTTTCTTTCTTTTCTTTCTTTTTTAACTAATCATTTCCCGTTGTCTCATATATGATCCAAATCAGCTGGGACACTTGTAATTCAACTAGCTTGGAGAACACCAAATTTGTTTACGGTGCCGTAACGCAGCCTCTGCATGAGCCTCAGGACTCCATTTCCAAATACAATGAACACATCCCCTCCTTAAGTCGCTCAGTGCAGAAGGGTATTCCGTTCCTTCAGATACGTAACTTATTGCACATGCTTCCTTCGGAGCACGCAGAGGTAGCAAAAAGTTGGGTGTTCAGCGAGTTAAATGAGGTTTACACCTTTAAAATCTTTGGTGCATCAGAGAACCTCGCAACCTAAATATGTAAACTTTGTAGCATTTCGTACTGTTATCTCATTTCTTTTGACTTACGTACAATATAAGCAAAATGGACAAACAAAATATATACCACTATCAAGTAAACTTAAGGATAGTCCCATAAACAGGTAACATAATATTAACACATGGAAACATTAAACGCTGCGCTGAATGATTCCGACACAAGGAGACAGCTCCTACAGTGTCAGAAAATACTTTATCATGATCATTCATTAACCTGAACTTGGTGATAAGCGAAATATTTTCCACCCGTTGAGCAAGTATATTGTCCCCGAATTTCTGCACCATAGAAGGGTCCTGTTTAGCCGCCAAGAGCAATGCTGGCAAGAAGCGACTGCAGCAAAAAACTCGGCACCACCAACTGAAACTTACAGTCCTCGGCAGCACTTTCGAGGCCTGGCCAATAACACCTGACACCAGGTGTTCCCCCACTGACTCTTGAGGCAATAAGACGCCCGTCCAGCCTTCACCAATTTTCTTCACTGCGCAGAGGACTCGCTTGAACTGAATAAAATATTTTCGTTGTGAGCAGAATTAATAAAAAAACATATGTCACCAGACTGAGAAGGATAAGTAGCCCCTTTACGGCAACAGATATGAAAACTGTATTATAAAATATATCATTACTATAATCCACCTTACACTGCTCTCTGTGAACGAATTCTATAACTTGTTTTTCCTGTTCTTATACGTGGACGTCTTTCAGTTCATGTATTAGTGGGAAAGAAGCTTCTGTTGTTGATAATCATGATGATGTAAGATTACATTCGTTCTTGATTTTTTTAATACTGTGTTATCAACGTTTTGTTCTGTCTGTGGTCTTATGCTCTTATGCATATTCACGATAATTGTTATTACTTTGTGTGTGTGTGTGTGTGTGTGTGTGTGTGTGTGTGTGTGTGTGTGTGTGTGTGTGTGTGTGTGTGTGTGTGTGTGTGTGTGTCTGTGAGTGACAAAGAGAGAGAGAGAGAGAGAGAGTCTGATATTATCCCTGTTCCTTTTACTGCCATCATCAGACCTTACTAAATGGTGTCTTAGGAAGTGTGTGTGTTGCCCTGACGCCACTCAACACACAGCATACAATTTGGTCATCACCGCTTGAGCCAAACGAAGTACCATCACTCTAATTTTGCACTTTTGTTATGAAACGTTATTTTTTCAGCTTAGGAAAGACTTTTGAAACTTAAGGTGTTTTATGAAGCTTTGAGTAACTCCTTCATTACCAAACAGGTTATCTTAATTGAGTAAATTCATCTGGCAGTTGTAAGAAAAAAAAAAGTCAGTGGCCTGAGGAGAAAAAACACCTCGCTCGCTGTCTCGCCTGTGAACGAGGCCCCTTATTTCGTGAATGGACGAGAAAACTGGGAATTTCTGTGCCGACCAAGGCGATAATGTAGAGGGAAGTGTCAGGTGAGGAGAGTTGGTTGGTTAGTTACCGCTGCTTTTACTTCTCCTCACCTAAAACTATTGCAAATGGATTTTCATTTTTAAGCATATCGACCACCCTACCTCACCCCGCCCACAAACATGACTCATCCATATCACTCACAATCAACCCGATCATATTCACACCAATCCTTACCCATTGGGGCTTCTCACTACCACACAGAAATATTCACTTCACACTTAACAACACATTTCACTCTCACTCACAACTACAACATGCCAAATCACTCCTCTCATTTTGCCCCACGCCTTCTCTTTCATGATTACTTCTCTTGTACACGTACACACACACTCACACACACACACACACACACACACACACACACACACACACACACACACACACACACACACACACACACACAAGTACGTTCGTACAGACGCACCATACTCCTTACACAGTTACTCCTCTTACGTTTACACATGCCATTCCACTATCAATCTCACAACCACACACCAGTCACACTCAACCACACTTGCATTTCTAGTCGTTAACACAACACACACGTACGTTAAACTATTCATATCCTAGACCTTCATAGCATGCCATCAGCCAGAGCTCTGTGCTCAGTTTGCTTAACATACTAAAGGTAAGTCAGTGAAAAGGCGACACAAAGTATTGTGAAAGGCGACCAAAATGATTCCCAAAGCAAGCAATAAACCATCAGAAACGAGCGCATAAGAAGAATATTGGTATAATTATCTAAATAAATGCTCCGCTTATGCCTCATACAGTCATTCCAGCTGGTATCACTACACCAGGTTTTAAATGTGACATGCAAGGAATATCACCCGAAAAATCTGAGAGAGAGAGAGAGAGAGAGAGAGAGAGAGAGAGAGAGAGAGAGAGAGAGAGAGAGAGTAAATGGGATGGCAGTAGGAATGATTATACATTACGGATAAAGTCACCACTGATATGATACCATATAAATGAAACCAAGTGGTGTACCATGTTTATGCTATGTTCTGTACAGCACACTACACGTGCTGGTTGTAAGGAAGGGGAGATGAGGGGCAATGGAATCAGATTACAGGGGAGAGGGGAATTGGAGAGGGATATCGAGAGAGAGGGAGAGAAGATGAGAGTGGAAGGATAATTAGTTGAGACGCTGCCACAGGAAAACTGAGTAAGAGGGATGCCTGTGCCATCTCCTTTGTTACAGTATTTTTTCTTTGCTGATTCTGAGTGGATGATTTCCAGAACACATTTAGCTCTTGGTTATTTAGTCAGCAGTTAAGAGATGTGGAATGCTCTTGGGAGTTTCTGTTGTCTGTATAAGACTGAAAGAATGTTACAGTACAAAGTATTAGTAGAATAAATCCGAAATTTCGGTATCTGGTGGTAATAAATCCAACTGATCTGACGGAAGTTATCTTAAAGGACAGTAAATACTAATTCTTTTCTTTTTCTTTTTCTTTTCTGGGTTGCTTCTTTGCATACTGTATTTCAGAATCGTTCAGCAAACACCAATCGTTAGCAATGGAGTAAAATAAGTTATTTAAGGTAGTGTAAGTGTGTTGCCACGGGTAGAAAGGAATGGAATGGAATGGAGAGGAAAAGGTATAAAGAATATTTTGAAATGTGAAATAGGCTTGCAGTCCTTACTTGTATTATATTTTGAAATGCGAAATAGGCTTTTATTCCTCACTTGTGTTTTCCACAGCCGTTCGAAATACATAACTTTGAGTTTCACCACCACTCCATTAAAATTTGTAAAGGCTAAAGTAACCGTGCCAGGTGCATGAGTCAATGCATGAGTCCACTTTGCATTATGACACCGCTTAATATTACGTATTTATTTCTAGAAAAAGAGAGACTGGGCGACGAAAGAAAAATATATATATGTCCATGGCTCTTTGGCATTATATGGAGCAAGTCAGAGAAAGGCAGCTTCCAAATGCTTCTTGGTGTGGTCGGTTGCGGGTGGAGGTATTGCATCACTGTAACCTATTAAAAATTTCGCGTCATCACCACGGTGGGAGTCTGCTGGAGGGATTTTCTTTTCCTTCACTTTTTTCCAGAACATTCCAAAATTCAACAGGAACCTGGTGTAAGAGAAAGCCTAGAGGGGAAAAAAGAACAGAAATATGGGCTGGTGTTTATGGGAGCTCAAGGTGATCCAGTATATCGATTGCACCGTCTCACACCCATTCTCTCTCAATCCCCCCAATGTGTGTGTGTGTGTGTGTGTGTGTGTGTGTGTGTGTGTGTGTGTGTGTGTGTGTGTGTGTGTGTGTGTGTGTGTGTGTGTGTGATCCAGTTAGCACTGTTGTGTTGGTATTCTGCTCTACCTTGTCAACTGATTTCAATCTTAATCCGGTGGGTACGAGAGAGAGAGAGAGAGAGAGAGAGAGAGAGACGAGCAGGAAATACATCGGCTGCAAAAGGGCAGAAAGAAGGGGAAACCATAATAAATAAAACAATAAGCCAATCAGGAAACAAATGTTTGCTCAGATAAAAATGAAAGCTGGGAAGGGGAAAGCACACACACACACACACACACACACACACACACACACACACACACACACACACACACACACACACACACGACTATTCTTCATACCATCAGTTGAACATAATCTCCGAAAATTCCTGGGCGGTAAAGAAAATAATATGAGCAGAAATGTATAAACCAGGAAGAATGAACAGGATGTGGCTGTAGATAAACTTATCGTTTACGGTGATGGTGATGATGACGGAGAGGATACAGCTGAAGGTAAGTGAAATCGTGGGAATAATAAAGATGTTTGGTAGTGGCTCTCGGTGCACGCCTGACTTGAGCTATAAAATCCAGTTCAAGCCTTGCTAATGGAAACAAAGGTTTGAGTAGAAATACAAACCACAATAACACTGACAACAACAACCATAGTAACTGATAACATCAATGCAAATACGTCCAAAAATACACATAATAAAAGTAATAATAATCACAGAAAAAGTTATGAAATAGAAAAAATAAAATGCCATCCCTGCCTGTCCACCTAGATTGAAATGACTGACATGGAAATGTTACCACTCATGACTGGGTTCAAATGCTGGTCAGTTTTTTTTTTTCTTTCTTTTTTTGCTCATTATAATTTTTACGCTCTTTTGATTTTAGCATGATTTAGTGCAACGTTCATTAACATCCCTTTGACACGTGTGTGTGTGTGTGTGTGTGTGTGTGTGTGTGTGTGTGTATGTGTGTGTGTGTGTGTGTGTGTGTGTGTGTGTGTAATTCATCGGGTCAGTCAGGATCACGTGATGGTTGTGATCATCAGCATGTTACCCTCCCGGTAGAGAGCTGAGAGCTCATCTAGTCCGATCTAAGAGCAAAGTCTTGACCTTCACACACGCACACACCCATCCTCGTGCTGAAAGAGGAGAGGTACCACGCGGTTCGTCAGTGAAATTTTCCATATCCCGAGCATGGCGCGAACCCCCGTCTTAGAAAGTGCTAAGCGAGAGAGTTTACCACTGAGCCGGCGATCAGTGTGTGTGTGTGTGTGTGTGTGTGTGTGTGTAAATAATTTAATTGTATCTATTTCTTTTCTCTGCACCCTCAGACTCATCTGGAAGTGATCATCCAGTGGAATGCAGTAATCCTGCACTTCATCTAGTGGGTCTCAGATGTCTTTGATTCAGAGTGTATTAAAAGTTTGTCTGTGTTGTGATAGTGTGGAGCATGTGGTGAGTAAATGTGTTGTTGTGCTGGGGGCTAAAATGCAGTGTGGGCAAGGGGAGTCTTTGTGTTTTGTGTTGGTACTGTCTCAGGGACATGTAAGCAGCTCATCAGGACTCAAACCATATATCCGTGTGTTGTGATGTGGCCTTTCTTCCCCCGCCCTCCATCACTGTCATCACCAGCACCACCAGTGTCGCCATATACTCAACGGTCGTGGAAAACAGAGGTCACTTCACAGTACACGGTTATATGGTTTGAGTCCTGATGAGGCGCCTACGTGAGGTGACGCTGTTTTTCCTGGGTAGAGTGAAACAGCAGCAGCGTCCATGCTGTGTGGTGGTGTAGATGTAGTGGCGCAGGTGTGGTGGTGCAGGTGTGGTGGTGCAGGTGTGATGGTACTGTGTGGAGGATGTGTTTGGTGGTGTGTGTGTAAGTGGAGCTGTGTGTGTGTGGTGTGTGGTGGTAACATATGGTGGTGCTGTGTGGTGATGCTGTTTGGTGGTGTAGGTATGGTGGTGCAGGCGTGCTGATGCAAACGTAGTGGTGCATGCGTGGTGGTGCTGTGTTGTGATGCAGGTGTGGTGGTGCTGTGTTGTGATGCAGGTGTGGTGGTGCTGTGAGGTGGTGTAGGTGTGGCCGTGCTATGTGGTGTTGTAGGTGTGGCTGTGCTGTGTGGTGGTGTAGTGTGGTCATGCAGGTATGATGATGCTGTGTGGTGGTGCTGTGTAGTTGTGTGGGTATAGTGATGCTGTGTGGTGGTGTTGTGTGGTTGTGTAAGTATGGTGATGCTATGTGGTGATGTTGTGTGGGTATGGGGGTATGGTGGTGCTGTGTGGTGGTGCTGTGTGGTTATGCAGGTATGGTGATGCTGTGTGGTGGTGCTGTGTAGTTGTGTAGGTATAGTGAAGCTGAGTGGGGGTGTTCTGTGGTTGTGTAGGTATGGTGATGCTATGTGGTGGTGCTGTGTGGTTGTGTATGTACAGTGATGCTGTATGGTTGTGTAGTTATGGTGATGCTGTGTGGTGGTGCTGTGTGGTTGTGTAGGTATGGTGATGCTGTGTGGTTGTGATGTGTGGTTGTGTAGTATGGTGTTGCTGTGTGATGGTGCTGTATGGTTGTGTAGGTATGGTGTTGCTGTGTGATGGTGTTGTGTGGTTGTGTAGGTATGGTGATGCTGTGTGATGGTGTTGCGTGGTTGTGTAGGTATGGTGATGCTGTGTGGTTGTGCTGTGTGATTGTGTAGTATGGTGTTGCTGTGTGGTGGTGCTGTTTGGTTGTGTAGGTATGGTGATGCTGTGTGGTGGTGCTGTGTGGTTGTGTAAGTATGATGATGCTGTGTGGTGGTGCTGTGTGATTGTGTAGGTATTGTGATGCTGTGTGGTGGGGCTGGTGATGCAGTGTGGTGGTGCAGGGCACATTTATGAGATACTTAGTGGATAATAACACATACCAGTCTCTGCAGCTCACAGATACAATTTCAACAAAAGACTGAGCGAATGGAACCCTGAGTCGATCGAAATGTAGACACAGACAATGGGTATGTGAACTGTTATTAAGGTGAAAACGATGCTTATCTGCCACCTGTGGTTGTCTCTCCTCCTTGCCATTTTTTCGTCCTATACAACTGCTTATTCATACATCATACATAATCTATTTCATGCCCTGAACAGTCATACTACATTCACGTGTGTCACCCATGACACTCTGTCCTACATTTCTGTTATCTCAGTTTGCATCACTCTGTCAATTCATGGAGTTCGTTTGAATTTGTTAGCCTCACTCATATCCATCCCTGCTGATTTATTCTCAGTCAGTTCCTGTATATTTTGGTGTTCGCTCCTTACCGTTTCACTCAACTAATCACTGTTGCCTTAGCCATTTTATTCATTGACTGGATCCCTATCGACCTAACTTTCATTTGTACCACATTTCCTTTCAACATTTCCCCGTTTCTGTTGGTTCTTGATTCGCATTAACTCCTCGGTAATCCTTCCCAGCACTTCCGTCACTCTTGTTTACATGTATTAACTGAGGTTGCCTCAATCTTGACTGTAATTCTCTAGTCCTGTTTCCAAATGTTATTGCCATGTTTTCACCAATTGCATCTTTTCTCGATGTTTTTCGTGTCAGTCACATTGCTGCTGCCCACCCAGTATACCCTGACTGGTTTTCCCCCTGCATACATTGACCTTCCTGCTTACATGTTGGCCCGACTCCCCTCGCTGTAAGTCGTTTCCTCATGTATCTTACTGTTTTCACTTGCATCCTGTTTCATTGCTCATCCGTTACAGCGTGTCTACAATTTTCTGCCCTTGCCTGAAATTCCCTGACCTGCAGTTGCGGGTCTGTCAGATCTACGTGTACTTTTCCAATTTGCTTTTGTACTTTTGTCGGCCACCCGCACGTCAGTGACTTGTTTAAGAACCAAAGGACCTTTTTTATTTATTTATTTATTTTTTTTAAAAGAAGGATAAAAGTTCCATACTAGGATGTATTTGATGTCTATAAACCTTCAACATCTTAAAAAGTCCTGACATCTGGATCCCTTCTGTATCTGTTGTTAGCTTCCAGTGTCCATCTACCATAAGTATCTTGATATATCGAGTCCTGGAAGTTCCCAGCACCTGGAAAACTCTCGATATTTGGAAACCCACAAATACTGAAGATAACAAATCCTTCAGTGCTTGAAAAAATCCGAGCTGGAGACATCCTGACGTTTAGAAAGGCGCGAGTTTGGATCAGGTAATACATTTCATCACCGCTAAAAACAAAACAAAACAAAAATATCAACTGCGGCTATGAATATGGCTCAGCTAAGAATTACCTAAGAGCTTTAGTCTATCAGCCAGCAACACACACACACACACACACACACACACACACACACACACACACACCTCTCTCTCTCTCTCTCTCTCTCTCTCTCTCTCTGTGACACATTGCTACCAGACAACTCCAGACAGGTCACTGTGCCGGCTGATTGGAACCCGATGTAAGATGAACAGCCGGGTTGGAGGACGAACCGTGTGTGTGTGTGTGTGTGTGTGTGTGAGAGAGAGAGAGAGAGAGAGAGAGAGAGAGAGAGAGAGCAAAATTAATGTTTTTATCCGGTTTTATCAAGGTGTTGTGTAAAGGATGTATGTCAACCAGTTAAGGAAATCTTTCTTTTTTTTTAAGTATGTTAAAGTTCAAAGGCCCAATTCAAAGTCTGACTTTAACAAATGGACTTTTACACTTTTTATCCAAATTAGACCAAACTTGAGTAAAAAGGCAGTAATAAAGTGATTTCATTTTTAGAGGAATCTGGCATAGTTCTGGGACACAGAGCAAGGTCAATTTTCGAGTGTGTGTGTGTGTGTGTGTGTGTGTGTGTGTGTGTGTGTGTGAACAAAACAATACAATTTTGATCCGATTAGAGTCACACTTGGTGGTTGCATTAAATCCTCCATGGCGATGACCAATATAATTTTTAGAATTATCGATCAAAGCCCAAGGTCAGAAGGTCAAAATAAACAGTTCTTATCCGGTTTCGACCAAACGTTGTGGAACGATTGAGGCTAATGCATGACTTTTAGGTTTCGAATTTGAGAACACCAAGTTAATGATGGAAGCCACAAGGAAAGGCCACCTTCAACTTTTTTTATTTTTAATTTAAATTAAACCAAACCTAGTCGAACGGTTTAAGGTCAGGAAAGAAGGAGGAGGGTCATTTATCGAGAAAATAAGTCAAAGGTTACAGCCAAGTTAACCCGTGTGTTAAAGTGTGAACAGAATAACTAAATCAGTTTCAGTGGGGTTTAGATCAGACTTAATGGAAGTGTTGCTGATCAGCCAACAAATAGACTTGTTTTGTAGAGCAGAAGGTCAAAGGTCGGCGTCACGTGGCAATGTCTACTTAACGGTTTTGATCCAATTTACAATATACTATACCTCGTGGAAATGTTAATTCTAAAAAGGGGGATATAGGGATTATCTTCTGAGAACAGTCAGTCAAAGGTGAGGGCCACAGGGAAAAGTCAGAGATCTGGCCAGAGCCAACTCAGTTTTGTTTTGATTTGAACAAAACTTGGTGGTACTGTTAAGGATTAACCTTGAATTAGGCCAAGTAATTCAGTTTTGAGAGAAACCGATCAAAGGTGAAGGTCAGAGGGCAAAATCAGATATTCGGCCTTTAGATGACGAGCACGGATATTGCACTCTGCTTGTGCTCTGCTTTGTTTTGTTTTATATTTACCTCTTATTCTTCTGCTGGTGGTCTAGCTATCAAGAATTAATAGACGAGATGAGAAAAAAGAGGAAGAAGCTTAACAAACGGAAGAAGTTTTTGTTTTCGTACAGTGCACGTACTTTTTTCTGTACAGCACGCGTTCATTATTTTCTAGTTTAGTATGTATCGGAGACAAAGAAAAAATTAGCAACTTTTGTACAAATTTTCGTATATCTGGCACTTGATGCAGTCACAGTAAATCGTCCTTTCCCATGAACCCAACAATACACGCAACATATGGCGCCACATCTTCACATGACCCCACCTGCCGATAATGCCCATCGTCCATATTGATTACATGCTAAAGCAGTTTCAATTAAGCTGGCAATGATGGTGTTGGCGGGATCGTCTTTTTGGCGTTAATGGAAGATCAGTTAAGATGTGTTATCAAATGTGAATCTTTTTGAACTGCAGTCCACTAATCTATTACTTAACTCTCATTCTCCGTCCTAATATTTATTTCCAATTATAATAAGTGAGAGAGTAATTATAACACCATGTGATGGAAGTAATAAGTTTAGGTGAGGAAGTGTGGTCAAAGACTGGAGCCGCCATAATGAAGGGAATGTATTCGAAGCAAGATGGAACACAACAAGAAGGATATCACTCAGAGATTGCAACATCCGTGCCCTGCAAGGTCAACTTTGCCCCGTGACCTTAGTTTTTTCCTTTATTTTTTCACAGAATTGAAGGACTCCATCGATGCTAAACCCTCCGCCCTTCCATTAAACGTGGAATTAATTGCATCAAAACTAAGCCGCCCTTGCTTTTATTCTTAAGAATGAGCTTCTTTTTCTGTCCTCTACCTTCAGCAGTTCCACCAGTTTTGATCGAAAACGGACAAAAACTGCGTTATACTGCTCTCTCTCTCTCTCTCTCTCTCTCTCTCTCTCTCTCTCTCTCTCTCTCACACACACACACACACACACACACACAAAAGTCTCAGTGCTAACATGCATGCGTGTATTAATGGAATGCTGGCAAGTGCTGGGATGAACTTTAGGACCCTGTAAATGTAACAACACCAATTACACAACGTTTTGCATTCTTTGCTCAGTTCACAGATGTATTAAATCTCTTACACCTGTCATTTTATATTAGCCATCCATGATCCACCTCCTCATTTCTTATTCGTGTTCATTCAAGACTCATAAACCCGGCTGACGGAGTAATTGTGCGGCTGCTGGTGTGATACAGGACTTGCCTTAATTAACCCCAGGACAGACGAGGCACTCTGCCACCACCACCACCACCGCCGCTGCACAACTCCAGTCCAATCCACACTGCAAGTCATAATTCTGTATTTAATATGGAGTGTTATGGCGGTGTCTTTATTGGTATCTTCATTGGATTACGTCTCTGACGGGCGAGTAACTGGTGTCACAACACTTGATTCATTATGGTCAGACTTTTGCCATGAGGTGCATGGAACGCTGGGATTACAACAGGTACAACTGTATTAAACAGATGCGGGATAATATTGGGCTTCCATCAAGTTAGAGCACCAAATGAGACGGCTAGAGTGAAACGTCTTGTGTGAAAATCCTTTTGGTGTGACTGACTCGGCTGCTCGTTGAGATGCTTCCGCATTTAAAAATCGTGTTTTCATAATAATTTTGCTCGGTGCACATGTAAGTAAAAATGTGAATGTTATAGATTTACTGAAACAGAGACAGAATCAAGAAGACAGAGACTACTACAGAAACAAGGGTAAACACAGAGTACAGATGCAAATGACAGAGGTGGTAGAGGTTATCATTAAGCAGTGTCTCGGCTGGCAGCCTCACTCACACACTATTAACCTTATGAGGCTTCTCATGAATACATATCAGGATCTGGGTTATGTGATCTCTGTGTGGAAATGGGTCTCTCTCTCTCTCTCTCTCTCTCTCTCTCTCTCTCTCTGAGCATGAGTCCAGTGGGTAAAATTATGCCCATGGGAGAAAATAGGTCATTGTGGGGTTTAGGTGTTTCCCCCTTGGGAGAAAGTAGATCCAAGGGGGAAATAGATCTATAAAGAAAATAGGTCCAATCAGAGAATATAGTTCCATAGCGAGAATAGGTCCATAGCAGAAATAGGTCCATAGGAATATTGGTTCATGTAAAAACTGGTTCATTAGGGAAACAAATCCATGTGGGAGAATGGGACGAGGGGGAAACAATATAGGGGGAGAGTAGGTTCCGGGAAAAAGTAGATTCTATGGGAATATAAAATCAGTGACAGAATAGGTCTACAGGGAAAAGAGGCCCATGAGAAAAGTGGTCAACAGAGAGAGTATGTCAAAGGGAAAAATAGATCCATGGGGGAAAATAGGCTCATGTAGAAAATACTTCTATGAAAGAAAATTGGTCCACATAAGATCAGGTCCCTGGGGAAAATAGTTAAGCGAGGGTTGACTCTGGAGGGTATAGCTGAACACGGGTTGATGTGCTACAGTATTTCGTTTCACAGGCAGTTTTTCCTCTCCCCATTCTCTTATTCTTTCACCTACCTCATACCCTGTTCTTTTCATTAACATTTTATTTCCCCAACGCTCCCAGAAGACAGTTGTGGTTGTAAATAAATAGTCACCAGATATCTATTTCCTTCTTATTCTACAGCCATATCTTATTTGACCTCCACGTTATAATGTGGAGACCTACTGTATTCCTGAAGCGGTGAGGTGCATCGTTATGATACTCATAAATATCGTAAGAGCGAACAATTGCATTAGTGAGAAATTATTGTCACATGCCCACTGTACTAGGGAAGAGAGAGAGCTTGACGGTCTACCTTTCTATTGCGAGCCGGTTTAATCCCCTAAGGGGTGGCCACAAACAAATCACCTTCACGTCGCCCTGTTGTCTGCCATATGGCTGCCTTACCCACAACTTACATCTCCCGCCCGTATAAATTTTCCCACTCTATCCCTCCATTTTATCCTTGGTCTTCCTTCCCTCCTCTCTCTCTCTGCCTTACTCACATAATCCCTTCTAGTCAGTCTTTCATTCTGACGAACAGACAAGAAAAAGCAAAAATGATAAGAATAACAGAACCAGACAAGAGATTATATCTGTCTTTCAGTCTGTCTATCGTTCAGTCTTTTTATGCCTCAGCAGAAGCGTAGGGTATCCGAGCGAAGTTACTCATTCCCAATAATAAAGGTAAGGGTGACCAGCCTCGCTCACTCCTGAGTTGCATAATGTGAGTCATAAACCCCAACCACCCCTCGGACAACAACGATATGATTACCACCAAACATTAAAAAAAAAAAAAAAAAAATCCTTTTTTCGGCCCGACGATATCATTCTCATGAGTAGCTTTTGATATTCAGCACACAGCTCAGTCCTTCATTACCATCCAGTATCCTGTGTGTGTGTGTGTGTATCTCTCTCTCTCAGTACTTATCATGGAAGCATCGCATTAACTCATTTGTAAATTCTATTTTTGAGACTTTCGGTATGGTAAGTTTACTTCGTGGTTTTCCTTTACCCCTCTGTAGCTGTAGGTTTTGAAGAGGGGTCACATTAGCCCCTGCCTGGAGTTGTCATAATGTGGAATGGGAGGCGAGTGAAAGGGCGGATACTCACATACATTTGGAATCAAAGACATTTCGTCTCATCAGCACCGCTCCTCTTACGAACTCCATTCAATATCGTGTCTCTGTGGCACTGTTGTATTTTCACCTGTTTTAAGTTATTATAGTGGCTGCTTGCTTGCATCATCCTACAACACGACGGACGTGTAACACCCAACTGCCATTGCACTCTTACATTTTTAACTGCCCAACATTCTAAGGCAGATGTATTTGATGGACTCAGCCTTTCACGGATAATACCGATTAATTATGAAAATAAAAGCCTTTAAATTGTTTTTTTTTTTCCACTAATCCAAAGCTGCAAACTGTATTAGCTTTATGGATCAGTCCACAGTACTGAATACGGAGCCAAAGAAGAGTGCTGTATTTCTGGTGCAGTTGACACAGCGCTGATCTAACTTTTCTTCCTCTTAATTCTTTTTTCTTTTATTTTCATTATTTTATAATTATTATTATATTACTACTACTACTACTACTACTACTACTACTACCACTACTATTACTACTATTAGTAATGGTAGTAGTAGTAGCAGTAGAATATTTTTATCATTATATTTATTATTATTATTATTATTTTTTATTATTATTATTATTATTATTATTATTGTTATTATTATCATTTTAATTGATTATTGTTATTACTATTAGTATTATTATTTTTATTATTATTATTATTATTATCTCTCTCTCTCTCTCTCTCTCTCTCTCTCTCTCTCTCTCACACACACACCACACACACACACACACACACACACACACACACACACACACACACACACACACAAAAATAAAGATAACTTTCTCCAGAGGAGAGAGAGTGAGAGAGTAGCCTGTGTGCCTGTGTGTGCTGCATTAAATATTACATTACCATAAGTATAATTTAAATCATTATTTTCTTAACTTCACCCAAGCTTGACCCGTCAACCTGTGAAATTCTGACTTGTTACAAACCAACCAGGGGCGGCACACCTCCAGGATACTTACATGAGCTGGTGTGTGTGTGTGTGTGTGTGTGTGTGTGTGTGTGTGTTGTAACAGCTCACTCACTCACCCTCCTATGATGTCATTATACCTATGACCTGATGCCCACTCTAGGATGGCTTCAGGAACATTGTCTCTACAACTCACTACCTTCACCAATATTTACCTCCTCCCGCTCATCCAAGGCGTCCTCCCTCATACACATTTCCGCTCAACATATTTGTTGTGAGTAAACAGTAACGGGACAGGTCTATTTGGCCTACCTCTGTGGAACTTATTGCTTTAGTCCTCCCTGGGCTCTCTTCCATTCTCATTGCATCTGGTTGGGGAAATAGGGGTGATGGTTGTTTGGATGAAGTACCAAAGCTGTAGTCTCTCTCTCTCTCTCTCTCTCTCTCTCTCTCTCTCCTGCCTGGGTGCAGTGCTGTTCTCATGCCTCTGTTTTCCAGTCTTCACTGTCTGGCCTGCCCTTCAAGCTTCTCTTCTCTTTTTTTATTATTGTTTTCTATTAAACTTGCCATACCAGTTACTTATTTTGTTACTAAATCTCATGTGAAGCCCAGTTTACATAGCTGTCAAACTTACTTTATGAGTAACTTGCCGTTTCCTCTATAGAGACCGTGACTGCAAGTTTTTGAAACATAGAAACTTAACTTCTGAGGACAAATTCAAGTTAGTCACGTTAGAGCTCGTCCACACGTGCCCTCGAACATATGTTGGCAACACAGCTGGCAACATATTTGGGTACATGTATGCAGCTGCATTTAAACAGATGTATGCAAACATGTTACAATGCAGCTTCGAACACTGGCAGCAGAGGCGATAGGATAAGTGTGTCCATTCCAGGCAGCTGAGATTTCATCATGATGTTGCCAATATGATCTGGACGCTGCTGTTCCCAGCATGTTTGCAGCGTGTTCGTTACTGTGTTGCTTGCATGTTGCCAGCGCTTGTTCGAGCACACGTGTGGACGCACACTTATTGGAGAGAGGAGCGAATGCAGATGATGCAAATTAAGTTAGTGGGACCAAGCGAAGAGAAAAGAGACGGAAGAGCAAGGGGAGGAGGAAGAGGAGAGTGGTAGGCAGATGAAAATACTGAGAGAATTGCCGAGTCCGACAGCCCCTGAAGAGTTCAAATAATAATCATTTAAGCCAAGCAAGAAATCCTGAAGAACCAGTTACCTGCACCGTGCTGTCATTTTTTCTCTCAAATTTGTCTGGATGCCTTTCCTTGGCTGAGTAAACGGAGTGGGACGAGTCTTTTTGACTTCCTGAATATTAATATTGAAGTGGCACAGCGCGAGGCTTGCCTAGCTTCGTTCCGTCGTCTTGAAAACTGTAGTTGATAAAAATAATATTTTTATTGACGTAGAAAACACTAATACATATTGTTCCATTTGCCTAAGCATGTTTCATTATCAGTCTGTCGATTTTAACCTACTACCAGTCCTTAAGTGTGGTAAGGTTATCTTTTCGAGACAACATATCTTACAAATTACCATTCTTTAACCCGACGCCGTAATCCCAGATGGGGTAGCCAAGATAAATTGCCTCTATGCGACATGGAGGCACATACAACGGGCAAGGGTGGGCGCCGCCTAATGGTAAAAGATTTAAGAAATAGTTAGAAAAAAGTTCGTATTTTTGTTCAGAACGATATGAGACTAGCTTTTATTGTTATCTCTTGATTTACAATTAATGACCTTAGTCTTTATGCAATAGTTCATGATTTATGCAGTTCGTAAGTAAATCAGTGAAGAGGGTATAAAATTACGAATCTTCATACAACGATTATGCAGAACATTCCAACATGTGTGGCCGTCAGCACATCAGCAGTTGCGTTATGCTTGGGATACTGGGAGCTATAATATTAATTACCCTTGTCGTTCTTCTTATTATTCTTCGTTGACACAAAAATATATGAGTTCTCACGTTCTGATTTCATTGCAGATAAATAATTTCATGAATTTAACGCTCTGGAAAGACATAATTACAAATCTTCAGACTGAAAAAAAGTTTTAAAAGGGTATTTTTCACGGAAACAATACTTTTATCGTCACTGCATAAAATAAACACCGTAAAGACTGCCCTTCCTTATTGCCTACTTGCAAACAGTGTGGTAGACGGGGGTGGGGCAGGGGTCGCTATCACAATACTATATTCGGAAGTCAACGGTCGTCATGACTAAATGTTTGGAAACAGCTATATTAATCCATTTTCCTCTATATAGGTAATGAGCACTAATGTAAGACAGTTGAGTGCTAGAAAGCTTCACAAAGATGGGAAAATAAAATAGAGAGAGAGAGAGAGAGAGAGAGAAACAGACGCAAATTTTTGGAGTGGGGGAAGAGAAGAATCTAGATCAGTGTTTCTCAACTGGTGGTCCATGGTGAATTTTTGGGTGGTCCACAGGACGTTCACTATATTTGGTATTAAACTGGAGATTGGTGCATATACTTTTAAATTTATTGAACAATGCAGTACGAAAATTTTTATCAAAATAAATAATTGGCCATTCATTTTATTGTATCATTCCTATTTAAGAAAATTTTTTCGAACCAAAAATATTTGTTGTCTATGCTTTATTTATCATTACTCAAAAATAAAATGGTCCACGATATTTTTGTAAATGAGCTGGTGGTCCATGGCCTAAAACGAGTTGAGAACCACTGATCTAGAGCAATGGGAAAGAGAAGGAAAGAAGGGGGCAAAGAGGGAGAAAGATTCGGAAAGGAGGGGATAAGGAAGATGAGGAGAAAGGAAGCGTTTACAAGACAAGGAAGAGAGGAAGAGGTAACAGCAACAGCCTACACGAGACCGATGAAGAGAGAGCCTAGAGCTGTTAACCTCGGAAGGGAAATTTGTTAAATAAAATACAGTAGTTGTTTGTTGCCACGCCTGGGTCCTGTGAGACGGATTTTTCTTATGCACCAATGTCAAGTTTTTCAACCATCCTGTTACACTATGGGATCCTTTCACTGGGAGGTGTTAAGGTGTTAGTGCATCATCATCATCTTCATCATCAGCATCATCATCATCACCATCATCATCTTCATCATCAGCGTCATCATCATCTTCATCATCAGCGTCATCATCATCATTATCTTCATCATCAGCGTCATCATCATCATCATCATTATCTTCATCGTCAGCGTTATCATCATCATCATCATCATTATCTTCATCATCAGCGTTATCATCATCATCATCATTATCTTCATCATCAGCGTCATCATCATCATCAACATCATTATCTTCATCATCAGCGTTATCATCATCATCATCATCATTATCTTCATCATCACCATAATCATCATCAACATTATCTTCATCAACAGCTTCATCATCATCATCATCATCATCTTCATCATCAGCGTCATCATAATCATCATCATCATCATCATCATCATCATCATTATCTTCATCGTCAGTTTCATCATCATCATCATCATCATCATCATCATTATCTTCATCGTCAGTTTCATCATCATCATCATCATCATCATCATCATCATTATTATCTTCATCGTCAGTTTCATCATCATCATCATCATCATTATCTTCATCATCAGCATCAGCATCCAATCCCATTTGGCCCAATATAAAAATTAGCGTAGGGGTCACGGGCTAGGCTGCTCATTCGCGACATTTAAGGCAATGGTGTCCAGCTTTACCTGTCCCCGAGTGGCATTACGCGAGCAAGAAACCCCTCAGATGGAACGCCTTAATCCACTAAACCACCAGGCGTCATTTGGTTATATGGCAACAATGCAGCGTAGTAAATGGCCTCATGGGATGCGGGAAAACCATTTTGGCTGTCACTCAGTGTATATTTACCAAGAGAGAGAGAGAGAGAGAGAGAGAGAGAGAGAGAGAGAGAGGCAGCACCACATCTAGTGAGTGGATGATGGACGGTCGCACCTACCACCAACTTCATCTTGCACCTCTCTGCCTTCCTTTCTCTGGGTCTCCCTACCTACCGACCGCCCTACATACTCCTTGCCTATCTCCCTTTCTACCTCCCAGCCTAACTACCTCCCTGCCTACCTCCCTCTCTACCTACCTACCTACGTATTTCCCTACATGCCTATATCCCTACCGACCTCTATCCCTGCCCATATCTCCGCCGGCCTAACTACTACCTACCTGTCCACCAGCCTGACTACCTACCTCTCTCCCTTCCTGTCTACTCCTCACCCGCCCTCTACATCGCTATCTACCTCCCTACCTAAATAATTGTCTACCTACTTACATTCCTTCTTACCTATCTACCTACCTCTGTCATGTTAACTGCATACCTGCTTCTTACCTTACCTACCTCACTGTTTACCTAACTAGCTATTGTACCTACCTACCTCCCTGCCTAGCTACCTGCCCACCTGCCACCTTACCTACTTCGCTACCAACGTGCCTGCCTACCTTATTGCCTGCTTCTTTCCCTGCCTACCTATAGCAACTCACGAGGTACCGTCACGGGATTGTATATAATTTTTTTTTTTTTGGCAGTTTGTTATATCCAGTGGGCTGCATGAAAATTGCGATGCGGGCATAAATTACACTATTCTGAGCGTCCTCTCCAACACCCATACCCTTGTTTAAAAAAAAAAAAAAAAAAAAAAAAAAAAAGGCTTTCTGACACTGACCTGATTTTGTCACTGCGACATTGGGGTTGTCCTGACACTGGCGACCACTAGGACGAGGGCACACTGTTAGCATGAGAAGATTCCTTTGGCAATATCATTTATCAAAACAGGTTTATTAATGCGACCTTCACTACACGAAAGAACTGACGGACGGAAGAACGGACGGAAGGAAAGAGAGAAAACCTCATGTGGTCCAGTCATACAGGACCCTTGACCTCGTCTTCATGAATCTACCAGTGCTGGTAAGAAATTGTGAGGGTGGAATATTTTCGTTTGGGATGACAATAAACTTGAGGGGAGCGTCAGTGCAGAGTGATGTGGACATAATGGCCGTCAGGGAAACAAACTGATGTGGAAGACTATTAGAGTGATTGGCTCGGCGGTGAGAGGGTATGTAATGGTGCGTGCGTGTGTGCTGGGGGAAACAAATGGATGTGTTTGTGTACAGTATGTGCTTCTGTGTGGGCGTGTGATGCTGGTCTCTGTATGTTCCAGGAAACCATTTACCCGACTCGGCTTAAGACTTCTGACGTCTCCACGTGAACCGCAAAACTTACTCTTACTTCCAAAATTATTGTCATCGCTTGGAAGTTGCTCCTACATTGGTCACGCCAACTCTCACCACTTGGAGGTGGATGGGGGCGGAGAATTAGAGATTCAGATTTCGTTGTATATATCCCTAATGTTGAAGAATATTTAAGTTTAGATGGTCAACACATGGCAATACATAAGGGATGTTTAAAACAGCCTTGGGAGATATACTTGCAAGGAAAATACCACACGGGATGTAAAAGAAAAAGATGTGTTGGTGAAGTATATTTTTAGACAGACGATGGTTCAAATAAAATGAGAACCTTAGTAATCTCTCTCTCTCTCTCTCTCTCTCTCTCTCTCTCTCTCTCTCTCTCTCTCTCTCTCTCTCTCTCTCTTTCCTGCGTGGCTGCAGTGTTGTCCGTATGCTTCTGTTTTTCCCGTATTCATGGTCTGGCCTTCCCCTCAAGTTTCTTTTTATTTTTTTATATTGTTTTCCACACTACTTGCCATACCAGTGACTGTATTGTTATTAATTCTTCTCTCATGTGAAGTCCAGTCTACATAGCTATGTAAAACTTACTTTATGAGTAACTTGCCGTTTCCTTTGATAAGGACCGTGGCTGCAAGTTTTTGAAATGGAGAGTCGTAGCAACATCTGACGACAAGATCAGGTTAGTCATGTTACTGGAGCGAGAGAAACGAATGTAGATGATGCAAGTGATGAGACTGGGAGCATGTGAAGAGAAAGGGGAGGGAGGAAGAGCAGGAAGAGGAAGAGGAAGAAGAGGAGAGTGGTAAGCAGATGAAAGTAGTGAGAAAATTGCCGAGTCCGACAGCCGCTGAAGAGTTCAACTAAAATTCGTTTAAGCCAGGCAAGAAATCCTGAAGAACCAGTTACATGCACGGTACACAGTCATTTTCTCTCTCAAATTTGTCTGGATAATTTCCCTTGGCTGAGTAAACGGAGTGGGACGAGTCGATCTGACTGAATATTAATATTTAAGTGGCACAGCGGAAGGCCTGTCGAGCTTCGTTCCGTCATTATCAAAACTGAAATTGATACAAATAATTTTTCTCTTGACTTAGATAAACACAAATATATATTTTTCCATTTGCCTATGCATGCATCACTATCAGTCTTTCTATTTCAACCTACTACCAGTACTTCAATGTTGTAAAGTTCTATCTATCTATCTATCTATTGCCAGACGCCATAATCCCATAAGGGGTGGCCATTTGACTTTCAGTTATTTGTTTTACGGGGAGGGGCACTAACCCTTCACTAACCCACTTGCTGACACGTAGGGAGCACGTATGGTTTGGTTATATGGTTACCACCCAGCGCTGTAAATGGTTTCTTGATTTACAGGAAACCATTTGGCTTGTCACTCAATGTAAAGCCACCTGTAAAGAAAAGCAATAAGAAGTGACAGGAAAGATGGGAGAAATAGGAAGAGAGGAAGGCAGGCACAGAAAAAGAATGATAAAGGCTAAGGAAGAACTAGGCAGCACTACACCAAGTGAGTGTTGTAAAGTTACCTGACAATATGTTTTACAATTTACCTTTCTTTAACCAGACGTCGTAATCTCAGACGGGGTAGCCACAGATAAATTCCTCTATGCAGACATGAGGGAGCATACAATGGGCCAGGGTGGGCGCCGCCTAATCGTAAAAGATTGAAGAAGTAGTTAGAAAAAAGTTCATATTTTTGTTGCGAACGATATGAGAGTAGAATTTATAGTTATCTCTTGTTTTGTAATCTTTATGCAATAGTTCATCATTTATGCAGTTCGTAAATACAACAATGAAGAGGAAATAAGCTTATGAATCTTTAAACAACGATTCTGCAGAACATTCCAATATGTGTGGCCGTCAGCACACCAGCAGTTGCGTTATGCTCGGTGTATTTGGAGGTATAATATTAATTATCCTTGTCGTTCTTCTGATTATTACTTTTCATTGACAAAAAAATGTATGAGTTCTCACGTTCTAATTTTACTGCAGATGAATAATTTCTTAAACTTAACTCTCTGGAAAGATATATTCAAATATCTTCAGCCTAAAAAAAAAAAAAATGTTTAAAGGGTAATTTTTGTTGGAAATAATCCTTTTGTCATCACTGTAGAACTGAAAAACATAAACTGAGCATCATAAAATGCTCCTTTTTATTACCTACTTGCAGTGTCGTAGACGGGAGGGGGGGGGGGTCGCTATCACAACATTTGGGTCGTCATGACTAAATGTTTGGAAACATCTAAGTTAATCCATTTTCCTCATTACAGGTAATGAGCATTAATGTATGAGAAATGAGAATTAGGAAGCTTTACAACGATGGGAAAAGAAAGGAGAGAGAGAGAGAGAGAGAGACAGACAGACAGACAGACAGACAGAGAATCAGCACTACATCAACTTAGTGGATGATGGACACTCGCACCTGCCACAGCTTCATCATTTAGCATGTTTATTGACTTGCACTTCATCTTGCACCTCTCTGCATACCTGCCTACCTACCTCCGGGTCTTCCTACCTACCGACCTCCCTACATACTCCTTGCCTATCTCCCTTCCTACCTTCCAGCCTAACTACCTCCCTCTCAACCTACCAACCTACGTATTTCCCTACATGCCTATCTCCTTACCTACCCCCATCCCTACCTTTTTCCCCGCCAACCTAATTACTTACCTATCTGCCCACCAACCTGACTACCTACTTTCCTCATTTCCTATCCACTCCTCATCCTGCCTCCCTGAGAAACTTCCTATCTACCTCTTCTCCTATTTAATTGCCTACCTACTTACCTCCGTTCCTACCTTTTACCTACCTCTGTCTTGCTAACTGCATACCCACTTCCTAGGCTGCCTGCCGTGGAGAATAAAAGTCGTGTGTGAAAAGAAAGTTGATCGGATTTATCACTTTAAAGAGAAGGACGTCTGAGAAAGAACAGATGGATAACCAAAAATGGAAAAGAATGAAAAAGAAAGAAAAAATCAGAAATGGAAGAAGAAACAAAACTAAATAGAAGGAAGAAAAATAAAAATTAAGTAGAAAGAAAGGCAAAGAAAACAAAGACAAATATAAGGAAAGAAGAGAAAGACACTGAAAAGAAAAGGGGAGAAAATAGAAATATAAAGAAAGGAAGTGAAAAAAGAAAAGGCGAAAGAGAAAATGAAAAAAAAAGAATGGATTACAAAAGAGGCAGAGGAAAAGAAAAAAGGGAAAGAAAAACAAAAAGAAAAAATATGAATAGGAGGAAGAGGAGGAGGAGGAGGAGGAGGAACAAGAAGAGAAAGAAGAAGAAAGCTTTTGTTGTCGATTGTATTTTATCGTGTTAGCGTTCGCGTTTGGCTACTACGGTACGTGTATAAGTATAGAAAAGAATGAAAATTAAGGCTAAGCGCTAAAGAAAAATTAATCTCTCTTTCTTTGGCATACGGATGGATAATATTTAAAGTTAATGGGCGCGTCGAAGTCTTCCTACATATAGTGTGACTACATACATTCTGACAGGGCCATGAGACCGACCATATGTGTGGAACTTATGCATCACTAACACCACATACACACATACCCCACCTCTCTCTCTCTCTCTCTCTCTGTAAACACCAATAACGCCACCATTCATCAGCCATGGACATCATCAACATCGGAACTGTTTACAGCTGTTCTATCACCGCCGCCAGCAGTGTTTGCCCCGTGCCTCTCTCTCGCTTTGTGTGCCTATAGGAAGCCACAGACAAGCCTCCACCGCTGTTACTACATCAGGTGTTGCTGTGAATTCTCCGCTTGAGAGAGAGAGAGAGAGAGAGACTTAATATCTCCATTACCCTTACCACCACAATCCACCAGATCTCACTGAAATCTGTCGTAAGCATTCGTGGTGTGACTCCTCCAAACAGCTCCTACAAAATTAATCATTACCCTCACCTGTCGATATGGTACCTTTTAATCTAGGTATGACTTTGAACAGCATTTTTTATATATATTTCATCAGCGTCTTTACCACAGAACTCTTCCATAATAAAAAACATGGCAATTGCAATGGTAACGTAAAATACAATGATACATCAGTGTGGGAATGTCTTGGAAAGGTGTTTACGTGTGTCTCGCTACCCCGCCCGTGAAAGAGGCACTGTTTGTTGGGGACGGAGGCGAAAATGGGGTATATTTTGCGTCGACCACGGCGATAGTGTCCAGAGAAGGTATCAGGTAAGGAGAGCTGGATGGTTGGATGGTTCCTTTTTCTCACACAATCACGGATGTTATTCTCCTTTTCCTTCTAGTCTCCCCTCACACACACACACACACATTGTCACTACATACGTGGGTAACATAACTAACATTTCTAATAATGTTATCGGATTTTTTCAAGATATACTGACAGTACTCTAAGTTAACACGCAAGGTCAAGTATTGTTAAAGGTTATAATCAATATTCCTATCTGAACCATTTCTTGTGACTTCCCTGACTCAGTAACATGGTCGTGTGTACATATCTTATAATTATACAGATGGATATTTTATGAGAGAGTAGGATGTGAGCTGGGAGCAGGACAGTGCAATGGAGGTGGACAGGGCGACATGGAGGCGATTTGTTTGTGGCCACATCTTACGGGATTAAGACGTCTGACAATACCCCACCACCACCCAACCCTTTTTCCCTCCACCCCCTACCCGTCCCACCCCTTACCACCCATCCCCAACCCTTCCCCACATCCTCACCCCTCACACTCCCTACCCCCTACCCCTCAAACCAACCCTAATTCCACCCTCCCACCCCCTCACCTCCATTCAAATCCCCCACCCTCCCTCCACCTCCTTCCCACACTACCACTCCCCAACCCTCCACTCATTCATCAACTACTCGATCCTCCCTTGGCCCCACGTCAATAATTTACTGATTACCAAGACGATTTGCATGTACTGTATGTCAGTTCCAGCTAGATATATTACACATATTTACCTTGAGGGATGCCCTGGTGAATTTTCACGGGGTGTTCACCAAACAGTGATAGAGATCGCCGTATCTGAGATCTGGTTGTGGTCTCCCGTACTTGAAACAGGTGAATTTCTCCCTAGATATGGTGTAAGCGTCCAACCTCAAACACTTTATCTTGTTCCTGTACAGATCTTGGTGGCGTTGATCCAGATTTCTGCATATATCAGACAGTTCAATCTCTGACAGCCCTGTCTGGACAGCCATTACTGTGAGGAGTTTGCTGTCCCATATGGAGTCGTAAACAAAACCACGTGATTTCTGTGACGTCATTGGAAATAGTCTATACTCGCGAGCACGGCAGGCCCACATTCCAGTCAGGAAGTTCGGGAAGAGATCATCGTATATACTCCGCAGGAAACAGTATATAATCCACAGGGTCCGCAGAAAACAGCAGTTTATAACGAACAGAAAACAGCGGTCAAAAGTCCATAAGTAACAACTGCACACCCAAAATATCAGAAAATGGAAGAGGTTTGATGCAGTCTACCTCACATTTTTACAGCTGATTACGACTCCCTAACCCACTGACTACGGTGAATGTGATTCGCGCGAATTTCAAGCCAGTAAATTTGCTCAAAACAATTTCATAATAATACAATGCGATGATAGAATAAGGCAAATGTTTACAAAGCCATAGCACCGGATTCCTGCGAAATAACAGGAATCAATATGCTGCACAGTTCTGTAAACATTTGTCTCTGTAGTCTCTTCCACAAATAAAAAATAAGCGAGATATTGTGGGGTCCTTAATGTGGATGTTAGGGATTTTTAAATATTTTCTCTACCTTTTTTTTTGTCTAAATAGAGAAAATAAAATGAATGAATTTCAAGCCATTTCAAACGTTAACATACCCACACGCCACTCAGCCTAGATCCGTGTTATTCTAGCTCCATCTTGACTTATTTCAAATTCGAAAACAAGACAGAGCCACTTCCGGCCCTCTTATTGGCTAAATCAGGACCATTATGCACCGGCGAAAACAAAAGCATAGCACCTTATGACCATAATATACCACCCAGAAACAAAAACGCATCGCCTTTAATAGACGAAACGCAATGAAACAGCCACCACAGGCATCATTAACGGCCCCACAGTATCTCGCTTATTTTTATTTGCGGAAGAAACTTCACAGAAGTTGACGTAGAACTGTGCAACGTATTGATTCTGGTTAGTATTTTTAGTAATCATGTGTTATCGTTGAGTGAACATTATCATACAATAACAATGAATCGTGGCTATAATTAGTTATACAGAAATACTTTATAGGTTTCAAGTATTAACACCGCAAAAAATAAATTATTTAGACAGTTTTCATAATTCTGTACTTTCCACAATGTATCACAGCTCAAAGCACACTGCCACCAGTTCAACCCACAAAACCCACTGCAGCACCGTAACATCGTATGCTACAAAATCATGCCCTCACATTAAATGCCACAAAAAAAAAAAAAAAAAAACTATAACAACTTTGTGGTCATCAGTCCGTTTATTTATATATTTACCCAGGCTCCTTTACATATCTGTAGTCAAAGGTGTTCTCACGGTCGAGGTATTTTTATCATTAGCGTAGGTCTAGACCGTCTAGCTATTTGTATTTGTAGGATTTTATATAGGTTAGCGGTTTGTGTTAGGTAATTAGTTTTACGGTCTTTAGATTTTTCTTTATAAGTAATATAAGGGCTAAAAATATAAAACCAAGATAATTTTTTAAAAAATGTAAATAAAATAAAAATTATAATATATATTTATACAGTATATATATATATATATATATATATATATATATATATATATATACGTGTGCATGAAAGTGTGAATGTATATATGCATTTTTTTTTTTTTATGTGTCCGACTCTGGGCATAGGCTTCACAGCCTGCTATCAAGGCCCAGTAGTCCTCCTACATACCATACACCTCTACATGTCACCACTTCGGCGCTAGCACCCACCGTCCATATTGAATACATGCTAGGGCTGTCTCATACAGGACTGGTGTATTGGTATTAGCGGGGGTATTTTTACGTCATGTCGGCGGGTCGTCTGGTAGATCAGTAAAGCCTGATTTAATGAAATTCAAATCCTTAAACTGTTCCCTGCCCCAGCCGGGATTAGAACCTGGGTCCGTTAGGACTGCAGACCACCTCTCTACCGATTGAGCCACCGCCTCCCCATATATATATACAGTATATATATATATATATATATATATATATATATATATATATATATATATATATATATATATATATGGCCTCAATAAAAAGGGGCTTTGGCCCCAGTGGTCGATAGGCCGAAAAAAAAAAAAAAATGGCTGAGAGCACCTTTAGCAGATTATAACCTCAGATTGCTTCAAAACTTGAAAGTTACTACTTGCAAAAGAAGTGATGGTTGTGAGTCGTCTGCTGGGGGAACATACGGGTGCTTCTCTTCTCTGTATCCACGTCACACACACACACACACACACACATGCGCACCGCCTTTTAGATCATCTCGCCATTCTCTTATTCCATCTCCCACCAAAATAATATTTCTCCCCGAAAAGAGAAAATTACACACAGAGAAAAATAAAGTTATAAAAAATAATGACGCATCACCGATCTTCCTCTTCCCATACACTGCCCTTCACGTCTCCTATTGCCTTCCCCCTAAAATCTATATCTATCTACACACACACACACACACACACACACACACACCACTCCACAATACACACATACACCCTCCCTCACCAATACTTCCCACATTTACCAATGACTCTAGTGAAAGTGGCGAGCATCATCCACTCACTTGATGCAGTGCTGCCTACTTCTTCCACTGTTGAATCTACACTGGTTAACAAGTCTAAATGTTTCCTGTAACCCAAGAAACCATCCACAACACTGGGTGGTAACCATATAAACAAATAAAGGAGTAATGTTAAGCCTATGGTGGAATACTTAACTGGGTAGAGAGACGCCAATGTGGCGTCAATTCAGAAACCATATCTCCACACTTCCCCGCGTCTCGCCGTGGTGAGGCGTTGTCCACCGCAAAGGGTATATCAGTTCACTGCATGCAACACCCTGCAGGGGCTATTGCTTACCTGCGGTTGATGGGTTTGCTCGGCCAGACGGAGAGGGGTTATTCTACTACAATTACCACAACTAAACTACCGACTCTTAAACGTACGCCATATCATGCATATTCAGATGAATCTCACACTGATTACCTTATACACTTTGTAATGCATTCCCCACCCTGACAGCTGTACACCTTTACACAACACTCGCACTCTGATTCACGTCAGCAACATTTAAGCCCACCATTTCCCCTCCCATACCCTTCACATTGTGTTTTATACCCTCCCTATTCATCCTTTGCACTCACACTCATGCCCTCAACCACTACAACACTCCTACTTTAACCAACACCCCTCCAGTCTTTATACCCAACGAAAATAACGCTGGTCAACTCTGAAACTCTCTCTCTCTCTCCGTATTTCCTACTGCCTATGATCTCCAGTCTTTCAAACGCAGTCCAGGCATCTCGAAATGAATGGATCTTGAATTTGGCTCTCTTTTGTATTTTTTTTTTTTTTTCTTAGAAGGAATGGTTTGCGGGCTCCTGGCCTTTGGTTCCTTCCTCCTTGCATAAGAAAAGAACACTCCAACAGTCCCTGCCACTCAGTCCTCAGCCTCGCATACCCACCAACACCATACCCACGACAATTCTCATGTTTTCTCTCCACTTGCATATGGTCACCTCAAATAAAATTACTACTTCAGATTTCCTCCCAACCAGTTCTTTCCTTCCGCCAGTGCACAGATATTTTGCTTACCCCTTATCGCTCGCTGATTAAAGTAAATATTAAGTGGGAAATTCTCTTATATCTATTGTCACTGTTAGGATTTGGGATCTTTGGATTTACTGCTAGTTCATGCATACTATTCACATATTGGCTTTAGGACTGAGAATACAAGTAAATGTATGTGTGTGTGTGTGTGTGTGTGTGTGTGTGTGTGTGTGTGTGTGTGTTTATTAATTTGAAGTAAAAGAAACTGGTACGAAAAACGCGCCAATCAAAATTCAACATATAACATCCCTCCAAAATACAGGGTGTCCCAAAAAACTTGTGCCAAACTTCAGATTATTCTTTGATTAATTCTGAGTAATGCTACATCAACTAGGGTCAATTCTCAGCAGTTACGGAGCTACAATACTGGAATCATCATGAAAGAAATCGGTGTCTTGCTAACATACCTAAAATTTATCAGTACTTGTAGCTTCGTAACGACTCACAACTACATACGTGTTGCTACATTATTTTTTGTTCTAAGTCAGCCCAAAAATTACCTCCTGAATTTTGGCACGTTTCATGAGACACCATTTCAAATAAAACATTATCAGATATTCAAATTTCCTGATATGTATTTCTCTAAAGGAATGGAAGGGCATAGTTCAGTTGTTGCAAAGTATGTTCAAGAAATCAATGCATTCAAGAGATCAATGCGTTCAAGAAATCAATGCATTCAAGACATCAATGCATTCAAAAAATCAATGCGTTCAAGACATCAATGCGTTCAAGAAATCAATGCATTCTAAAAATCAGTGCATTCAGTTGTTGCAAAGTATGTTTAAAAAAATCAATGCTTTCAAGAAATCAATGCGTTCAAGAAATCAGAACATTCAAGAAATCAATGCATTCAATTGTTGCAAAGTATTTTCAAGAAATCATCGCGTTAGGGAAAAACTTCATGGAGCAGCCAGGAAAAAAAAACGTAACTCAGTGATGTCTCCTTCATGACGCACCGATGCTTTTCGTGCCGCCAATTTCGTCATCACATCCCAGACGTTCCCATCCGCTTTCCCGCCACCAGTCAGACCCACAATAACAGCGGCCTATCACTGAAAGGACGTAAAGACTCAAATTTTCCCAGGCATTCACAGGTCCTGGGTAATATTGGTATCTTAATTCAACCACCTAAAGGGCTCGTTATTGGATGGGGGTGTGAGGGAGGAGGGACGCATTGGGAGGGTCAATGGAAGTAATGTGATAATAAGAGGTAATACGAATGTCACAATGAAGGTAACTGTATACAAGATATCAAACCTTAATAACTGTGAAGAAAAGACAATGAATACCAAGAGGAGAGGAGAAGGTACTTGTATTCTGTCACGTACACAACAGGTAAACATTAACCATGGAATTGTCTTCTTCAGTCGGTCTTTTCCATTACCCATGACCTCTGACAAGGCATCTGGAATGAAGTTATACGTTTTCACACCTGAAAGAGTGGAACACGTTAAGCGAGCACTCCTGTTAATATCGTTGTTTTAGGATGGAGAGCGAGAGACTGACGAGGAGAGTGTATGTGAGTGAGGTGGAGGGGGGAGAGGGAGGAGGAGACCAAGGATGAGATGGAGGGATGGAGTGGAGAGGTATACGTGAGAGGGGGAGGTGTGAGCTGGGAGCACGGCGGTGAAATGGTGGGGGACAGGGCGACATTGAGGCGATTTGTTTGTGGCGTCTGGCAATAGATAGATGAATAGATAGATTGACTGCCTTTTTAACGATGTGCTTAGGTTAGTTATGGCCTTAATAATTTCCGAGATAACCCAGTTTTGTTGCTCCATTTGGCACATTTTGGCTATTTTCAGCAATATGGCGACGTCCTTTGATTGTATCCTTGTAGTCTTAAGTACCACCTGTTACTTTTCCACAAGCATCCAACGAGGTGCGTAGGTAGTGTTCAAATTACTGTAGGTCAGTGTGTTAGGGGGTTATGACTTTCGACAGTGGTAATCTATCAAACGGGAGGGAAGGGCAGGGTGGGAGAGTGAAGCGGGTATCACACGGGGACCCGTGAACAATTTGTGCAGCACAAAACGGACGTCCAAACTGAGCTTGGACGTCCATACCCTATCACACGGTGGACGTCGACGGCCACCTTCTTCTTCTTTATCGAGTTCACCCCACGCGACTGGGAGGTCACTTCCAACTCCCTAGCAGACGACGTGTTTATCAGCAACAACAATGGACATGAACCTGATTGTGACTTTTGCAATGGGTGCTGCAGTCCTAACCCTGCAGGATGAGGAAGAAGCCTCTGCAAGAAGACAAAGGAGGGGGAGAAGGAGGGCATTGTGGATGAGAGAATGGCTCCCACGGAGTGAAGAAGCAGCCAGTATAGAATCTGCACAGTAGTGCTTTCTTCCCGAGTATGCCTTTCCAACGTGCCCGGGCCTCTCTTGGAAACAATCAATCCACATTCCATCATATTTACCACATTTTGGTATATATGAAAAGTTTCTATGACAAACAGAAATATTAAAAGTACAAAGTTTACTGACGGTTTTGAATTAATCATAATATATCACCTCAACTGACTACAAAGTTCAAGATAGCAGAGGACACACACTACGTGTAAACTCCACAGAGAAGAAGGAGATCACCAAGTCGTGGACGTCCCCGGTCACCGTGGACGTCCACGAATGGGTCAGGCGGCCTTCCACTCGTGGACGTCCATGACCCTCCCGCGGGGGCAAGTTTGGACGTCCACGGCCAGTTTGGACGTCCACGAGTCTCCCGTGTGATAGCCCCTTGAGCGGAGCGAGCTGTTTGAAGCTGGGTGTTATAAAGCTCCCCCTCCCCCCCGGTAATTACTTTTATAAATCAGATCAATAGGTAGCCTTATACAGTGGGTAATGGATACTTGAGTACTGTTCAAAGGTCCCGGATACCGTATTCCCATCATCACAGACATTTTCAAAACTCAGTAAGTATGGCGAGTGTCATCTCCAAAGTCTCCCCTTATCGCGAACTCTAAGGACGCATATTTACTAATTAGCTTGCAAATTAGATGAAAAAATTCGCTCATAAACTCGGCATATTTCAAGTGCTAAGATAACATAAAACCATTGCACAGAATGAGGCTAGGGTGGCAAAAAATCACGTGAAAAAGTTTGGGTTAATATTGCTAACTTAGTAACTTGAGTCGTCTTCGCAGTGTAGAGAAAATCATTAATAAATTGCAAGTGAATGGCTGGCTCCTAACTTTCGCTGTCAAAATACTAGAGGTTATACATTTATTCACTTTCTGAATGATCATATACGTACAGTAAATATATCTCTCGTTTCTGGATGATCATATACGTAAAACAAATATACCGGTATCCCTCGTAACAACAAACACATAATTTTTGAGAGGGTCTTTTGTGGTCTACGATGTCCACTAGTCTGGTCTATCTCCATGGGTCTTTACTGTATTTGAGAGGACAACTCCCCAATCCCCACAGTCCTCCCACATTTCGAACACTGTGTACATGGTATAGATGGTATTCCCTTATAATTCAGCTTCTCTGCCCATACATCCAAAATCACTGTAAATAGCAAGGAAATCGATGAGTTGGTGAGTACGACGCTTTAGGAATCGGAGAAAACATGGATCACAGTGTCAGATAATCGCTGCCAAAAGGTTCTCGAATTCAGCCAAGAGGAGAATGAGAAATCCCCGAAATTCAGCCAAGAGGAGAAGGAAAATCCCCGAAATTCAGGCAAGAGGAGAAGGAAAATCCCCGAAATTCAGTCAAGAGGAGAAGGAAAATCCCCGAAATTCAGCCAAGAGGAGAAGGAAAATATCCGAAATTCAGTCAAGAGGAGAAGGAAAATATCCGAAATTCAGTCAAGAGGAGAAGGAAAATACCCGAAATTCAGCCAAGAGAAGAAGGAAAATACCCGAAATTCAGTCAAGAGGAGAAGGAAAATACCCGAAATTCAGTCAAGAGGAGAAGGAAAATACCCGAAATTCAGTCAAGAGGAGAAGGAAAACACATGACGTCTCGAAAAAGCATGAGAGAATCGGGTCTAAGGCAGCAGGCAGTGTGGTAGCCCCGTTCAACTATCTCTTACTCTCTGCCTGGCACTGAACATCGGTCGGAAACATTATTTCGTCTACGAGCTACATGCAGTGTTACCAGCGATTTCGTATGAATTTGGCTTCGACCGTAAGGGCAGTGAGGATATGAAAGACAAGAAACTATGAAGACTGAAGTGTAAATATGTGTAACGCTAGTGGAGGTGACAGGTGATGAAGAGCTGAATGTATGGCACAAAAGTAGCGTGAAATGAAGAACACGGGGGTCGGGGGGATGTAGGTGAGAGAGATGAAAGTGAAGGAAAAAGAAGGAAGAAAATCAAGAATATATATTGTATAGAAAAGGTGAGTCAGAGAAAGGTTGGTGAAGGGAAGGAGAAAATGAATAATTATGAAGAGAGAGAGAGAGAGAGAGAGAGAGAGAGAGAGAGAGAGAGAGAGAGAGAATTGGGGAGAAAGCAAAAGTTAGGTGGAGCGAGTGGGGATAATGAGGATGACAGGGAGCAAAAGTTTGTCTTGCGTGAAATCAAGAAAGTTAAAGTTAAAGCGAGAATCATTTGGCTGCTGCTGGCGAGCAAAACTGACTTAGTTTCACACAGCCACTTCACACAGACGCTGCCCTGTCTTCAGTGGAGATATGAGGCCAGGGGGTCACTGCAGGCAGGATGAAGTAATAAACACTCGTGGCTGAATCTCTGTGTAAGCAGGAGATTTAGTATCTAATGGGACTCAGATGGTTGCGTTGGTTTCAGTATTCATCTATAAACCCACCAACATGCCATATGAATACCATCGGTGTTGTGGAGAGGCAAACAGGGTGTATAATGTCTCATCTCACTTTTTACACAGGTGGAATGGCGTTTCCCTGTTTCCTACTATTATCATTTGTCGAACTGCACTCATCTGCTTAGAATAATTTTAAAATACGTTTTCTCACTTTTCCTTTAGCTACAGCATCTACATCTAGCATGAGAATTATATAATTATATATATATATATATATATATATATATATATATATATATATATATATATATATATATATATATATATATATATATATATATATATATATATATATATATATATAGAGAGAGAGAGAGAGAGAGAGAGAGAGAGAGAGAGAATTAAGCAGAGCATAACTCCATAACCCAGGAGCCTAACAACGAGAGGGAAAGACGCCGACAAGAAGAATTCAAGAAGAAATAAGAAGAGAAGGGACAGCAGTTACCTTCCTACCTAACTAAAAATTCACACATTCACACAGCTAGGTGGCTCTTGCACTGCATCCTCACTTGTATAATATCTAACTCATTGGCAGACACAGAAATAATGCTTTTAGGAATTTGTTGTTTTGCCTTGTTATTATGTTGGATACTACACTCCTCTATAATGAGACTGTAGCATGACACCTATGTTCAGGGTATTTAATGGTTGATTGCTCTCTCTCTCTCTCTTTCTGACACACACACACACACACACACACACACACACACACACACACACACACACACACTATTCGTCTCATCCATCATCACTCAGTTACAGTTCTGGTATGTAAAGTGACCATCATAAGTCTTCGACCGTGCAACATCTCAAGAAGCACCCGTGTTGCAAGAGTCGTAAGTCCCGTGGGGGTGAAACTGTTCCGTAAGTTGGCGATGACTCAAAGATGTTGTCAAAGTAATAAGCCAGGAGATACTGCCCTAACTTTTCACTTAACTCTGTGTTAGGACGGAAAACGTCTCGCTAAGAAGCAGCCACTCCACACTCTGAGCTCAGAATACGGTAGAAAATGAAGCCAGTGTGTGAATGTGATAGGAAGCGTTTGGAGAAACACATTGAGGTGGTTTGGCCATGTGGAATGGATGGAGAGTGAGAGACTGACGAGAAGAGTGCATGGGAGTGAGGTAGAGGGGGGAGAGGTAGAGGGAGGCCAAGGATGGGATGGAGGGATGGAGTGGAGAGGTATAATGAGAAAGGGGGGTGTGATGTGGGTGCAGGGCAATGACATGGCGGGGGACAGGGCGACATGGAGGCGATTTGTTTGTGGCCACCCCTTACGGGATTAAGGGGTCTGGCAATAGATAGATAGATAGAGTTTTGTCCCCGTGGTAGAGAAGTGTCATTATTAAGTAGTTTCTCAGATCGCCCGGAATCACGCGGGAAGTATGAGCAAAATTTATGATATTACTGCCATGCTCAGCCGTCATGTGTGTGTAGAAAAGGGATTTAAGAATGTTCTCGAATGTATTGCTGTTCGTTATTTGTTTATAAAGGTAAAGAAATGAATAAATGTTTAATATATACAATGTGTGTGTGTGTTCTTACCTTACCTAATTGTTCTTACCTAATTGTATCTTTACAGGAATGAGTCAAGCTCGTACTGTCCCGTGTCTTAAACCATATTTATCGTACATATCCTTAAATTTGTGAATTGTTTTGGCACACACTATTTCATTCGGTAGTGCATTCCATTGATCAATTGCTCTGTTTGGGAAACTGAATTTCCTTACGTCTTTATCACCTCTCTTCTTATGCAATTTTTTGCAGTGTCCTCTTGCTGATGCTTCTCCATATGTTAAGTAATCATTTATGTCTATTTTCTCCTTTCCTGATATGCATTTATATAGCATTATCATGTCACCTCTTTTCCTTCTCTCCTGTAGTGTTGGTAGATTCAGTTTATTTAGTCTTTCTTCGTAGCTTAGGTCCCTTAAGCTTGGTATCCATCTTGTGTGTGTGTGTGTGTGTGTGTGTGTGTGTCTGTGTGTGTGTTCCTCCAGGAATACAGAAGTTATTACACAAGCGTGGTTATGAAACGACCGTGGACACTGCAGAGGAAGTGTTTATTACCTTTATAATTATCTTTGCAGTATTTCCAGTTTCAAAAGTGAACTATCATCCCTGCTATCGTGTCACCAGCCCTGTGCCAGAGTGTAAGGAGGTTAGCTTTACTTTTGATACAGATAAGAGGCGGATATTGAGAAATGTATGGGTCGCGTACAGTATAACATGTCAAGATGATTTATAGATTTACGTAAACATGCATGTACTGAACCTCCGGGTGGTAAAAGGACTGCGGAGAGAGAGAGAGAGAAACATGACATTTTAACCTTCCATATCCTATCTTCTGAACAGGCAAGGATTTTTTTTTTTAATGAAAGAATTTTTATGGTTCTTTTTTATGTTATATAAAGAAGGGGTTTATGGTTGGTTGTTGCTGTTGTTGTTATTATTGTTGTTGTTCTTCTTCTTCTTCTTCTTTGTTATTTGCTTCATTCTTGGGAACTTCTTTTGTCTAAAAGGGAATCTCTCTCTCTCTCTCTCTCTCTCTCTCTCTCTCTGAACGCATATTAGCTGCTTTGTTGTGAATCTATTTCATTAGCAAGCAATTAGGTGTATTTCTTTTATGAACTGGGGAGGGGGGCTGTTTATCCGGGACTTCACACACACACACACACACACACACACACACACACACACACACACACACACCAGCATCACAAGACACTCAGAGGAAATGAGTGGCTGTAATGCGCTTAAGTAAATCAGCTTAGAACAAATTAGTATAAAAAAGAGGAGCAGAGGTTTATCAAAGTGCAAGGAAAATGAGGCTGATCAGTGTACCTAATAATTTACATTCTGCTTCTCAACACCCCATATCATGCTCTCGTTTTCCTGAATGCTGTGAATTCTCTACACATTGACTATGGTTATCCTGTCATTCTCAGACTAAATTTATTTGTGCTGTGTACTTATACCCTAATTCTACCGACTATGGAAATTTTTTTGATATTATCTCACTTCTTAGATGGAATACATCCTATCACTTTCTTCTCTCTCTGATTTCTCCGTTGTAGGTGATTTCAGTGTTCTCCATCACCTTTCGTTCTCCTCTCCATTCACTGATTCACCTGGTGAACAAGCCTAAATCTTTTCAATCCTTTATGACCTAGAGCAGCTTGTACAGCACCCTACTGTTCCAACATACTTTATCTCTTTCTTACAACGAATCCTTCTGCCTACTCTGTCAGTCTTTTCTCTCCATTGGGCTCCACTGATCTCAACCTTATCATCATAACCTGTCCTATCACTCCAGTAAGACCTGTGGACCCTCCCATGAAGTGGTGGCTGTGGCAAGTTGGAACAGCTGACTGGGAGGCCCTCAGGCAATTATTCTTTGATTTTCCCTGGAATGATTATCGCTTCCATAGCCCAAAGCCATCTGAGTGTGCCTCGTGTATTATGGATGTTTTTCACTCAGGCAAGGAACCGTTGATTGATATAAGGAAAAAATAATGGTTTAATCATACGTGTTCGAGTGCAGTTCACAAGAAGGAAACCTACAAAGCATGTTGGTGCTAACCCGCCACTAAATCTCCTCTCATTTTCATGTTTCTGTCCGGAATTGTGCAACGCCGTTTTTTCACTATACTGAGAAAATTTTCATTCATATTAAGTGCCCTTAACTCTCCGACACAGATTCTTCCCGCTCCTTTTAGCTGCATGCCAAAAATCTTCCTAATATAATTATTCACTTCATCCTTCTTCCCTCTTCTTCTCTGCCCTGATGGTTCTGTAGCTGTTTCTTCTATAGAGAAGGCAGAATTCTTCGTCCAGACTTTCCCCTCCATTTCCGCCTTGGATGATTCCGGTACTGTTCCTCCATCTCTTCCCCCTCTGACTTCCTCATGACTGACATTAATGTTTCTTTAGCTGATGTACTTTCTGCCATCACGGGCCTCAATAATAACAAGGCGTGTGGACTTGATGGCGTCCCTCAAATTGTCCTCAAGAACCGTGGTTACGTGCATACACCCTACCAAGGTAAACTCTTTTGCTTTTCTGTTGACTTGTATTTTTTTTTTCTTAAGTTTGTTCTCATTCAACCTGTCCTGAAAGTGGGTGACCACTCCCAGTCCTCCAGCTATCACCAAACGGCTTTAACACCCCATATTTTAAAAGTTTTCGTCTCTTCCTAGAAAAAAAAAAAAAAAAACTTTCCTATCGTAACCTTTCCAATCAGCAGTACAGGTTTCGCCAGGGATGCTCCGCTGGCTACCTTCTCACCTTCCTTTCAAGATTCTGGTCATCCTCCTTTCGTGACTTTGGTGAAAGCAGTCATTGCATTCGACATCTCAAAGGCTTTCAACCGAGTCTGGCATAAATCTTTACCTTCCATACTGATCTCTAACCGTTTCTCTCTTATCTGTGCTTTCATCTCTAGTTTCCCTTTTGGTCGTTTTATAGCTACTGTTGTAGACGGCTACCACTCTCCTCCGAGAGCTATCAATAGCGGTGTTCCTCAGGGTTCTGTCCTATCACCAACTTTGTGCCTTCTAGTCCTCAATGACATTCTAAGATGTGAATCAAACCCTACACTCGTTCGCCGATATCTCCACCCTTCATCTTTTCATCTGCTTTTCACAGCAAGCATGGCAGCAATTAATTCAACAGTCACGGAACTAGGCTGTGGCAACCTTATTGCTGACTTTTTTCATATATGCAATTGGGATAAAAGTAACCATGTGTTTTTTATTGCATCAAAAATTCGATTTTTACTTCTTTCAACCCATCAGAATCTTCAACAGGAGTATCAATTAATACTAAACAACATCCAACTTAATCCCACATCATCTCTCAACATTCTTGGAGCTTCATTCCCTCGCGATTTTTAATGGAAGGATATGTTGCCTCTCTCTCAAACTCTGCTTCCTAGAGATCTGGTGTGCTTCGCTTACTTCGTGCCTTCTTTACCCCCACATAGTTATTGACTATCAAGGGAGTTTATTTGTCCCTGTGTGGAGTAGCCTACAACTTTCATGTGTTGGGGACTCCCCACTTATAGCTCCTCTCAACAGGGTGGAGTCAAAGGCTTCTCGTCTCACTAACCTTTCTCCTATTTACTCCCTTCAACCTCTGTCACTTTGCTGTACTGTTGCACCTTCAACTCTTTTCTATCGCTTCTTAAATAGTCACTGCTCTTCTGAAGTGTCTGACTGGATCCCTTCTTCATTTCTGTGGTCGCACAACATTCGTCTGGCAACAACCTCTCATTCCATTTCTGTCCAATGTGTTCAGACATTTTGAAATGTACAGAGCTCTCTCTCTCTCTCTCTCTCTCTCTCTCTCTCTCTCTCTCTCTCTTCTGGCCTTCAAGCCATTAGTTCCATATACCTTGCATAAAAAAAGGAAAATGTTATGAGAAACTGGTTAAAATGACGATGACTACGATGATGACGACGACGACGACGACGACGACGATGGTGATAATGGTAATGATGATGATGATGATAATGATGATGATGATGATTATGATGATGATGATAACGATGGTTCTAGACACATACTAGGGAGTCTTTGTCCAAGGCCCTATAGTCCTGCCGCCAGTTCCTTCCTTTCTCCTTCAGCTTCCCAGTTTCCTTCCTCATTTCTTTACTTACACTTACTTATCTTCTCGAGGTTCATAGTCTAATGCTATACCTATCTATCTATCTATCTGTCTGTCTATCAACTGTGTCTGTCTAACTTTCTGTCTGTCTGTCTGTCTGTCCGTCTGTCTGTCTGCCTTTCTTACCTATTTATCTCTCATCTCTCTCCATCTAACTCTGTATACCTATCTATCTATCCATCAGTATCTTTCTATTTATCTATCTTTCTCTTTTTCTGTATATCTATCTATTTTTCTATCTAATGCTTTATTACCCAACCAGGAGCGTAGGGGCCCGGGGCTAGGCTAATTAGTCTTGAGATGTAAAGGTGTGGGTGAGCAATAGCCATACCCTGTGTGGTATTATATGAGCACTAAACCCCAACCATCCCTCACATGTAAACTCTTATGAACTACACTGGTTGGAGACCCGTAACCCACTAGACTACCAGGCGTCTGATTACCGATATGGTTACCACCCAGCGTAGTTAATGATTTCCAGGGCTACAAGAAATAATTTGGTGCACCAATCAGTGTAGAGTCGCGTGAAGGCAGTACTTCATCGGGTGAGTGGATGGTGGACGCCCCCATTTTATACTAGCAGTATCTGTTTTTTTTTTACTTTTTTTTTTATCATCTTATTCCCTTAGGTGGTAGCTGGTGGCGACCATCGTCCATTCATTTGATGGAGTGCTGCCTACTTCTTCCTTCATCTATATCATTCTTTTTCTGTGTCTGACCTCCTTTCTTCCTATTTCTTTCATCTTTCCTGTCACTTTTTATTACTTTTCTTTCCTTTTCAGATGGCTTTACATTGAGTGACAAGCCAAATGGTTTCCTGTAATCAGGAGACCATCTACAACGTTGGGTGGTAACCATATAACCAACCCATACGTGTTCCCTACGTGTCAACAAGTGGGTTGGTGGAGGGTTTAGTGCCTATCCCCGTAAAACAACTAACTCAAAGACAAACGGCCACCCCTTACAGGATAATGGCGTCTGGCTATAGATAGAAAGATAATTCCCTTCTTTCATTTTTCCTTCCTCCATCCCTCTTTTGTTATTCTCTTTCATTTTTCTCTCCATTGTCGAGTACACTTTCTTTTCATTTTCGCATCTTCTCTTCCCTCTTCTTAATCTCACTCTCTCATCTTGCAAATTTATGATCGCTTTCTCTATCGGGCATGTTAGTTCTTCACTCTCCGTTTTCCCTTCATTATTACTGTTAAATTTGTACGAAAAAACAAAATATAATGGTTCAGTCAGGAGAGGAAGAATGAGAAAGAGGTGGAAAGCGGAAATGAAGGCGGACATGAGGGAGGCAAGCGTAGTCTGGCAGAAGTCGTTGTTCTCGATGGGTAAGGATACTCCCTAACACCTCTTCCGTACCTATTTATTTTCCAAACTACTCAGTAATATCCCCTACTTTGCTTCTTATGTCTTTTCAGTATCGACATAAATTGCATGAATAACACACATGAATACAGTAACGGAGCAGAATCAAAAATAAATCGGTAAGGAAGAGGTGTTAGTAAACTTTCCAATTCTGCTCCAATTACAGCCCAAAATACCGCCCTTTTCACGCCCACCTTGGCAGTACTGGGCGCCTGACGACAGATAGACAGAATTTTCGTAACTTTCATACACTCGTAGACATTAAGTGTGGGAGGGAGGTGGAGGGAAACATGGGTGAAAAGGGAAACACGGTGAAACAGAGATAAGTTTTTTTTCCGGGTGTACCCCCTGATGAAGCCGCAGGGGAAACTAGTCGGGAAATAAGCTCACCTGTCTTTCCCCCGTGTTTCCTTCCACTTCCTTCCTTTGATACACTCGTTGATTCAGTATTGTTAGTCAATAATGCCTTTTAATATGTCAAGACACAGAAAATCAGAAAGTACACTCACAATGAAAAGCTAATTAATGATTGAGAGAGAGAGAGAGAGAGAGAGAGAGAGAGAGAGAGAGAGAGCAATGGAAGTGGAGAAAGAATGTTGAAAGGAGAAACCGGAACTGGTTTGAGGATGGACAAAAATATGAAAAAAAAAAAAAAGTATTGGTAAAAAGTGGAGATGAGAGAGAGAGAGAGAGAGAGAGAGAGAGAGAGAGAGAGAGAGAGAGAGAGAGAGAGAGAGAGAGAGAGAGAGAGTCAATCATAAAACAAATAAGTGATATGTAAATCCTTGTACATACGCTACTGACTGGGGAAGCAATTTTACATGCCTGTGAGGTACAGAAATAGATTCCATAGAGGTAGGTTAGAGAGAAAGGTTGAACACGATTGCACAGTTAGGCAAACTTTACTTTCTACGAGTATGTGTATGGTGGAGTGCTAACAATGGCAGATGAACGGCTGCAGGAATAGTGAAAAAAACTTGCACGGTACAATACATGGTTATCTAGCTGAGAGTAAGTCCTGCATGCGGGTGTATGGTGGGGAGAAAAATCTGTGGAGATCAAGGGAGAAAGATGGTATTTCCTGTTTTGTATTAAAAGGGAGGAACAATGGTCTCTGCTCCAAGGCTTGAATGGGATATTGTATTTATATGACAATCTGATAAAAATAATGTCCAGTATCTATACGGTTATGTAGCAAGATATGTGGCAAGGGAACATTTGTAAAGAAGGGAACTCATGTTTACCCTCCTGACACACACACACACACACACACACACACACACACACACAAACACACACACACCAGGTCCTGTGCTCAACAATACATCTGTAAACAATTTCAGCCCCAGAAATAACACACAGCCTTTCTCCTCCAAACCTTTCATTTGCCATAAACTTAACAAGGTTCATCCAGTGTGGCTGCGGTTACAGTGCCTCCAAACTCCTCTATCACCAGTCACCTTCTCTCCCTCCATAGGCACGTTTTGGGGGACGTATACACCCCCTCCCCCTATTTTTTTTGGGGGGTGGGGGGTGGGGGAAGGGCAGTGATTACTTACAATAAAAAAATAATGTTGTATGAGGTCTGATCGAAAAGCATTCAACCATATAATTTTTCTTCTCGTAAACCAGTAGGAGCAAGGGGATGCTACTCAGTGAGGCGTGACTGTGAATCCTTGTGAGCATACTCAAGTATATTCAGCATTGCCGCCCAGCCCAGTCGCTTCTGAACAGGTATCCCCGTATCCATTACCGTCTATCTCTGAAGTGTAGATAGATACATAGATATAGATACAGATATATTATAACAAAACACAGGAACAAAGATGTTATATACAGTACATACCCGGGCAGCTAATAACCAAAGAGCTGGTAACTGATAATTATTCTGGTCATTAGTGAGCGAGGATATAAATATGACCAGATTATCATTCTGTTGGATGTCCTTCTCCTCACAGTTTTTGGGTTAACCATTAAGGCCAATCCGTATAAGCTTGGTAGCTTGTGGGACTAAGCCGGAATTATATCAGTTTTATGAATGGTGAAACATAGGAAGTTTTGCGCATTCATGGAATGCTGTAAATACTAACCGTTATTTACATACCGCATGCATCAGTTCTTGGCAATTCTAGAACCAGTTTTGAGGGAAACACACATACGGTGATGGTTATAATTCTAAAAATTACAATTCCTGTTACTAATCACCATGTTAGGATTCCAAGGACTGGAATGATGTGTGAACGACTGTTACCCACTTCACTGGGCATACTGTTGAAAGTTTTCCGATTCTCGTTTTTTATTTTTTATTTTTCGTGTGTTTCTGCTTCATCCCATCTATAGGTGAGAATAAATGTCAGTGAATATTAAGTCTAGGTTTACATAAAAACCAGACTCGTTGTAAGATTATCTTCACTCATTTATTACCTTACAGTATTCATCCCTACAATAACTTCAGTATTTCTCTTTACAGTTACTACAGTTACATTTCACTGCCAGCTCGGAACATTTATCGTGTAAGATGTTCTGTATTTTTCCTTACGGTCAATAGATTATATTCATTGCTAAAGTGAAACATCTTTATTTTTACTTCACTTTTTCTAATTTCTCTTTTAGTCACTGCAAATTCTTAAACTCTTCAGTATTCCATCACCCGCAGAATGGTAAAGACTTATCAGTCACATCAACATTCCTCCTACAATCATTGCACTTTATTTCACTATTTTTGCACTGTATGTACTCCTTTCTCCTTTGATGTGATACTTTAATCATTACCTTCATACCTCTTTATCATGTTTATAATGTTGCATGAATTATCGTTTATATTAGTGTAATAACAATTTTTCCTCTTAGTGGCGGAAATGTACTTATCAACTGACACCCTGAACTTGATTTCTCTCTCTCTCTCTCTCTCATCGTAAACAAGGACCAGTGTTACCCATACTAGGTACAGTGCTGCCCTCCAACTTCATTTTCCACTCTTCTTTGTTTACAGCCTTGTCCTTGCTTCATTTCTTTTTTTGTATTGTTTTCTGCTTTATTTGTGGTAGGCGGGGGCGCTCACCATCCACTCACTTGATGTAGTGCTGCTCTTAGGTGTCTGCCCTTTCCTCTCCTCCATCCTTCTTTCCATCCATCCTCTTCTGTCTTTCTTTCCTTCATTTTTTCCTCTTTCTTCTGCCTGCGGGTGACTTTACACTCGCTTTTGTGTCTTTCTTTCCTTCATTCTTTCCTCTTCCTTCTGCCTGTGGGTGACTGTACATTGAGTGACAAGCCAAAAGGTTTCCTGTACACCAGGAAACCATTTACTACGCTGTTTTTTTTCTTTTTTTTTTATGTGACCGACTCTGGGTATAGGCTTCACAGCCTGCTATCAAGGCCCAGTAGTCCTCCAACATACCATACACCTATCTACATGTCACCACTTCGGCGCTAACACCCACCGTCCATATTGAATACATGCTAGGGCTGTCTCATACAGGACTGGTGTATTGGTATTAGCGGGGGTACTTTTATGACATGTCGGCGGGTCATCTGGTAGATCAGAAAAGTCTGCTTTTTATGAAATTCAAATCCTAAACTGTTCCCTTCCCCAGCCGGGATTCGAACCTGGGTCCATCAGGACTGCAGGCCGCCTCTCTACCGATTCAGCCACCGCCTCCCCCAATGGTGGTAACCATATAACCAGATTTTGGCTCCTGGTGGTTTAGTGGGTAATAAAAGTGCTCAAATTGGATTGAGCCGGTGAAGGTTTATATCCAAGGGGTGGTTGGGGTTTGTTGCTCACATAATGCCACTCAGGGATGAGTGAGGCTGGTCACTCTCATCTTAAATGCCAGGACCAACTTTGCTAGCCCCGGGCTCCTAAGCTCCTCATGGGGCAACGTAGGATTAGATGATGGATGGATGGATGGTTTTCTGCTTTATCTGCCATACTAATTACTTCTCTTGTTACTATTCCTCTCTCATGGAAAACCTTGTTTACATAGGTATGTCCAACATACTTTAAGGCTAACTTGCCATTTTCCTTGTTAGGGACCGTGAATGCAAGTTTTTGAAAGATGGGAGATTAACAACATGTGAGGACAAACTCACATAGGCCATGAAGTTATTGGAGTGAAAGACGTGAAGGGAAGTGATGCAAGTGACGATACAAGAAGAAAGCGGAGAGAAAGAAGGATGAAGTAAAAGAAAAGGAGGAGAAGGAGGATGTGAAAGTAGTGAGAGAGTTGCCGAGTCCGACAGTCGATGGAGAGGTCATTTATTTATTTATTTTATTTTTTTTTTTTTTTCATGTGCTCGACTCTGGGCATAGGCTTCACAGCCTGCTGCCAAGGCCCAGTAGTCCTCCTACATATCATACACCTCTACATCTCATCACTTCGTAACATCCACTGTCCATACTAAATACGTCTCATACAGGACTGGTGTATTGGTATTAGCGGGGGTATTTTTACGACATGTCGGCGGGTCTTCTGGTAGATCGGTAAAGTCTGCTTTACATGAAATTCAAATCCTTAAACTGTTCCCTGCCCCAGCAGGGATTTGAACCTGGGTCCGGTAGGACCGCAGGCCATATTAATATAAGCCTGGCAAGATATTCTGAAGAACCAGTTACATGCACAGTGCAGTCATTTTCTCTTTTATATTTGTCAGTTTTCCTCAGCTGTGCATAATGACTGAACTGAGTCAAGCTGCTGTCCTGAATATGACTAATAATAAGAAAAAAAATCCGTTTGGGAAATGACTATATTGTGTGCACTGCAGGTTCCTTCGTCAACAGATATGTGCTGATGTTACATTTTCACCCGTCTGTCTCCTGTCCACTGGATTACAGGAAAGTTACTGAAGGATCTTAAAGAATTTGATAGGATTATTCGCTTTTACCAAAGGACGAAATGTGTGTGTGTGTGTGTGTGTGTGTGTGTGTGTGTGTGTGTGTGTGTGTGTGTGTGTGTGTGTGTGTGTGTGTGTGTGTGTGTGCGCACGCGCTCTATAAATAGTGGAAAAACGTCAAAGACAAGGGAATAGGGGTACCAGGAAATGTTATAGGCCTACCAACTCACCGCAGCACAGCAGACGTACGCGCTTAGTTGAACGGTCTTCCAGTTGCATAAACTCTGCACTGGTTGTAACACACAGAAAGCTCTTGCACGTAGATTATTGCAGTTATATGAAACATAAATAGTTCTTATACTGACCATAAAATCCACAAAGACGGTGGGAGCCCTGAAAATTTAAAGCCACAACGGTAAGTCGTAATCGAGAGCCACGACAGTCCCGCTCTGTGACCCTCTTTTTGCCACACTTTATCTCCTTTACCAGCACAACAGGATTTGTCTTAATCTCTGCGTAATCCACGTACTGATTTTCGTTTCTCTTCCCACGACGTTAGCGCCATTCATCTCTGCCCGTAAGTCAATGTTAGTATTAGAGATACTTCAGGATTAGGTTAAGACCCTCCACTAAGCTCACACACACACACACACACACACACACACACACACACACACACACACACACACACACACACACACACACACAGGTCTGGGTTGGCAGCAGTGGTGGTGAAAGGGTGTTTTTTGTATATTAAATGGGTTTTGGAGGTCGTTATTTTTTAATCTCCCCCCCCCCACGAAGGGTTTAACAAAAGCTTATTAAAATCTTGGACAGATCGCTCAGTTAATGATGGTGGAAGGAGTATGATGAAAAGTATCATAATGGTGTAACACTAATTTCACTGTTGTTGGAGGGACTGTGTATAAAGGAAAGCAAACATCGAGCTGTCCTATTGACTATTTCGTGTCTGTTTATCTTAGGGTTAGCTAGAGCCATCTATAATACTCTGTGAGTCAAGAACATCAGTGCAAGAGGGATCCCCCCCACCATTCCCTAAAGTCGAAGCCTACAGGATAAAGTGTGAAGGAGTACCAAACATTATAGAAAAATCTTCATGGAAATATTTATAGGAAAAGAGAAATGGAAATTTTACTGTACCATGCTGGATCTGCAAGGGAACGCAACAGTAAGACAATATTCAATACAACAATGAACAAAACTTCGCTGACAGTCCTCTGCCAGCATTGTGTCCTGCTTTCCATTTATTTTTTCTTTATCATGGAAGAGAGAATCCCATTAATTTTTCTCATACTGTTTTTTTGTCTGTTTAAAATTTCTATGAAATACACGTTTCATGTAACATCTTCCATTTCCACTGGTGGTAGGGGAGTGTCAGTGAACTTTTGGTTATGTTTGTACTTATCGATGATGTTCTGTGGTTGTGTTATCCAGCCTCTACACTGTAAAAAAATGAAAATCAAGATAAAAACATGTGGTCAAAATGTATTATTCAAGAATGAAAACAGTTAGCGTGGGATCAGAACACAAATATTTATCCAATGAATTATTCAAGCATAGTACTGTATCATTGATTCCACAAGGGAAGACAGTTTGTTCTATATAATATTTCCTGTAGTGACGTCGACAAGCTTTGATGGAGGACCTGCTCGCAAAAAGACATCCCAGCCTGAGTAAGGACTAAAGATGGACAATCGTCACCTCTTCTCGTCTCCCCAGAAGAAGGAGGATGGGCCGCAGTGTCGGCACAAAGCCATGCTTCAGGAGATACACTCTTCAGCGTTTTTTTTCTGCTAGACGGGCTGGAATAACCCTGACCTGCTACCTTTTTTTTTTTTTTTTTATTATTCTTGTAGCCTGAGATATTGAACTCAAGGCCTGGCCACAAATTGTAGTGAAAAGATTACATGCTGACACTGGCAGGTTGAGTGCAACTGCTATAAAAGTGGTTGCATCTGGAGTGCTTTGGCCTGTCATCATGCAAACCCCATGATTCCCAGTGGAGATGTGGCTGCAGCAACACACAGCGTGCACACACCCAACACACATATTAAAAACGAACATGCAAAAGCAAAAAAAAAAAAACACGATAATAGATTTATAAATAAATCGGTGACATCAACATACAGGACTACAGACTCTCACAACTTTCTCCACTAACACATAGCAGTGGCATGGCATTAATACAAGAGACTAAGCTCACAAACAGGTCTAACACTCCACACTTTACAAACTAGCCAACACTCAAACAAGAAAACAAACAACAGGAAGGGGAGTAGCTCTCACACAAAGACACCTCTTTAACAAACATTGTATACAAACAGTATCCAGTGACAACACCAAAGAAATAACATCTATGCATATCAAAATACTCAATGAAATATGCAACATTGTCAGCACATACATACCTCCACAGAGTCTAGATTCTATTGCAAAAACTGCCGAACCAGTCTCCTTGTTTCATAAAATCACTAATGAAGACAGAACATCAATCCCTAGTGGCAACCTTAGTTTTTCTTTTAAGTAAAATAGAAATAAATAGAATCAACTCAGTCCTGCAGAAGTTGAAGCTTTGCAGAACCCCAAAACACCGTAAATTAATTTATTAAATCTCAATAGCATGAAAAGTGGAAAAGCTTTGTGGACAACCTTCATCATAGAGCAAACAGTAGCATAATCTAGAAAACGATAAGAAATATCTACACATCAAAAACCTCACCCTCACCAACCCACAAAACTCTGCAAAGCAGTGACGAAACCATCTCCAGCAATAAGGAAGAAGCAGACATTCTAATAAGTTATTTTGCATCGAAAAGCCATAAAAACACAATTCGTCAAAAGAGTCATTACAAAATCAAAGCTAATAAACACTACCTCCATTCACATCATAAGTACAGCACATAATACAAAAAAACACGAAAAACTCCAAAGCAGTCAGTTCTGATGAGATTTCAAACATCTACTTTAAACATGATGGTCCTGAAACAATATCCACCCTTACTGAACTGTTCAGCTTCCAGACTCACAACCAAATCCCAGAAATTTTTAAGAAAGCTAGTCCATATTCAGACCAGGAAAACCACCCATTAGTTTTACAACCTATGGACCATTATTCCTACTTTGTAAATAATTCACAGTCATAGAAAAGTTAGTACTATATCCCCCCCCCTACATCCCAGTGATTCCCAACTTTGATTTCGATCTAAACTCACAACCACTAACCCTCACGTCAAGTTAACTCATACTTGATGGCTTCAGCAAGATTCACTCACCATTAAGAAACTCTTTACCTGCCATAGACGTAGTCAGAGCTTTTGATTAAGTACCAAAGTGCATGCTACTAACCATAGTAGGAAAATCCTGGAAACAAACATGGAAGAAAATGGCAAAAAAATAGCAGGCCGACTTTCAGGCAGACAGGCCTGGGTGTTTTAACAAAACCAAAATTCTAAACTGCGAATGCTACCTAGCAGTGTTCAACAGAGTTCAATTCTTTTACCCTCACCCTTTAGCCTTGTCCTCCATGACATGTCAGAACCTCTCCCTTTGGTACCAGTACCATCCTATGCCCATAGCATGGCAATAGCTTCGCAACAAAAGTCGGGATGCAACAACCCATTTCCTATACTCACTTGAAAATAAGCTGAGAGAGAATACAAAGACTCCCTCACCAACCGGATCAGTCATTGCATCATTGACCTAAATGCAAAAGAAGGCCTTCAGAATTATAAAAGGATGCAACACAGGCCACAAAAAATAGACCAGTTACCGTACACCAAGAAACAAAAATATCTCCAGTTGAAGGTCACATGAATATTACACATCCATTCCACCCAGGTAACTTCATGGTGCTTCTCTCTTTTTCATAAATAAACAAGAAGGTATTAACTATTCGGCAAAATACAAAGTATCTCAGGCACATCTCCCCTCCTCCACCCAACACCACACTTCATAAATGTTCATAAACACATCGCCAACAGTCATTCAACGCCTTCAACCAAATATCATCTTTCATGAACTTCGACCAGACCACACCCATCAAAAACACAGCTCTGAATCAATCCGCTGTACCCACACAGTGTTGCCAAGCAGAAATCTTCAAAAGCGCTATGCTCAACTTTAAAACGGGCTAAACTATAGGTAAACGGTTCAAATTTTCGCGCTAAATTGGACTTCAAAACGCGCTAGATATAGAAGAAAATCTAATATTTTTTGGCGCTAAATTATTATGAAAGGCACTAGATCTAGTGCCAAAAGCACTAAGTTGGCAACTCTGCCAACACTGCAGTGCAGTGGGCCCACATCACAATACGCTTACTATTCATACGAGTATGCGCCAACCTATCACAGCTCTGACAATGCTTCAACATAACCTCAACGAAAGACCTCTGGAAGCGACCTGTTAAAATGATCATTTTCCTGCAGTGCACTAGGTTCGCAATGAGATAAGTCTGTGCCAACGACAACCACCACCACAAGAAGAACTCTCTTGTCAGCTTTTTTTTTGCTTCTACCTCGCCCGGAAGGAGTCCGACGAGGTATTGGTTTCGGTTGAGATAATTTGTTTTTTGATTGTTTCTTTGTTTGTTAGCAACATTACAGAAAAACGGCTGGATGAAATTACATGAAACTTTTCAGAATATGTTGGCACTGGCCCCCAAAGAAAGCGATTAAATATTAGAGGTAAACAAGTGACCCTGAAAGGTCAATATCAAGGTCACGGATTTTCGGAGGGCTATACCTTGAAAACGGTTGAAGGTAGAGATATTTACCACTATGGACATACGGGAACCCGTACTATGGGCTTTCGTTTGGCACGAAGACCTTTGACTTTGAATGAACTTGAAAGGTCAAACTCAAGGTCTTGGATATTCAGAGGGCTATAACTCGAAGCTGGTTAATGACAGAGATTTTTGCTATTATCAACATTTAGGAAACCCCATATAGGTTATTAATTGGTACCTTGACCTTTGACCGTAAGTGACCTTGAAGAGTTAAACTCAAGGTCCCAGATATTCAGGGTGCTATAACTCAAAACACGTTTACTCATACCAAGATATAGGTAGTCTTGTATGGGCTTTCATTTGACAGCATGACCTTTGACCTTGAATGACCTTGAAAGGTCAAATGCAAGATCACGGATTTTCGGAGGGCCTAGCTTGAAAACATTTGCGCCATTACCTTAGAGTTTAATTGTGCACTGATGCTAAATGGCAGAACCGATTCAGTATTTAACAGCAATAAAATAGCTGCTGCTGGGCGAGGTTTGTTGTGCCTGGCACCATTTGTTCAGGTGATTAGAACTGTCTACCAAAAATTTCATGACTATTTCCTCTAGTATAATGCAACTGATCTGTGTGTGTGTGTGTGTGTGTGTGTGTGTGTGTGTGTGTGTGTGTGTGTGTGTGTGTGTACTAGAATTAAATTCCTTCATATTCCGCGCGTTAGTTAAGTTAAACAGAGTCATATATAATCATTCATCATAATGTTGATCTCTTCATCCTGAGATAATTTTTGTCACCCTTGGCTTTATTCTCTTAAATTTCTCTGTATCTTTTATTATTTTTAAGAAGTTATGTAGAACTGAACTTAGTGCTCTATGTGTGGATATACTTGGAAATTATAGACGGCAAGGACGATATTCTCGATCTAGATTGAGATATCGTGAATATGGTTAGTTTCTTTCCTTTCATTTAGAAACATTTATGATTTTTCCTAAATGTGTATCAGCCGTGAAAGATTAGTAGTGGGGGCCTTATCAGGATGGCAGTTGTGGTGGAAAGGAAGTAATGGCAATAATGGTGGCAAAGCTGTAGTGGTATTAGGATTGTGGAGGAATTAGTGGTGGAAAGACAGTAGTTGTGGTAAGGATGTGATGGTATTCGTGGTGGAAAGATTATGGTCTAATCGGTGGTGGAGAGAGACAGTACTGGCAGTAGCAGTGGTATGGTTGTGGTGGTATGGTTGTGCTATTAGTAGTGGGAAATTGTGATGGTGTTGGTGGCTTAATGGTTGTGGTGGTATTGGTAGTATTGGTGGTGTAAGGAGTGTGGTAGTGTTAGTACTAGAAGGGTTGTAGCAACAATATTTGTTAAGATTAACCGTGGAAGGACGCTGGTGCTAAATCTCCGCTCTCACACATCGCATTGTCGTCACCAGGTCACTGTATTACATGTATACTATAATGCACACCTCCATTTTCTAGTTTGTATCTACTGCATTCTATAAGCAATACAAATACATATGATTTCATGGTTACCGACCTTATTTAGATGCGCTCCCTTGTTTGTAAGCATATTTCTCTTCAATTTCTTCTGACTCTCTCTCTCTCTCTCTCTCTCTCTCTCTTGGTTATATTGAACGCTTCGGCTTTAAGCTCAACGAATTTTTCTTTGCTTCCCCTTCACAATTCCAACACCGCAACTGCATTATTTCACTCTCCCAACCTCATTCTCGCCTGTCAGGAATGTGTACTCCCACTGAGTGAGTCGAGGATAATATACTGTCTTCTTCGTTATATCAAAACAAAGGATTATTGGTTTATACCAAATGCTCCTGCACGTGAAGTACAACTAGATTCACCTTTAATTGTCTTTTTTTTTTTTTTTTTTTTTTTTTTTACTAGCTTTGCCCCGTACATGTAAAGTACGTTCACTAAAGAGCCAGTCAGGTCTGTCATTTCTTTTTCCTCAAGAGTCCTTTCGCCACATTCTTTCATTGCGTCCCTTCACAGCTCTTTGTGTTTATCACCTTTACATTGTTTTTCATTTTTCCTGTGAGTTTCCCTTCGATTTTTCTGCCCATCGTCATGTTCTTTTTCTCCATATGTATTCATAATGTCTGAAGTCAGCAGCTGATTTCCAAAAATTGCGTCATATATTTAATTTCAATGTTTTTTCTTCCCTGTTTTAAACTTGACATTTTTATCCTATCCCCTGGCTCAAAAATAAAACAAAAACATCTGGATAGCTACGAACATCGATGGAAAGCGTTGATATATATATATATATATATATATATATATATATATATATATATATATATATATATATTTTCCGCACATGGCCACAGCTTCTTCATGAAATTCAAAAATATTGTCTTTTGTGAGGATATTTAGAGTACTTGAAAATCAATATTTTTATAAGCATTTCATGACCTTTCCTATTTTCTTATTCTTCATCCTGTGTATGGGGTCTATGTGTTTGACTAATCTTCGCCATGTGGCTCGGTCATTTTGGTTTTGGCCAGTCTTACAGCTGGTGCCATTGCCACGCCAATCCTCACCATTTATCCGGGCTTGGAACCGGCACCGAGATGGGCTGTCTTGCCCTCCCAGTAGCTATGGGGAGTGTTTCTAGTCTGACTGCTGCTAATAGGCCCCTCAAGTATGACCCCCACATAGTCAATGCAGAATCAGGACTGCTCACCATTGTAATATACCATTCCAGAAACTGGCTCGTTCCCACCTTAGAAAGGCCACCACCACTTTCTCCAGCCGGGTTTCTGGCTCCAGAGAGTTTCAGGAGAGGTAGAGGATGAGGTAGTCTGGCCCATCTCTTCTGCGCCCTCCTTGTCCCTACCCTCAAAAGTTCACCAACATGTTTGATGGCTGGAATTCTGGTTCAACAGATTCTCCAGACTACACTAACGTTTTGACAGCTCCTCAGAAGTCTAAATGAAAATCAATGTAACTTAGCCCAGTGCATCAAGATCATCGAACAGAAATTGAATAATGCAAGAACAGCAATTGCGTTCAACCTCATTTGCTTACAAGAATCTACCAATATATATATATATATATATATATATATATATATATATATATATATATATATATATATATATATATCAGAGGTGGGCACTGTAAACGAAAAATCACTTCCGCAACGCAAGTCCGCAAACTGAAAAAAAAATTGCCTTCCAAAACCGCAAATCTGCAAAATTCTTGAAGTTGGCAGTTCCACAAATGCAAAAACACAAACACAAACCATTATTATCCCTTTCATTACCCCGGCATCAGTTTCATTTTATTCTGTATACCATTTGAGGTTAATTATCCGTCCCCACCCAGGAGGGACTCGGGGACGGATATTGTTCACACGGTTTGTCAGTCTGTTCGTTAACTTGTCTATTTATTTGTCTGTCTGTTAACAATTTTACGCAAAAACTTCTTGTGCGATTTTGACTAAAATTACAAGGATGATGAGCATTGACCTTCTAATCACCTGATTAAATTTTGGGCCAAATTGGGCCAAGGCTTAGGCTGTAGGCCCAAAGAATGAAAAAAAAAAAAAAAATCTTTTTTTGCCATAAATCCTTTCAAACTCGTCTACTGAAAGTAACATACGTAAATAAAAGGCAAAAACATATGGCCTACCATTGATACATAATATACAGATTTATTATATTTTCAATGATACCTATTTAAGATATGTACGAAAACGAAAGTAAAAATGAACTGGGGCTTTCTTTCAAAGGCTATTTATACAATAGCATTGTTTTTTTGTTTTGTTTTTCATAACTTTAAACTGAAAGTAACATACTGTTACGAAATAATAACGTACAGGTAGTAAGAATTAGTCTGAAAGAGAGAGTGAGGGAGAAAGCTGGAGTTAGAGACGGGGATAGTTAGAGGTTGTGTGTGTGTGTGTGTGTGTGTGTGTGTGTGTGTGTGTGTTAGCACTGCGTACATCTAGCTGACATCGTTATTTATCTTGAGGAAAGCAATCTTTTCAAAATCTGAATCAGACATGCTAACTCGTTTCGCTCGCAGTATATATTTTCCTACAGAAAAGACTCTCTCTACAGCGGCACTAGAACGAATTGCAGTGTTAAGTGCAAAAAACATTGATTTAAAATTCTTTGATGGAAACCTATCACAATCAATATTTAATGAACCAGTAGGGGGACTGCAGAGAAACAGGGTCACTTCATTTGAACTCTGTTGAGCTTGATGAGTATTCTCACTTAATTTTAAACACCCAAAGAAATCTCGGTGTCATTATCATTGAATAAAGTAGCGAGGAGCGCGGTAATGCTTGAGTACGTCCAAAAAGTAGCGGCGCTTTCAGTTCCGCTACTGGCTAAAAAAAGTAATGGCGCTACCACCATCGCTATTAAAATAGTAGCGGCGCTATGTAGCAACACTACTAATAGCGGAGCTATTCCCAGCTTTGCTCCTTACAGCTCACACTTGACAAGTTGCACACTAGTCCACCTCTATTCCTTGACTCTAACCTCACCAGTCTTCACTCCTTAGTTCATGGTTTCCAACGAAGGGCTTCCTGGGAGGGCGCGAAGGCTTGATAAAGAGGATAATTATATTTGAAAACAATGAATTATGATGGAATTCAGTAATTTCTACATATGGAGAAAATTTTTCAGATATGAATAAGAAAACTAGTTATCTGAATATATAAACAATTTCAAAGATTAAGAATCTATGATATTTATTGACATGTGCCAACCATGCCAGTAAAATACAGTATTTGAGGAAGAGGGGCACAGGGAACGTGTCATTCAGTTACGGGGGGGGGGGGGGCGAGAATTAGAAAAGGTTGGAAACCACTGCCATAGTTACAGTCAGACTCCTCCAACAATTGAGACAACTCCAACATATAGTATATGTGTCTGTTTGTCTATATTGATACCGCATGGGGAAAGGTGGTTGTCTAGTAAGGAAAATGGTAATACTGTGTTCAGTTTCATTTCATATGTTTCTTGTTTAATCTATTATTTATCTACTTACGAGATTTTTGTTGAAACTGAAATACTGGCACTGGCAATGCTGTTAGTCTGAAAGATTTGAATTTTAGACTAAAAGTCATATTCTAGGTGGACTGTGAGACTTCGTAGCACATCTTTGCACTGTTCATCTTGTAACTGGCTTGTATACTAAATAAGTCTTTCTAGTGTCGATGTAGTTTACATCAGTAGTATAAATTATAACATTTGAGGATCTGGAAATAAATAGATCTTAAATTAGGCTTTATATTTTTCTTTATTTATTGGGGGAAAAACATGTTTGCTGGCTTAGATTCTTATTTCTTACCCTCCCCCCAGAAAGCACATACAGAATTTCATTAAGATAATGTAGTGAGGAACCCTCCAATGTAAAGTAGAATACGACATCCTATGACGATGTTATGCTTTATTATCTAACCATGAGTACGAACGTTGCCCCCTCTTGGCTTATACCCATTTCCTTTCCTTTCCTGGGTATGAAGCCAGTGAATATCAAGAGATGAACCGGATCTTCAACCACTCTCTCTCTCTCTCTCTCATATATATATATATATATATATATATATATATATATATATATATATATATATATTTGAAGGAATCGCTAAATTATCGTACAGAATGTACGATAATGAAATATGCTACTGTACATCGTACCTATGGTGAATTTATCGTATGTTCACAATATTTATCGTACATAAGGCAACAATGCGGGAGAGGCGGATGGCTCCGGTGAGCCATTCACCCAGACGCCGCCTGCCGGGTTAGGCCACGTAGATGTTTGCGGGCAGATTTACATTTATGGAAGTCCTTCCGCAAGCGCAAAACCGCAAATTTGCGTAGAATTTGTCGCAAACGCAAATCAGCAAACAAAATCACACTTCCGCATTTGCGGACTTTGTGGTTTGCGGAAATGACTGTGGAGGTGCCTAGCTCAGATATGATATATATATATATATATATATATATATATAGACAGATAGATAGAGATAGATATATATACATGGATAGACAGATATAGATAATAGATAGATTGATAGATAGAGATGTGGACCCACAGGAGGAACATAGGTTCAGTAGATAAAATGGGACCCTGGGGATTTTCCACAAGGGTAGTGACCATCCAGGTCCCAACCAATGTCTGTATCCACGATCATATTGTATTACTGGCGCAACACCGAGTACCACTGATAGTTTTTGTTTTTACCAATTTCTTCTGATCGACTGCACAATGGTCATTATGGCAAATAACCACTGTGGGAGAGTTTCTGCAACTTGCATCTTCCTTCTTAGTAGGAGGGCATACAACTACTCTTGGTGTGGGGCTGGGAGTCGTAGTCGATGCTGAATAAACAGGATGGTCATAGGTCAGTGATGTGATGTGATGTGATGTGATGGTGAGGGTATATATCAGAAAAGATCGAAGGGAAAGTGGGAATGATGGTGCAGGCAGAGATAGAAGGATGGGTTGGGTGATGATGGGTATTAATGGTGGTAATCATGGCTGTGGTTGTGCTGGTAGTGATGGTGACCTTATAAAAACTTCGTACCTTCTTGTACTGTGTTTTGTAGATCAGTTATACATACATTAGACTCGTGGACGAGTGGTTGTTATACATGAGTATTTTTGTAAGTAGGTATTCTTCGTTCCCTATTGTCTTGGAAATATTAACAAAGTCTCTCACACACGAGTGAAGTATAGAGTCCCGCGGACTACCTCCCTGTCTCGCTCTATCTCTCTCTGCCACACTCTCGCCCCTGTTGCTAGCCTCCTTCTCCCTACTACCTGTCGGTTGTATGGCTTGCCCCTTTCTGAGCTCTGATTGCTACATTCTCGTTTAGCAGGGGTCGTGTCACGTGTGCTGTACTGTCGTGGAAACATCTAGAACATGTATGTCTGTGTGTATGTACAGCTTCCAGTGCAGGACCAGGATTCCTTCAATTAAGAGTTGCAAGCTAATTTCCTTTTGCTTGATTCTCGGAGATACACTACATAACTCACACCCTGGCTTGGTGCTTCTATCTATCTACCTGTCTATCTATCTATGAATAGTAGTATTATAATACAGAGTCCTGACATCGCTCGGTCACGCCACTGGCGGTCCTCTGACAGCAATCATTATTGACATATTCTAATCTATTAATACATAACATTGATTATAATATTGTATAGATATAATATTCATGTTAATATTGCAATGATCCAGTAATATTACATTTTAAACAAGTTGTATACATAATTGAACAAATGCAATATGGTTAAATTCGTTATTGTATGACATATTGTAAGATGTGTATGTATAACGGACATACGCATATAACTGTGCAATGGTAATACTGCTAGGTCATTACATTACATATGGAGTTATCCCTTTCGTAATGTCTAATATTTCACCTAACTCATACGATGATTCTGGTAATGCAGAATTGTAGCAACATTGTATGAATTGTTACATAATTGTATTTTTATTGTACATAATTGTATTATGATAACTGTAGCAAGTGTAACATATTTCTAGTAACACTGCAGTAATATTGTAGTAATGCACGATTGTAACATTGTATGAATTGTTACGTAATATTGTAGTAACATTGTAGTAATACATAACTAACATTGTATGAATTGTTACATAATATTGCAGTGACATTGTAGTAATACATAATTGTAACATTGTATGAATTGTTACATAATATTGTAGTAACATTGTAGTAATACATAACTGTATCATTGTATGAATGGGAGCGTTCACGCGAAGAGGAAAATCTGCCAGACACCGCCAGAAACTATGTCTCGTTTTCGTTTCTGCGGGCTAAGGGGCTCTTTTCGTTAAATTTCAGTGTTATTTTTCTGATCGATAACTACGATACTGGTTAAGTAAAGAGCTTTAAATAGTGTAAATCACTCTTACTTATGCTCTTTCACCCAAAATATCGCCGATAAAATAATATATTTGTATATTCTTCCCTAAGAAGATTAGTACAATATTTGCCAAAAAGACAGTTTTTGGACTGCAAGAAGTAAAAAAGGCGTATAAATATTGACATTTGTATATAATCTGACTTGTACAAAAAATGGCACATATGGTCTATTCATAGTTGAATATTTATTAGACTCTAAAATGTTTCGGCGTACCGAAGCCTAGCGCTGCCAGACGTACGAAGCAAGCATGGTGATGGAGCAGATTAGCCAGTGAAGACAGACGACTGTTTCAGTTTCCTTGGAAAACTTGTTTTACCGGAGGCTGCACATAAATATCGACATGCTTTCACGAAATGAATTAGGTTTTATTCTTACTCACAGGGAGTTTAATTTGTTAGTATAATTTATAACTAATTTCTGTTACTGGATAAAGATATACATATATATTTCTATGCATGCATAAACCAGGCTGGAACCGCTGTGGAATATTTTTTTTTATAATTACTTTTGTTCATGCTGCATTGACACAATACTGTTTTAAAGAAAAGAAATAGAATATTTATGTATTTTTACATTAAGTAAGATGCATGAAAAAGGACTAAATTATTGCCCGACAATGTGATTTTTTTTTCCATCTGAAAAATTAAAATATTGGTGACATCCGGCATTTCTTCAGGCACGCGAACGCTCCCATTGTTGCGTAATATTGTAGTAACATTGTAGTAATACATAACTGTAACACTGTATGAATTGTTACGTAATATTGCAGTAACAATGTAGTAATACATAATTGTAACATTGTATGAATTGTTACGTAATACTATAGTAACATTGTAGTAATACATAACTGTAACACTGTATGAATTGTTACGTAATACTGTAGTAACACTGTAGTAATACATAACCGTAACATTGTATGAATTGTTACATAATTGTATTGTAATTGTTACATATCGTTTGTAGTTAATTGTAGCAAGTGTAACATAATGCAATCGTTTGTCGTTACATAATTGTAATATTTGCAGTCCTGATATCACTAATCCGGTCATGCTGCGGTCGATGATAGTGATGATGTGCCTTGCCACTTGCTAGTGGAGAACACTAATTTGCTTTTTGTTTCACTTATAGAAGGAGTTTATGTGATATTTTGGCATTTGTAGTAACACACGCTTTTTTTTTTTTTATTTGTTTATGTGATCTTACTGTATTTCTTTTATTTTATTTTATTTCTTTTTTTTTTTGTATGTATTGATTTTCTATAGTTTGTTTTTCTTCGCTTGACTACGCTTTTTCGGTGTTGTCCAAGGTTGCATAATTGCTGGTTAATTTCCTTGCGACCCTTTTTTTAAGGTTTAGTTTCCTGTATATTGCACAGGTATTATTGAAAATTATATTATATAGCCCCATATTTTATTTTATATAAAATATATATATACACTATACAGTATTAACTACATACACTGACTTGTTGTTCACTTGTACCTATCGTGGCCAATATATGTGTCATCACTGTGTGGAAATCTTTGTCTTCACGATTGTGTGGAAGATGTTGTTCATTCATGCGAACGTCATTTTTATGTTGGCCTTTTTTTTTTTTTTTGTAACTTAATTTGCCTGTTTCCACTAGGTAGCTTTAATTAATAAATGTTTAATACAGTTCTTTTAATCGCTCACTGAGTAACTGTGATAGTATATTTTCTTTATTACTTTGTGGATGTATAGTTGTATGTATGCAACATGTATTTTATGTAGGTATAAATGGTAACACTCGTTGGTAGTAAATAAATGCTACAATAAATGAATGAATATATACAGTGTAGAATATTTATTGTTAGTGATTATTTAGTGGTTGAATTATGCAGATAAATGAAGTACTGTAAGTATGTGTACGTAAGTTGTAACTATACAGCACGTTTTATATGTCTGTGCAGGTGTCTACCACTGTGTCTATTACTGTGTATTGTATAAATGAAGTAACTATGTAACTCACTCATTTTTACCGTGGTGGGAAAGGTGTGAGTGGTGTTGCACGTGGTGATAGCGTTGTCCTTCACGGGTTGATTGATGTGTTGTGGGATGTCAGACACACGTTGATAGGCGTGGCGTCATCTCAGCAAACACGCATGGTGACGTCGACTTCCCACACTGGTAGCTGTGGTGAGTATATGAGTAGCGACGAGTAACTTGAGTGAAGATGAGTGAGTAAGATGAGTTGTGAATATGGGCTTGGTGTTTGCTGTCATCGTTTTGACCTTCTCACACTCCTGTGTCAGCGGTGGAGGTTGGGGGGCGGTAGGAGAGAGCTTTGGGGTTCTAGTGCGTGTTACTTTAGTCTTGCTTTTCGTTTACTTGTTTTTCTTTCTCATTTATTCTCGGTCCTGTCCTCTTGTGATTTACTCGTTGTGGGATGAGGACTGCCGCTACTTGCAGGTGCGTGTAGATTATGGAGATGTAGACATGTTGTAGTTGATCGTAGATGCTTGTAATTCGTTGGTTCGTTGTAGAAATTGGAATTTTGTTTGTATCAATATTTTGTTAAACTACTGGCAAGGCGTCGAGTGACCTCTTCACCTCTACATCAACGTGATGATCGAGGAGACGGAGGAGGGGTGGGGTTGGAGAGAATACTGTCAGGAGCTGGTTGTGAGTTGTTGCTTGTGAGAGATATTGTTTGTTTTCTATCTTGATAATGTAGACTCAACTGTACACTTGTAGACTCATAGACTCGTAGGCTTGTAGACTCGTAGGCTGGTAAGCTTGTAGATTCGTAGACTCGTTCTTCTTATTGTATACTCGCTTGCGGTTACTTGTTGAATTGTAGTTGCTTGATAATGTAGAATCAGCTGCAGAACTGGAGCTGATCTTAGTTACAGTTTCGCCTGCTTTTGTAGAAATGATGATTCGTAGGAGGTGAGTCGATCGTTACTGCCACCATATCTTGTAGAAACTTCGTAGCCACCATTAATATATATGTAACTCTTTAATCTTGTAATAGGTGAATCTTGAGTTTTGGTTAAAGTTATTTTGGTAATTGAAGAGCAGGAGTTAAAGATGAATACAGGGAGTTGATATTGATTTATTATCTTCAGAGAAAGTCTAAGTTGAGCATCGTATGTAGTACAAGGGACTTAATATACTTACTAAGTCTAGTTGGACCCCTCTTCTTATTCGCTCTCTCCACTACCTGCCGGTTCTATGGCCAGTCCCTTTCTGATCTCTGATTGCTATATTCTCGTTTAGCAGGGGTCGTGTCGCGTGCGCTATACTGTCGTGGAAACATCTAGAACACTGTACGTCTGTGTGTATGTACAGCTTCCGGTGCAGGACCAGCATTCCTTCACATTAAGAGTTGCAAACTAATTTCCATTTGCTTGAATCTCGGTGATACACTACCTATCTCACACCCTAGCTTGGTGCGTCTATCTATCTATCTATCTATCTATCTATCTGTCTATCTATCTATGAGTTGTATTATTATAATATGGAGTCCTGACGGTGATGCCTTGAGGTATTTAGCTATAGGACCATCTCACCTCCAGTTTTAAAGAAATTAAATATCTTTCTCATTTACTCTATAACTGTATTTCAGGGCTGCAGAAGGATGAGGATAAGGTGACGGAGAAAGAAGTTAAGAGCAAAATGGATTAACAGGTGAGTTCAGAACCTAATGTAAATGTTAGTAAATTTAAATCCGTTCAGAATGGAAGGTACTGCCTGGCCGCGTTTTTAGGAAATATATAAGTCGCCATTGTAGCGAAGGTTAAATAGTATTAACTGCATCCCCAGCTCATCTGAACGTGAACCCGGTTGACTGTTGGCTGATTCCGGTCCCCTCTTGCAATTTACCTTCTTCCTATATGGGGAGAGGGAGCGAGTCGAGGAAATTTTGTATAAACGGGCAGTAGAACTGATCAGTTAGATTGTTGCTACCGCGAGGAGTCCCTCCCCAGCCCCAAGGAATGTGGTTATTGACACATTTCGCCTTTGTATTGTGCCATTGCAGTGTGGATGACAAACGATAATTCCGCTTTTCATTTTCTTTTTCGTTTGTTGACTGACTCGGGCAGTCCAAGGTTGATTGAAATTGCTTTTCTCATTTCGATCTGCCACTACATCAACTCCATCCACTTCTAGAGACAAAGAATGTCAGTATTCTCATTCAGTAGTTACTTATTCTTCTCCTTTACCTCTCTCTCTCCCTCCCTCCCTCTCTCTCTCTCTCTCTCTCTCTCTCTCTCTCTCTCTCTCTCTCTCTCTAAGCCAATCTGCTCCCCTCACATCTCCTTCCCCTCAGCTTTTGTTTCATTCACGGTTTCACACTCGCCCTTCCCGCTGCCCCACATTCTTCTCATATTTCATTGTGCTTCATCACCTTCTTGCCACTCTCACAGCGTGCACGAAGAGTGGGACGAGGCGGATCCTTATTTTTAGAAGAAGGATTAGGATTAGCATTAAGATTTGAATAACGATTAGGTGGAAGAGGAGGAAAAAGATGAGGATAAACGGGTGCGTTTAGAGAAGAAGTGGTGCCTAGCAATCCGGAACGTCCCACCACAGAAAATGGCTTTGGCTTTAGGGCTAACTGTGTTACTGATACGGACATCTCTTTATGACTGCCTATGATATTTTTAGTGTTTACTGTGAGCCTCTACTTTCCAAAAGAGTAGCCTGTTGCAAAGTGAGGCTGCACAGTTTTCCCAGTCTGTTTTATTTTTGCCCACCTCCCCTCAGTGTGGGGTCGTGAGGGCATTACTTTGCTCTCCTCTCTTTTACCGCCTTATTCTGTTTTCAGTCATTCTTGATTCTTTTTCATTTTCATCTGTTTCCTTTCTTCCTTCTCTCATTCTTCTTACTTCGTCATTAAGTGATTCTTCTCCACTAACTTTTGTCTTTATGTAGATTTTCGTATCTTATACCCTTCATTGGCGGGAGGCGTGGCCGAACCAGCAGACAGGTGGCCTGCAGTCCTAATGGACTCAGGTTCGAATCCCAACTTGAGCAGGTCAAGGGAGCAGGTAACAGTTTAAGGATTTGAATTTCGTTAAAGCAGGCTTAACTGATCTACCAGACGACCCGCAGACATTTCATAAAAATACCTCCTCTAATATCAGTACACCAGTCCCGTATGAGACAGCCCTAGCATGTATTCAGTATGGAGGGTGGGTGTTAGTGCTGAAGTGGTGACATGTGAAGATGCATGGATGTAGGAGGACTGCTGGGTCATGGTAACAGGCTGTAAAGCCTATGCCCAGGGTCGGACATAAAAAAAGAAAAAAAAAATCTGAATATTTTTACTCTTTCGATTCACGCATCATCCATAATCCATCCTTTCTGACAATTTTTCCCTCATTGTTTTTGCAGTTTCTCCTTAGTCTTAACTAAATTCTTTTTTTTTTTTTCTTTTTAGTCCTTCACCTTGTGCATGTCTTAGCTTCTTAAATATACCACCACACCACCCACCACCTCAAAACAACTTCGCATTAATATTAAGATTCCTTTTTTTTCTCATTACCAGGAAGTCGACGTAATACATCCCTGAAACACATGCAGTAAATGTTTTCTAGGAAACATGAGTCTCAAGAACGACTTAACATCGACTGAATCCCCAAGTCCATTTCAAATTTCGTTCTAACATAAAAGCCTTAGTCTTTCTTAACATGATACGTTTTAATTAATTTAGATGTGACCTGAAAAAATCGGATAGATGAATTAACCACTTTACCGCAATTACAGTGCCACTCTGAACAACACTATCGGTCACAGTGTGATAGTGACGTGCTGAACTCTCTCTGTCCTTCTCACTTATCACACCCTCTGCTTCGCTCCCCACACTCACTCCCCATACCCCCGCCTCACTCCCCAAACCCTGCCTCACTCCCCAAACTCCTAACACCTAAGTGCGCGTCCACACGTGCCTTCGAACATGAACATATGTTGGCTACACAGCCGGCAACATGTTTGGGTACATGTATGCAGCAGTATTTGGACAGATGTATGCAAACATATTTCACTGCAGCTTCGAACACTGGCAGCAGAGGCGATGGGATATGAGTGTCCATACCAGACAGCTGAGGCTTCATCATTATGTTGCCAACATGATCTGGACGCTGCTGTTCCCAACATGTTTGCAGTGTGTTCGTTATTGTGTTGCTTACATGTTGCCAGCACTTGTTCGATCACACGTGTGGACGCGCCCTAAAGGATAGACATGCTTTCAAGATACCGACAACTGTGTATTGGATGCTACATAGAGTACAGTATATTCTGAGTTATAACAATTTCCCACTGTATATAGCGTATCAAGCTGCAAGAAGAGGCAACAAGATGATAATTATTTATGTTCAGAAAACTAACACCGACTGCAGTAAACGTTCATTAACTGTTCTTGGGACTAAAACCTGGCACAGTTTTTGTCTTAGTGTAGAATGCAGCAGTAGTTCATCACGTTTTGAATAATATCTTAATGGATGCTTGTTAAGTAGGGAAGAAATAACATAGATTAACAAGTGGCATTAAAAGAAATTGTAGTCCTGCTGGGTTTTAATTATTTTTTATTTCCTGGTAGCATTCATACATTTACTAAAATCTCTTGGTATCATTCTTTTAATTATGCATAATATCTTGTATTTGTATATACTGACATTGTAAAAAGACCAAGCAATATTTAACGATACTGTCGATATAGTACTTTCTTATTTTGATTCTCATTCTGATTTCCCACCCTCCTGCCCCACTCGGTACACCCCTCGCTCACTGGCCTCAACCCTCCTTCACTCGCCGCACTCCTGTCTCACTCGCCACACCCCTGCCTCACTTGACAAACCTCTGCCTCACTTGCCACGCCTCTGCCTCACTTGCCACACCTCAGCTTCACCTGCCACACCTCTGCCTCACTTGCCACACCTCTACCTCACTTGCCACACCTCTACCTCACTACCCACATCCTTGCCTCACTACCCACACCCTTGACTCACTACCCTTACCCTTCCTTTCTTTTCATACCTATTTCTCACTACAAACACCCCTGCCTCACTTACCACACCCCTACCTCACTACCTCTTTACCTCATTACCCACATCCCTGCCTCATTCCCCACATCCCTGTCTCACTCTCCACACCCCTACCTGACTCCCCACACCCCAACCTGACTCCCAACCTCTTTGCCCAACTCTCCACTCTCTTGCCTAACTTCATTAACACCAGTAACTACCTCTACCCCCGCCTCACAACACTGACATTTCCTAAACCCCTCACTCTTATGTACCCTGCTCTTCCCTCGAACTAGTTCACTCTCCTTACCTTTACCTCGCTCACTTCATCACTACTATATCCCACCATCCTTGCCTCCCTCCCAGTTTCTCTTCTGCTCTCCGCCTCTGCCTCCTCCTTACTACTTGCCGCCTATCACCTCACATCTTCCACTTGTCTGGACGTGAGAGGATGATCCGACGCTCTTTTCTTCACTTTTCTTCGGTTTTTCCTTCCGTCCTTCCTTCCTCTGGGGTCCTTTTCTCTATTTCTGTATGTGTGTCAGTCTCTCTCTCTCTCTCTCTCTCTCTCTCTCTCTCTCTCTCTCTCTCGCCTTAGTTTAATGTCTGATGCCTCCCCTTCTATACTTAAAATCTTCATGTCCACAATTAACTCTAGTGTCAAGCTATTATTCAGTGTTTCTATACGGAGACACTTTTTTTTTTTTTTTATCAAGCTCTGAAACATATATTATGCCCTGTTTGGTTGTTTTGAGGCTTATTACCAATGGGTGTCTTGATATAGCCAATACATTATCCCAGGTGTATATTGAAATAGCGTATTGACTAATCTCACGAGGGACTGTATTTGTTATTCACTGTTCTTGAGTTACTAGTCCCTTATTGCAGGTGGATAACGTAGGTGCATATTTCAGTGGCATGACTGCTTTCCGTATGACAGTCACTTTATGCAGACAATTTATTTCTTCATACACCACCAAGTCTTTTTTAAATCAGCGGTCACTAATATCACACACACACACACACACACACACACACACACACACACACACACACACACACCATTTTATTTTGAGTTGGTATATGGCACAGAAGAATGTTATAAAAGACATCATATTTGCTGATGTAGCCTACTGCAAAATGCATGTCCGACTTGTTTAGGTGCTGCATATCTAATTTCTTTATCCCGTTGCCTTACACCCCCACACCTCACACTCTTACACTCCCAAACCACACACGCCATCGTCTGTCGCCTACATCTTCCGTGTATTGACTCTTACACCTCTACACTCGCACACCACCACCTGCTGTCTTCAGTGCTCCTCACATGTTTCTCACAGTTCATATTTTGTACGAGTATTTTCCATTCGTCACATATTACCGTATATGTCTACGCTTCAAACCTCGCGCTGTTATACCCTGAAATCACACTTCTTGCAGTTCCACCCACATTAGTCTTTACCATTCTTACACCTCATACTTCACACTTTTACATCTTCATATCCCACATCTCTCCTCCTCACACCATTGCATTATACTCCCTCACATGTCTCACCTCACACCCTGACATATTACGCCCACCCAAACTGCTGCCTAATGAGCTTCAGTAAACTTAATGTGAGCATTTACTGTATCAGTCATGCTATTCCAGTGTGAACAACACATGGGAAATCACCGATCGCTCTCCAAACAAACTATCCCTGATAAATGCTTCTTCTAGTGCTTTGTAAGTTAGACCAAAGAATTGAGAGGAGTCAAGTGCTGTTCTTTAACCCTTCCTCATTAATCCATCCCCTCATATGACACTCTTATTCCTTCATCACATGACATGAAACAGCAGCAGCATTAATGTTGGCAAAAACTATGGAAGAGAAAAACAGACAACATAGAGGGTAGAAAACAGACAACATACGAGTACATGGCAAAGAAAGAAGGTGAAAGAGGTGAAATGGAGACAAGAGAAGGAAGAAATGTAGATTAAACGAGGATAAAGTCAGTAAAAGGAAAGCCGCCGGAAAGCAGTAAAAAAATATATATATATAGAGTTACTACTAAGTCCGCGACGAACATCCAAACTTATGCTTCTCATCTTCCTTATTATTTGGCTCGACTTTTTTTTTTTACATTTCTCTCAGTTTTCCGACTGTATGAATTTGCACGCATGTATTCCTCCCTTTCTTTTTCTGTAAAAAATAAATCTGCCTCACCATAGTTCTTACACGCATCCAATACTTTCTTTTTCAATATTATTTCATCTTCCTACCCTTCCTAAAAAAAAAAAAAAAAAAAGGCAGGTCATAAGGTGGAAAATGGAAAGTAAATGTTTCAAAGAGAATATAGGTGAAACAAATGAAATAACATCTGACACTGAAGAGCAATCATTCAGAATTAAAAAAAAAAAAAAGAAAATACAGGAGGTACTATACGATGTAGGTGGTAAGCTGTTAGGTCCCGTCAAGTTTTTATGATGGTAGTGAAGCATGTGTAAGGGTAACTGGGAATCTATGTGAAGGGTTCACGATCAGTGTGGGCGTGCGATAAGGTTGTGTGATGTCCCCATGTTTGTTCAATATATATATATATATATATATATATATATATATATATATATATATATATATATATATATATATATAGGGATGGGGTGATGAAAGAAGTAAAAACACGAGTTGGAGAGAGGGATGGCGTTGATAATGGATGGTGATGGATGGAATATCTAAAATTTGTAGTATGCTGATGATGCAGTACTACTCGCAAAAACAGGACAAAAACTTGGTAGACTAGTGCCGAATTTTGCCTGTGAGCGTCGTGCCTTGAAAATAAATGTAAAAAAGAGTAAAGTGATGGTTATTGAGAGAAAAGGTGACTCCCAGTGTGAAGTTACTGTGAGTGGAGACTGGAATTGGTGAGTGAGTTCAAATACCTGGGCACAGTGATGGACAAGAGACGAAAATGTGCAAAGAAAGTGGAAAGCAGAGTGACACAAGGAAGGAAAGTAGCTGGTGCTATGAACGCCTTGATAGGAAACAGAGGCTTGAGCGTTGCAGCTGCACGAGGCTTACATGAAGGAGTGTTAGTGCCAACTTTAATATATGGATGTGAGACTATGGTGTGGCATGAAAATGAAAAGTCAAAAGTGAGTGCAGTGGAGATGGGACTGCTGAGGAATATATGCGGAGTACAGAGACTGGGTAGGATACGAAATAATGTGATTCGCGAAAGATATGGAATGAGGAAGTCTGGACAAAAGAATCGAAGAGAGTGTACTGAGATGGTATGGTCATGTGTAGAGAATGGTTAACAATAGAGTGGTGAAAAATGTACATCTGAGCACTGTAGCAGGGAGGAGGCGAGGTAGGCCAAGGAGAAGGTGGAGGGATATGGTGGATGGGTGTGTGAAGAAGAGAGGTGTGGAAGTCAGTGAGGCTAGGGGACTGACAAGAGATCGATCTGGCTAGATGAATGTAGTGAGAAGTGCATGATCAGGCATTTGGCACCCCATTTTAACGTGGCAGGGTCCGGATTGACTCTACTGGGAACGTTTATGTGAAGCTGCGGAATGTAGTGAACTTTTTTGGCGTATCATATAGTGCCAGTGCTTGAATGATGAGTGAATGGAAGGGTAGCCCATTGGACTGGGCAAATTTGGGCTGTCTGGACGTTACTACTCCTCACCCTGCCCTAGGGTGGGAAAGGAGGTCCAGATGATGACGAAGAATGATATATATATATATATATATATATATATATATATATATATATATATATATATATATATATATATAATGTGTGTGTGTGTAAATATATATTACATACAGAGAGAGAGAGAGGGGGGACGTACGAAGTATATTTTCCAGCAGCTAATGATCTGGCACCTTGTTTAATCCGGCTACAATTACGAGAGTGCACTTGAGGTTCCTGCTACACCACATTACGGTAGTTTTGGATGGGCACAGACGGCATTGTGTGTGTGGCGAGCAACTACTTAACTGTATACAATACAGCTACTGGCTGTGGTTTTTTGCGATTCGTGACTTATTGTGCTTTGCACTGATGGGAATAGGATATTATTGACCTAAAACTGATCATGTCATGGCATATATATTTTTTTTTCTTTAGGCGCCCTTCTCATCTCTCCACGTTAACTTTTTTTTTTTTTAAAGACTCTTTACCATTCTGTACAAGTTCCAACAGTCTGTGGAAGGGATATACTGAATCATATATTGGGCAAAATTTGTCGTGTTGGATTCAGCTACAAAAAGAATAAAGAGACATAACAACACAACATAAGGAATACAGCAGAGGAACATACAGTACATAGCATATGAATATTAGTACTGTACTAGTATGTAAAAAAATGACTCGTGTGCCTGGGAATTAATGGTGTAGCCAACCAGGAGAGAGAGTGAGAATGTCTCCAGAACATGAGAACTGGTAAAAAATAAAATAGGCAAACAAGGCAGAACATATAAACATATAAACGTAGTACCCTTAAACCTGAATTTTGAAACACACACCCTGGATATCATGTAGCAGATATTGGCTTATAAATATCATATCCATGATTTAATACATGCATTTCACCTCATCACGAGGGAAAAAAAATTATCTGAAAAGAAAAACTCGATATCGAACATAATCGTAGGATCAGGAACAGGGGATTTTTACCATATTTAGCGCACTGGTGAAGCCAGAGAAAGACCGAAGGCCCATCGTGCGTGTGTGTGTGTGTGTGTGTGTGTGTGTGTGTGTGTGTGTGTGTGTGTGTGTGTGTAAATAGACAGACAGACAGGCTGACAGACAGATAGATAGATAGATAGATAAACTGATAGATAGATATGGTAGACAGATAGATAGCTACCCATACAGAAGTCTGAGCAAACTCTCTCTCTCTCACTCTCTCTCTCTCTCTCTCTCTCTCTCTCTCTCTCTCTCTCTCTCTCTCCAGCTCGACGTCTTAACAACACCAACACAGGCAACCTAATGCTGGACTTAACTGCGCCACTCAGCGGACACTTTCTTGTCAAGAGGGAAGAAAAAAATTCTTGGTCTGAATAATTTTGAGTCTAATAGTGTGGAGCACTGGGTTGGTTGGAGACCGTGCTTAATTCCAGACCACTCCACAACCCGGCCGAGTGTCTGCAGCTACACATCATTACTGCAGTTTAACAAGCTGTGAGTAGTATACGTTTGAAATAGCACAATAGGGCAGAATGATCGATTACATCAATTTCTCATGTTATACCTCGCAACGCTGTATAGTTTTGGTCAAAAGTTCATTTATACCATCCCGAAACACTGTCAAAACCTAGCGAGACTTTGCTAGAATAGTAACTACTCTGCAACTGGGGTACAACTGCTCCATTAGTTTACAACCCTCGGGCCTGAATACTCAAGCCTGATTAATTATTATGACATTGTGATGATCATAACAGACTTGAAATTATAACTCACCCATATTGAAAGAAAAAATAACATATATATCGTTAGCTGGCAATGGGTGGGTTTACGAAACAGCCTTGGCAGGGAGCAGTCAGGGCATTCGTGGCCTTCACCAGCTGCCTGTTCAAGTGCCTTGCGCCAATTAGTATATAAACTCATCGGCGTACCAACAATGACTACTGAGGTATACTGAATGCAAAGCCATTTTATTACAAATACATTTATTTATATATTCCTTTCCTTTTAATTATATTATGTCCTTATTCATTTTACACATATATTGTTTCCTGTTATCTTATTGAATCTCTTCGAAATTTGTGCTAGATGTGCTTTTTTTGTATGCGTTTATCATTTTTCGTTATATCAACTCATCCCATTACGGTGCTATCTCCGTTTACCTATTTTCAGCTTCTACCTCAGTTTCGTACCTGCTCATATCTTATATAATTTCGTTTATCGTTATCTCTGGTGCATTTACAGTTCCCTTTTTTTTCTTACATGTTTCTCACGATACGATCTCAGAAAGCAAATAATGAAAAAAGGAGTCATTTGTTTTTGCTGTTCTTGGAAAATCATCTTGCAGAAGCCACCAGCGTCATGGGGCATGTAGCAGATACTGGCAGGCGCTTCACAGTTATAATCCTTGAAGGGAGACATTGTTGTGGCAAAGTCAGTGTTTTGTGGTATTGTATGTGATTTAAGGTTTAAAGTGGCGATAAGGTGAAGGAGTGCTGAAAGCAGTGTATGATAGAGATTTTAAGGACGTTTGTGGTAGTGGTAACGGTACTGGTGGTGATAAAGTTGGTGGAGATGATGGTCGTGCTTGAGTAAGTGAGTGGATGGTGGTAACGGAGGTGTTATTAGTAAACTTGTTGATATAAGTAGGCTTGTTCAGTAGGCTTCAGCAGTTATTTGTTCTATTTTCAGCATTTTTATTACCGTTATCAGATGTGTTCTTGTTGCAGGCCCGTAGCCAGACTTTTCGCAGGGGGAAGGGGTCGTTTTCTGCTGAATCTGGACTTGCATAGCAGCCGGCTGGTCAAAAGTCGGCTGCATGCTTGCCAAGGGGGTCTGGGAGTGTGCATAAAGCCTAAGCGACGCTGAGATGCAGCACAAAACTTCTGAACAACGGAGAGTGACCCTTTTTCCACTGAATTAAAAAAAAAAAAAAAACAGATCGTGAGAAAGTGAACTTTTAGGCAGGTGTGGGGGGTGTTTCTACCCTCTCACTCCCCCCCACCTGGCTACAGGCCTGTGTTGGGAATATATACCAGAGCAATGGTGTTTGTTGGTGAACTGGGAATCACTTGGTACTCTTGGATGTACCTGTGTGTGGTGGAGTTTGTTGCCAGGTGATGGTGGTGGCAGTGTGCTGTGATGACCAAACGGTGGTACGAAGGTAGTTTGTCACTGATTTTTAATTGTTCTTGTTACAGCGCGCGCGTGAATTATTGAAAAGTGCTTATGGGAAGGTGCGTGTGGAGGGAGTGCATTTTGTGTGTGTGTGTGTGTGTGTGTGTGTGTGTGTGTGTGTGTGTGTGTGTGTGTGTGTGTGTGTGTGTGTAATCAATTATATCTCCTATAATGATGGTTCACTAAAAGAGAAACAAAGAATCATCAGCTTTTATAGACGTTTTTGCTTCTTTTTCCTCATTCACCGATAGAATAGCCGAGAGAGAGAGAGAGAGAGAGAGAGAGAGAGAGAGACGACATTAGTAAACGACAAAAACTGAAGAGACTAAGAGAGAGAATATGCTGTAAGAAGAAGGAAGAAGAAGGCTGAAGGAAAATAAATTTCATATATATATATATATATATATATATATATATATATATATATATATATATATATATATATACATATATATCTATCTATCTATCTATCTATCTATCTATCTATCTATCTATATATATATATATATATGAAGAGAATTTCTGTCTGTCTATCTTCTATGGAAATCGAGAGGGATGCATATACTGTAGAACGCTCTAAGCAATTATAAATTATAACAGGTGTGACTTTTCACGGCGAATTTAGATGTGTACGTTACATCTGCTAAAATATTACGAAACGTTGCTGAACTTGCAAAAAGGAGGATTTTCTTTGTGCCCCCCTGTTGATTCAAAATGGAACCTCACTTTTCGGTGTGTCTAGCTACAGTTTTCAGAGTCTCGGAGTAGAGCAGGCTGGATGAGCGGCGTAGGCGGGACGAACAGAAACTTAAGTGAAAATTCGAGGCAACGACTCAGAATATTATTCAGATTAATTGATGATTCATATAATCCGTTTATATATAAAAGAAGATGTCTATTCCCTGCTTGTCTGTCCTCTATGGAAATGGAGAGGGATGAATATAGAGCTCTCTAAACAGATTTGACAGGGATAACTTTTTTCAGTGAAATAAATGTGTACATTACAGTTGCTAAAGTGGTGCCTCTGATGGCCAAGATTAGAACTGATTAGAAATATTCAAGCCAACATGGTGGGGATGTGGCAGCCAATTACCACTATTTTTACTTCTGTAACCGTATCATTATTAGCTGCAACGGATCGATTGGGTGGCTGGATTGGTGGGGTGGGTGGGCTGGGTTGAGTGGATGAATGAGTGTGGTGGGGGAAGGTGGGTGGGCAGGGTTGGATGTGTGTGGTGAAGCAGTTTGGGTGGGCGAGTTGGTGGGCAGAATGGATGGGTGAATGTGGGTAAGTGGGTGGGCAAGATGAGTGGGAGAAAGGGAAGGGTAGGTGGGTGGGTGGGTGGGTGAGCAGGGTGGGTGGGTGAGTAGTGGAGAAAATAAGTCCAAGGTAGAAACAGGTCCATGAGGAATTTATTCCTGGGAAAAAGGGCCTAGTGACGAACATAAGTTCAGTGTGTAAAACGGGGCCCCAGGGGCCCTCTCCCACAGAGGTAGGTGCCACCCTGGGTCCGAGGCATTGTGGTATGCACGATCATAGATTTTTACCCGGGCAACGCCGGGTGCCCCTGCTAGTGACTAATCTATACTAATAAAAAAAATCTGCATTGTTTGTTTGTTTGTTTGTCCTTCAATCACGCCCAAACCAAGGGCCAAACACCCCCAGACCCATATATATTCTGAATCAGGGTGACCCAGGGATGGTTTTAGGCAGGTCAAATCTCAGATCTTGGTAATTTGAGGTCATCGGTTCGCCTTTTAGACCCAGGCAACGCCGGGTAGACTACCCCTGCAGCCCAGTATTTGTCATGGAGACTCACATGACCTCCAGTTCGGACATAGGCCATGTGAGGTTGACCTCCGAGGCCATTTGAGGTCACCAGTCGGAGGTCATTTGAGGTCACCGGTAATAGTGAACAAGTGCGCACACATTAATACTGTGCATTAGTCTGCGAAAGCTGAAATAGAAAGTTCTTGGATCTGTTAAAATCCCTCTTCAAAAGCAAAAGAGGTCCATGGTCTTTTTATAGTAGAAAGAAAGACTAGAGTGTTTGCCTTTTTGGCCCGGCAGTGCCGGGTACCCTATCTAGTAAATGTTATAAAGGACACAGACAAACCTGTCCATCCAGTGTGGAGTCCAGTGAGCAAGGAAAAATCGCACTGACTCTTCTCATAATACTGTTAACAGCCTAATGAGTGCTTGGTGATATATGACATGCTAGCAAAGACCTCTGATGTTGTAATAAGCCAGTATTCCTCATAACGATAATTATCTTCAGTGACTGGTCAAAAGGGTTCAGTATTTCCTAATGATAAACAGCTAAATACACAAACCCAGCCACAGGGGGTGCAAGCCAGCACAACTCTATGCCGGTCCTAAGCCCAGATAAATGGGGAGGGTTGGCGTCAGAAAGGGCTGTGGGCCAGTAAAATATAAACCAAAACCATGATGAGCCACAACCGAAGAATAGTGGATCATGTCAAGGCGTACCCCGTTATAAGCGACGCACAGAGGCATCGCCCGACATTTACTAATGTGCAAGGGCAACCGCGCCATGAGCGAGCGCGGCTAAAGAAGCGAGCTCTTGTTGCTCTGAGGGTGGCAACACTGAATCTTGGGACCTTGACAGGTCAAGGAAGAGAGGTGGTGAGCTGATGAAGATGAAGAGGGTGAGTATACTATGTGTGCAGGAGACAAGGTGGAAGGGTAACAAGGTGAAGGAATTAGGAGATGGATACAAACTTTAGTATAGTAGTGCAACTGCAGAGTGAAGGAATGGAGTTGGAATAATGGTGTCGCAGGAAATGAAAGAATATGTGACTGAAGTGGCGAGAGGAGGAGATTGGTTAATAACAGTAAGGTTAATTATGAGGTATGTATAATAAATGTGGTTAATGCATATGCACCACAGACAGGATCAACAGATGAAGAAAAGGAAGAGTTCTGGAGAAAGCTAGAAAGTGAGATGGAGAGAATTGCTGTGGAGGAGAGAGTGGTGCTGGGCGCGGATCTGAAGGGCCATGTTGGAGCAGATAATGAAGGAATTGAGAGGATACATGGAGGCCATGGGCTTAGAAATGTAAATGCAGAGGGTGAACGGATACTGGATCTGGCCATTTCCTTTGACCTGGCAATTGCTAATACTTTCTTCTGCAAGAGGGAAGAGCATGTCATCACGTATAAGAGTGGAGGAAATTCTACCCAGAGAAACTACCTTATAGAGATAAAAGACTGTAAAATTATACCAGGTGATCACGTAGCACCACAACACCGGCTGCTAGTGATGGATGTGTGGCTAAAAAGACCAAGAAAAGGAAGGAGGAGGTATGAGAAGAGGATTCGATGAACGGCATTGAAGAAGGAAGCGAAGAGACAAGAGTTCAAGACTAAGGTACTAGATAGGGTGAACGTAAATATAGAGGGAGTTTAAGACTGGTGGAGGGAGAATGCAGAAACCGTGAGAGGAGTGGCCAGAGAAGTACTTGGAGAAACATCGGGAAAGCGACGTACAACTAGAGAAGAATGGTTGTCAAGAGAAGACGTTAAGAATGCATTAAAAAGGAAAAAGGAAACAAAGAAGCAGTGGAAGTAAAGCAGATCGTGGGAGGACAAGATGGTGTATAGGAGTGCAAAGAAGTTAGCACGGAGAGCAGTGGCAGTGGCTAGGGCTGAGGCTTGTCGTGATATGTATGAGGAGCTGGAAACACCTGCAGGAGAGAAGAGAATAAACAGGATAACAAGGATTAGGAACAAGTCTACAGAGGATGTAAATCATGTGATGCAGATGAAGGATATAAATGGTGTGGTGCTAATCGATGAGATGAAGGTACAAGAGAGATGGAGGGAGTACTTTGAGGGCCTACTAAATGAGAACCCACGGGATCATCAGGATGATGGAATACCATACCTAGGTCTTACGAGATGTGTAGAGAGAGCAGAAGTGGTGAGAGCACCTAAAAGAATGAAAAACAACAAGGCAACTGGACCAGATGAGATCCCGGTGGAGGCGTGGAGGGCCCTGGGAGAAGCGGGAGTGGATTTGTTGTGGAATTTAATGTGCAAGATAGAGGAGCAGGAAGAGATACCAGATGAGTGGAGGGAGAGTGTGTTGGTACCCATCTTCAAGGAGAAAGGAGATGTACAAGAATGTGAGAATTATCGTGGAATTAAACTGCTATCACACACAATGAATGTTTGGGAAAGGATACTGGATGAGAGACTGAGGCTGGAGGTGGAGGTGGCCAGAGGTCAGTTTGGTTTTATGCCGGGAAGAGGAACAACGAACCCAATATTCATACTGAGACAAATGGCAGAAAAGTATAGAGAAAAACAGAAAGAACTACATATGGTATTTATAGATCTAGAGAAGACCTATGATAGAATTCCGCGACAGGAGTTGTGGAGGTGTTTGAGAGAGAAAAAAGTACCAGAAAAATATGTAAGACTTGTAAAGGAAATGTACTGGAATGTTAAGACGCGAGTGAGGAGTGGAGCAGGCATGACGGACAGTTTTGGAGTGGCGGTGGGGCTGCATCAGGGCTCTGCGCTGAGCCCCTTCCTTTTCAACATTGTATTCGACGTGTTGACAGAGGATGTAAGAATGGGGACACCGTGGGACATGATGTATGCCGATAATGTGGTTTTGGTGAGTGAGTCAAATGAAGGGATAGAGCGCAGATTGGATGAGTGGAGATTAGCTTTGGAGAGTAGAGGAATGAAAGTAAGTAGAACAAAGACGGAATATATGATGTGTACAGAGCAGGTGCACGACAGACGTGAAAGTATTAGGCTGGATGGTGTGGAGCTGAAGAGGATGCATTTAAATACCTGGGATCCACCCTATCAGCAGACGGTAGTGGAGATAAGGAAACAATGGGAAGAATCCAAGCAGGATGGAGAAGTTGGAGAGACGTATCAGGAGTATTGGGCGACAGGAGAATGACAGTGAAATTAAAGGGGAAGGTGTACAAAACTACGGTAAGACCAGCATTGACGTACGGGGCGGAGGCACTACCTGTGAAAAAAGGAAACGAAAGGAGGATGGAAGCAGCGGAAATGAGGATGTTGCGATGAGTGTGTGACGTGACAAGGGAGGACAGAATCAGCAATGCAAGGATCAGAGGAACAATGAAGGTGGTGGAGGTTTCGAAGAAAACACAAGAGACACGACTTAGATGGTGCGGCCGTCATGAGAAGCGATGGACAAAATGACGAGAGGAGAGCACTGGATATGGAAGTACAGGGAAGGAGGAGCAGAGGAAGACCCAGGATAAGGTGGAAAGATTGCATAGTGGCGGATATGAGAAAGAAGGGACTGGATACCAACATGGCAGGCGATAGAGGCAGGTGGAAGAGGCTCATCAAAAACAGCGACCCCATATAAAGATGGGTAAATAAACCTGACGAAGAAGAAGAGAAACAGCTAAATACACAGTGATCATCGTAGCCAGTATTTGATAAAGGTCGCTATTAAGTTACTGATTGCTATCAGTGTTATATAAGGCTCAGCGAAGGAAAATGTGAAATGAAAATTAAGAAAAAAATTCTTTGTAAAAAATGAACAAAGCAGTTGATGGTTTCCACCCTTAGTTGTGCAGTCGATTATCTATCTGCGTGCACAGAAAAAAAATTCATTCATCCAGCCTTGATCCACTCCACTTTTTGCACCATCAGGAGTGTAGGTGCCAGGGGCTAAGCTCCTCAGTTCTGACAGCTAAGGCGTGGGTAACCAGCCTTGATCGCCCTTGAGTGGAATTGTTATCAGTAAACTCCAACCATTCCTTGGATGTAAATCTTTATAGGTTCAGTTCTTAGACAGCCTTAATCCACTAACTCATCAGGTGTCACTGGACTTGTGCGTGTCAACCACTAAGAAAACAAGACAGGATTCATCTTACACCTTAGTCATGTTGAACGCGAACGAACAGACGAAAAACTGTCTTCCTGGCTCAATCACCCACGGCTCTCGACTTCATCGTTTGGATATCATCTTAACTTACATTTCCACTTCTTTTTATTCCCTAGCATTCTAGGCCAACGAATTGCATATACAAAGCATTGTCGGCGCCATGTACATTCATAAGTGCCCATTTTTGCCTGAATATACGTTGTTTTTCCTTCCACACACTGCACGACGCTCATAATACGTTTGCCCCCTCCCTTAGCCTATGAGTTATTCAGGTCCCTGTGATTCATATGTTGCTACCACCAATTAAAACACACACACACACACACACACACACACACACACACACACACACACACACTTAGCTTCCTCCAAATCTTCTATATTTAATGATTATATCTTTTAGCTCCGTCCTCTGGTGCATCATACAAATTTACTTCTCACGTTCGCCTTCAGCTCCCTGCAAACTCTTTCAAACGCAAACACCAGGCTATCTTCCGAAGTTTACCAACGAGTCTGTGGCAATTGTTGTACCATCTGCAAGGAATACTTGGTTTATTTCTCTCTCTCTCTCTCTCTCTCTCTCTCTCTCTCTCTCTCTCTCTCCAACATCACTTACTGTAGATCTCGCCCTCCTCCCCATTACCCATATAGCTGCCTCCCTCGTTGGCCCTCAGTGCAATCTGGAAGCACAGCCAGCTCTATGCAAACAACAGGATTTAGTCACGAAATAAAACAGGGATGAATGAAAACAGTAGGTCACAGACGAGCGAATCTGCAACCACAACGGCAAGGGAAAAAAACTACAGGTAGATCAAGTGGAGAGAGAGAGAGAGAGAGAGAGAGAGAGAGAGAGAGAGAGAGAGAGAGAGAGAGAGAGAGAGAAAGAGAGAGATTTTGACATGATAATGAGTCCCGCTAAACATTATCATTATTTTACACATCATTATCTCACTCTCATCCGCCTGTTCTCGTCCGCAGAGGCCACGCTATTCCCAGAGTCTGAAGAGTGTACTGAGATGAAGTAAGGTATCCGGATAAGTCCAAGAGTGTGAAGCACCTGATGAGAAGAACTAGGAGTCTGAAGAGTTTAACAAGGAGTGATGCGTCTAATGGGTAGAGCAAAATAATCTGAGGAGTTTAGTTTAATGAGGAAAACTGAAACGTGATTAGCAAAGGTAAAACGGTAAAAGTTAAGGAGAATTACCTGGGAAAAAAGGGGGGCTGTGGAATATAATCATGAAATCTAAAGAGTCTGAAGAGTTTTTGGAGACGAAGAGGAGCCAGAATTTCAAGGAACTAGCGCATATCACAAATAATTCAATCCGTGTGTTCAAATGTCTAGAAAATACTAGCCTTTTTTTATGAGTCCGACTCAGGGCATAGACGTTCATTAATTAATTACAACATGCGAGTAAAATGAAAGAAAGATTGAATGCTTCTTACTTGTTTTTAAAATCGTGCTTTTAAACTGAGCTATGAAGTTTTAATGATGTACTTGTTGTATAACACGCATGAATGGAGGAAGATAGGAATAATTCACTTTTTTCCACTGAGGGTGGTTCTTCTTCATGCTCATTGCCCACAAAAGCATTTCTTCCATTACTCTGATCCAAGACAACTGTTGTCAGCTGTACCCAGTTGACACGTGATGCAGCCAGCACAAGGACGCTGTATTAGCATAGTCACGTGCCTGCAGAGAGACGCATGCCACTCACTCCAACTCCGGTGGTTGCTGTGGGAGGTGGTAGCTTCTGTAATCTGCTTTCCATGCTTTAACTATGCTTGATTAACTTACATCTGCAATGATTCTTGTATATCTGTCACCCTCATCAGATGTCTGGAAACCTTCAGTATCTACAAACACTCGTAGCCGGAAGCCCCCAGTATCTGCCAAGCCTTTGATACCTGAAAATCTCTCTCTCTCTCTCTCTCTCTCTCTCTCTCACACACACACACACACACACACACACAAATCCTGACAATATCCTTGCTTTCAACAGCATCAGTGTGTGGAGGCGTCAAGAGCTCGTATCTAGAAGTGAGCCACAGCAGTTTTACCTCACACAGCTGCTGCGCTGCAGGTCGAGGGGATCACACAGCCTTCCTCCTGGCTGAGAGGATGGATCACTTGAGGTTTGCGTGGGAGCTTTAGCCGGTCACACACACACACACACACACACACACACACACACACACACACACATTATTTTTCACCAAACAAATGGATTTCTTGAACTAGATCTTCTGACCTTTACGAAACATTTTGTACAAGTAGATAATATGACACAGTTGTCATAAACAGTCTTGACTGAATGTTTTGTTCGATTAGCTAAACTGGATTTTGCTGCACGTAACCCACTGGAATATCAAATTTTGGTTGACTTATTTTGATTTGACTTAGCAATACACTAATGTGTTAACAGCAAAACTACCCAAAGCCATTTAAGCAAAATTTATAATAGACGCCAAGAACTTCTCCACTAGACCACACGGGAATTTACAGTGTTGTGCAGTGAAAAAAACAGTGCATTGTGTTAAGGATTTACAGTTGTCAGTGAAAAGACAAAAATTAAATGGACTGTAACTGTAACAAATTAACTTGAGTGTTTTTGGTTTAGAAAATGGTTTTAAGAGTGGAAAGACTTAAAGTGCAGAGTGCAACACTTATTTCATTAAGGTACAATGGAGCGCAAGTAAGACAAGAGTGCGCACTGTGAAGAGAATGGACTTCTGAGTGCGAATAACTAAGTTCATTGCAAGACTTCATGAACAGTGTACTGCAAGTGCTTCAGGAAATGCCTCGTATCCAGTTTCTACCATACTTATGCAACTTATCTAAGCACCGATATTTCCATGTGATCCTGAATAAGTCATCAGTAACAATCAGCAGGTGCTGTATTCGAATATGAATATTCAGCAGGAGAGACGTTCATTTCAGGTAGATGCATGTCATTTGAGGAACTGAATACTGTATAATTGATAGGACAAATGAAGGTCATACAGATTTTTTTTTTTTTTTTACCACGTATTGCTGTATACTTAATTCCTTCCTCATCTCTCAGTCCTCTTGATATCAAAATCACTTCCTTGAGTGTGGTACTGCACAGAGGAGAACCACTTGTATTAGCTGTGGACTAATAAAATTATTAGACTAGCTGTTTACAGCAACTTATACGTTTCTGCAATGGTGACAAGATACAACGAAAAAAATATATATATTGTTAGCCAATATCCCCTTGTCATTGCCAACAGATATCAATCTATTCTTTATGAAAAGAATAGAATACAACATAAATTCTATAAGAAAAGTTAATAAACCTGCAACTTGTTACAAAATCATCCAATTGCTTTAACATCCTGTATCTCAAAAGTTCTCGAGTCAATTCTTAATAGAAAATTTTAAAGCATCTTTCCTATCACAACTTTCTTTCTGATCGTCAGTACGGGTTCCGTCAGGGACGCTCCACTGGCGATCTTCTCACCTACCATTCACACTCCTGGTCATCCTCCTTTCGGGACATTGGCTAAAGCTTTGCCATTGCCCTTCATATCTCAAAGGCCTTCGATCGTGTCTGGCATAAATCTTTAATTTCCAAACTGCCCTCTTACGGTTTCTATCCTTCTATCTGTGGTTTCATCTCTAGCTTCCTTTCTGGTCATTCTATAGCCGCTGTTGTAGACGGCCATCGTTCTTCTCCTAGATCTATCAACAGTGGTGTTCCTCAGGGCTCTGACATATCACCAACTGTCTTCCTTTAATTCATCAACGACCTTCTAAGCTGTACATCTAACCCCATCCACTCATACGCTGATGACTCCACCTTTCACTTTTCCATTCGGTTCCCGCAACGTCCATCTCAGCAATTACTTCAACAAACAAGGGATGAGGCTATGGGACACCTAATGTCTGACTTGGCTCGTATCTCTGACTGGGGTAAAAATAATATGGTTGTTTTTAATGCATCAAAGACTCCATTTTTACACCTATCAACCCTACAAAATCTTCCAGAGGTAGGCTCACTAATGTTTAATAATATTCAGCTAAATCCTGCATCATCCTTGAACATGCTTGGGGTTTCATATACTCGGGAATTATCTTGGAAAGATCATATTACATCTCTTGTAAAATCTGCTTCCAAGAGATTAGGTGTGCTAAACCGACTCCGTTCCTTCTTTACCCTTGCACAATTGTTGACTCTATGCAGAGGTTTTATCCGCCCCTGTGTAGAGTACAGCTCTTATGTGTGGGGAGGCTCCCCACATACAGCTCTTCTCAATAGGGTGGAGTCAAAGGCTTTTGGTCTCATAAACTCTCCTCCTCTTTCTGACTCCTTTCAACCTCTGTCTCTTCGTCGCACTGTTGCATCTTTATCTCTTTTCTATTGCTGCTTCAATGGTCACTGCTCCTCTGAACTGTCTGCAAGCATTCCTCCACCTCTACGACCGGCGTATAGCACCCGTCTCTCTAATGCAAGAGTTAATCATTACTCCCAGTCCTTCATTTATGCAACAGGTCAGCTCTGGAACTGTCTCCCTCTGTCTGTATTTCCTGCCTCCTATGATCTCCAGTCTTTCAAACGCAGTGTGTCCAGGCATCTCGTAATGATCAGATCTTGAATTTGGCTCTCTCTTGTATTTTGTTTTTCTCCTGGAAGGAACAATAATTGTGGGCTCGCGGCCTTTGGTTCGTTCTTCCTCGCATAAAAAAATATATATATATATTTTGAAAAATTAAATCCCATTGTCTCATGCCATACGCCATGTTCTCTCTAAACTGCCAAATGTTGCTGAGAAGTCTGAGCGTGGCGAGAAAGTGTTTCTGACTGGTGGTATGAACGGAAAAGTAAAGAAAGCCAGAGCAGATTGGATTGGAGAGGGAAGCACACCTTCTGAAGTAGGTGGCAATCACAGTGCCCTGGTGAACGGATGTGCAGGGAAGGGTTTGGCAATAATCAATACAATTTCGGACACGAGCTGATCCACAAGAGGAGTTGGTTGAACGTAAAGCACTGCCTGACTAAGTGTGTGCTGATAACTGAATGAGAAGATCTGTGCTTGAAACCAGAATGTCAGTCATACCAAGAGGTTCAAAAGTGATGGTTGAAAGAGATACAGGAAAACAGGAGGAAGCAGTTGCTTAGCAAGGGCAAAAAAGTTGAAGTAGGAGGAAGGAAGGAGGGGAGTACGAAAGGTAAATGGAGGAGCCACTAGGTAGAAAATAATGATCTGGAACAAGTGGAGAAGGTCAAACGAATATGTAAAGTTCAAACAAGACACTTGTGCAGCATGAGATAGGGTGCGGGTTGATTACAGGAAAGGGGATGAAAGGAAGACCGTGGTGATATGGGGTGAAGTTTGCTGGTGACGAGTATAAGGTAGCATGCAGTAATTGGATGGGAGGAAGAATGGAAGGAGTGGAGAAACTGAAAAGAGAGTTGAATGTTGAGAAAAGGAGAAAGGTGAGGAGACTAGTAAGCGAGAAGAAGGAGACCATGAAGTTGGAAGAGTCATAAAAATGCATTGGAAGGAGGTCAGGAAAATAACACAGAATGATAAGGGAAGCAGTATAATGGTAAAAGATAAAAATGTAGAATACCGATGGAGAGGAGAAAAAACGTGATCAGATGAAGCGAGCCTTTTAGGAGCTGCTCAACGCATAGAACATAAATAGTGCAAGTATAAGCTGTTGGGAAATTGCTGGAGAAATAGGCGAGAAGGGAGATACGGATCAGCAGAATGCAAATGTGTCAGATAATGCAGAAAGACAAAATGGTAAAGCACCAAGAACTAGTGGAGTGTGTGGTGCAATGATAAAAAGTGGAGAGGGTGATTAAATGGGTATGAAAGATGAGCAGATTGGCCTGGGAGAAAGGTCAAGTTTCAGAGGACTTTAATTATGCCGTGAAGTATATATATATATATATATATATATATATATATATATATATATATATATATATATATATATATATATACTTTGATCATGACAGACTGAGAAACGGGAACATTCACACACACGGTGTTCATGGATAATATTCCGCAGTAGTGGATGATGTCTACATTGCGTGGTATAATAGTCGCCATCTTTCTGTTATACTTAACAGAATGGGTGATTTCCTTATAGCTTTAAAAGTTGATTGAGATACGGTTTTCGAAAATTCTTCAGTGATGCGCTTTGCTCATATTTTGTTAAAAAGTATCCGGCATTTACGATGCAATAAGACACTGACAATATACAATATAACGCTGAATTGTTTGTGCGAAAAGATGGCGGTAGATGGCTTCAGGTAAATGTTATAGCTGTCAGCCGATCGAAGAGTGAGGTGAGATCACGGCTGAGGCAAAGCGCTATAATTTTTGGAAATTAAAGATGGAAGGAGAGGAGATAAGAGGTAGAGGGGCAACGAAGAAGAGCTGCAAGAAATGTGGATTTATTGGAAATGTGAATTACAAGTAACTCTGCAGAAGGTGTGAAGAGGAGGAAGAACATGCAAGAAGAGGGTAAACAAGAGGGACGAGGCGCTGCGAAGTGATGTTTGTCAATACTGGTGCCATTGAGAATGTGAAGGTACTGGGAAGAGGCTGTATGAAGAACTGAAAGAACATAAAGGTATGATGTTTATCTGTAATGCCAGCAAACCCAGGGTAATCATTAACATGGAGTAATGTGAAGAAATGAGGGAAGAGAACCAAGCTATGAAGGAAGAGCTACAGAAAGTGGTAATTTTTTACAACTGCACAGGGACGCCTTTTTTGGTGAAACTAAGGTATTTCTGATAGTTTTTGATGTGTTTTGAACGAATCTGACCTTCATTTCTGCCGCAAATCAGTATATTTCAAGATATCCCCCACCCCCCCTTCCCCCCACAGGAATGGGGGAGATGGGCGAACCCGGGGTTTTTGCGTGGGGGAAATCACATAATATATTGATCTGCGATAGAAATGAAGGTCAGAATAATTCACAGCACATCAAAAACCATCAGAAATACATTGGTTTCACCAGCCAGGCCGCTGGGCGTCGGGCCGTCTGGCCTACTCCCCACGGCCTTGCACCAACAATCGCCTGCCCGCTGTCACCAGCAAACCATAATCTCCTAAGCTAAACTAAGCTAATCCATAAAATTATATTTTTCCGTGCCAAGAACAATGGGGGACCTGTGGGAAAGCGGGTTTTGGGTGGGGAAAACACACAAAAACGATTGATTTCTGACTGAAACTGTTATCAGATTCAAACCAAAACACTAAAATCCATCGGAAAAATGAAATTTTAAGCTTTTTAGGGAGTCCGTGTTTGCTAACTGGGGGGCTTTGCCCCCCAGACCCCCCAGCCCTGGCCATGCTTTCTAACTGGGGGGCTTTGCCCCCCAGACCCCCCCTGACATTAACCAAACCTCATCTTACCTAACCTAGGCCTAACCGGGTGTAAATACGAAATAATGCCTTTACTCACCAGTTTACAGCTCCTGAAGTACTTACGGTGATTATGCAGGCTTCACTGGTCGTGGCTGGAGATGAACTGACTATCAAATCCTGCGGGACCCTAGCGTATCTGAAATTCAAATTTGCGGGCCGGTTGTATCAGTTTGAAATTCACGCATGAGCAGATAGCGCGTGACGTAACAGTAGACACATGCTTTAGCCCCACCCATAAGTCACGTGAACCGTGACGTGATGGTAGACACACACGAGACAGGACCACAATGCATTAGGCACGCGCCGCGATGGGTCTCACGTATTGCCAGACTTTGTAGAGAGTGATTTTTCGGAAAATTTTCAAAAATCTTTTCGTGTTAATATTCATTTGCGGAAGTTGTTTCTAGGGTTCAAAATGTTCGCAATGGTGAGATTTAGATATCTGTAAGAGTAAAATTGTGATTCCAAATCCCTGTGCACTTGTAAAATAATACCTAGAAAGTGAGAGAGGAGCAGGAAGAGATGGGAAGGAGAATGATAGATATGAAGAAGGATTAGGATGAAAGAGAGGGAAAGGATGAAAGTACAGTGGGTATGAAAGAGAAGTTGGATGAGGTGTGGAAGAAGCACATAGAGCTGCAGGAAAAGATGAATGCCATGTATGAAAGATGGGAGGAAAAGGAGAAAGAAATGAAAGAATTGATAACTAGTATTACTGACAAGGTCCTTAAGAGTGTAATGGAAAATTTAGAAGAGAGGGAGGATAAGGAAAAGAGAAGGAAGAAAGTGATAATAGGGAGGCCAGAGAGAGAGAAAAAGAGGATACATAGGCATGTGCTAAAATATTTAAAGAAGTAATAGAGAATGAGGCCCCCCCCTGGGGGTAGGGGTTTTTTTATCCCCTGAGGGTAGGGGGGTTTTTCAAGAATACTCCCCCAGTATCCCTGCTTGTCGTAAAAGGCGACTAAAAGGGTTGGCGGAGGGTTAGTGCCCCTCCCCGGAAAACAACTAACTAAAAAAACAAACAATAAGCCTCAGACAAGGACTGACCAAACGATGACGACCAAGGACCGGACAAAGGACATGGTAATTGGAACTTGGAATGTAAGGGGAGCGAATGATGTGGTGAAAGAGAGAGAGATTGTCCAGGTGCTTGAGGGTGCGAAAGTGGATGTATGTCGAATAACTGAAACAAAATGGAGAGGAGAAAGTGTGAGAGAATGGGAGTATGGATGGGGTGGGTACCGGTATATGTGCAGGAGTAGGTGAGAATGAGAGGGCAAAGGAAGGAGTATGTATAGTTGTGAGTAAAAGATGGAAGAGGAGCATAAGACAGTATGGATCAGTTGGGTCAAGGATTGTGTGGGTAAAGTTGAAAGTTGGAATACAAATGTGGGCGATTGTGTGTGTGTATGCACCAACGCAAGATCGTGCTAGAAGAGTGAGAGAAGAGTTCTGGACAGATGTAGAAGTGTGCATGGAAAAGTTTGGAAGGAATGAGAGAGTGTTTTTGATTGGTGATATGAATGGTAAAGTTGGGAATACGAAGGTGGATGGAATAGTTGGTGAGTGGGGTGTGCCTGCTGATATAGATGAGAATGGGAGTGCGTAAGTGGACATTTGTGCTGGGAGGGGGTTGGTGATAGCCAATACCCTCTTCAGGCATAAAATGATCCACAGGTATACATGGCGAGTGATGAGAAGGGTGGGTGGTGAACTGAATGAAAGGAAGGCAATGATTGATTATGTGTGTGTGGATGAAAGAATATGAAGATGTGTAAAGGATGCAAGAGTGTATAGAGGTTGGGGGAGTGGATTTCTGACCACTACTTGGCGGTGGCCAGAATTAGAATGCAAGTAAGATGGAGGAATAGAAGAAGGGAAAGACGAGAGGAAGGAGTAGTTGCAAGGAGAGTGGAAAGGTTACAAGAGGATGAGAAAAAGGCAGAACATAAGAGAGAAGTGGAGGAACGATTGGGCAAATACGAATTGGAGCAGATGGCAGACGTGGAAGGTGTGTGTAAGATATTTACAGAAGAAATATGTGCAGCATGTGATGTGGTGTGTGGAAGGAAGAGAAGACGGAGGGGGGTGCAAGGAACAGCGTGGTGGACTGAAGAGGTGAAACAGGCTGTGGCACAAAAGAAGAAAGCATACAATGAATGGATGAGAAATAGGGGCGTGGAAGAAGTTGAGAGGCGGAAGAGAGAGTTATATGTGGAAAGAAAGAGAGAGGTGAAAAGATTAGTAAGAGAGAGTAAGAAGAGAGTGGATGAGGAATTTGGAAGGAATTTGAGTGTAAAGTGGAGGGACTGTAAGAAAATGTTCTGGAGAGAGGTGAAAAGAGTAAGACAGGGTGGAAGTGAAGTTAGCAGGGGAGTGAAAGATAAAAATGGTAGATTACTAGTGGAGAAGGGAGAAAAAGTGAGCAGATGGAGAGAACACTTTAAGGAATTGTTGAACGTAGAGGATGAAAGTAATGCGAGTATAAGTGGCTGTGGAATGGCTGGGAGAAGAAGGGAGGTGAGAAGACAGGAAGAAATCAGTAGGATAGAAGTTGTGGAAGCAATGAAGAAAGTTAAATCGGGGAAAGCCCCTGGAATTGATGGAGTGTGTGGTGAAATGCTGAAGCATGGGGGAGAGATAGTAGTAGAATGGATGTGGAAGATGTGCAGATTGGCCTGGGAGGAAGGTAGAGTCCCGGAGGATTGGAAGTCAGGTATAATTATTCCCTTGTACAAAGGAAAAGAAGAAAAAGAAGTGTGTGGTAATCATAGGGGCATTTGTCTTCTTAGTATAACAGGAAAAGTGTATGGTAGGATACTTATAGACAGAGTTAGAGAAAGAACAGAGAAATTAGTTGGAGAAGAACAGGGAGGCTTTAGGAAGGGAAGAGGTTGTGTAGATCAGATATTCATTCTTAGATCTTTAGTGGAAAAGTTTCTAGAGAAGGGAAAGAAGTTGTATGCGGCTTTCATGGATTTGGAGAAAGCATATGACAGGGTGGATAGACAAGGATTGTGGAAAGTGTTAAGAATATATGGAGTAGATGGGAAGTTGTTGAATGCTGTGAAGAGTATGTACGATGGTGCAAAGGCTGCAGTGCGTGTGGATGGTGAACTAAGTGAATTTTTCTCTTTGAAAGTTGGGTTGAAACAGGGATGTGTCATGTCTCCATGGTTGTTCAATCTGTACATGGATGGGGTAATAAAAGAGGTACAAGGTAGGGTAGTGGATGTTGGAGTGGCCCTGGTGAGAGAGGATAGTCTTTGGAAACTCCCTGTACTGTTGTTTGCAGATGATACTGTGCTGTTGAGTGAAGACGAAGGGGAGCTGCAAGGCTTGGTGGATGAGTTTGAGAGAGTGTGTAAGAAACGGAATCTAAAGGTGAATGTAGGGAAGAGTATAGTGATGGTCTTTGAGAGAGGTGAAGTTAGTGAATGTACAGCGAGGTTGGATGGTGAGGAATTGGAAAATGTGAGTACGTTTAAGTACCGGTACTTGGGTAGTGTGATGAGTAAGGATGGAGGTTTGGAGGGTGAAGTGCATGAAAGGGTACAGCAGGGAAGAAAGGTTGCTGGTTCTTTGAAAGCAGTGATAAGAAACAGGGAAGTGAGCATGGAAGTGAAAAAGTTACTACATGACATTATTGTCATACCAACTCTAACGTGATGAGAAATAGGGAGGTGGGTATGGAAGTTAAGAAGTCACTGCATGATGGTATTGTGATCCCTACCCTGACGTATGGAAGCGAGACGTGGACCTTGCAAGAGGGGAACAAGTCAAGAGTGAGAGCAGTGGAAATGAGTTACTTGAGAGGAGCATGTGGAGTGATGTGGAGGGACAGGTTGACGAATGAAGATGTGAAGGAACGTTGTGGGGTAGATGTGGATGTGGTTGAGAAGATTAGGAGAAATACACTGAGGTGGTTTGGACATGTGGAGAGAATGGAGAATGAAAGACTGACTAAGAGGGTGTATGTAGGTGAGGTGGAGGGAGGGAGAGGGAGGGGTAGACCGAGGATGAGGTGGAGGGATGGAGTTGAGAGGTATATGAGGGAGGGGGGGGTTAGTTGGGGGGAGGGTAGTCAAATGGTGAGTGACAGAGTGACTTGGAGGCGTTTTGTCTGCAACCACCCTTTGCGGGATTAGGGCGTCGGGCTATATATAGATAGATAGATAGAACTCTAACGTACGGAAGTGAAGCTTGGACATTGTTGGAAGGACACAAGTCAAGAGTGAGAGCAGTGGAAATGAGTTATTTAAGAGGAGCCTGTGGAGTCACGTGGAGAGACAGGCTGACGAATGAGGATGTAAAGGAGCATTGTGGTGTTGATGTGGATGTGATAGGAAGCGTTATGAGGAACACACTGAGGTGGTTTGGCCATGTGGAGAGGATAGAGGGTGAAAGACTGACGAAGAGAGTGTATGTGAGTGAGGTGGAGGGGGGAAGAGGGAGGGGGAGGCCGAGGATGAGATGGAGGGATGGGGTGGAGAGGTATATGAGAGAGGGGGGTGTGAGGTGGGAGCAGGGCAGTGAAATGGCGGGGGACAGGGCGACTTGGAGTCGATTTGTTTGTGGCCACCCCAAACGGGATTGAGGCATCTGGCAATAGATAGATAGATAGATTCAGGATTGGGAAAAGAGAAGAAGGGAAGGTAAGACTAGTAGTTGTAGGACTGAGAGAGGAATATGAAAAATGGAAGATCTTGAAAAATTGTGGGGTACCGGTACTTAGAAACTCAACAAATGATTTATATAAGAAGATAAGAATGAGTGTAGACATGACGAGAAAAGAAAGAGAAGCAAATGCAAAGCTAAAAGAAGAACTGAAAGAAAAAAAGGAGGCTTGGAGGAAACTGGTTAATAAAGAAAGGTAAGATTGTAAGGTTGGACACAAATGATAATGAGAACTGACGGGATGGGAGAAATGAGAACATAAACAGTGAAGAGGGGGAATTTTTATTCAGGGTTATTAACGTACAAGGGTTGTCTAAATGTAAAAGTAAGGAAGTAGAACAATTAGTAAATGATAATAGTATCGTGTGCCTAACAGAAACAGAAAAGAAAATTAGCAATATAATATTTAGTCAAAATATATGTGTTGTAGAAAATATGAGAGATTTGGAAGAAAAGAAGGGAGGGGGAATAATGATTCTGTACAAAGGAAATCAAGGGATAGAAGTCAGTAAAGTAAACACTAAAAATAATGATATGATACATGCTAAATGTTCAATAAGAGGTTGGGAGATGAAACTGATAGTGGTTTATTTTGCGTACATGATAAGAATAGAAACAAAGCAATGAGGGAAAAAGTAGAATCTGTCATTGAGAGAAGTGAAGAGCCATTAATGATAGCAGGAGATTATAACGAGCATGTAGGGTTTAAAGGGGAACAAAGATTAGATGATAATGGAAGGATGATATTAGATTGGATGGACAAATATAGGCTCATAATGTTAAATGAAGATCAGAAATGTACAGGAGAATTTACATGGTGTAGGGAAAAACAAAAAAGCACTATAGATTACACATTGGTCAATGATAAATTATATGATAAGTATATAAGTATGAACAGTGATGAAGGTAAAGAGTTTTTTTATTTGTCAGATCATAATTTAATGGATATAAAATACCACGTTGAGTACACCGCTTCCTGTCCGATAAGCGAAGTTAAGCAATGTTGGGTCAGGTTAGTACTTGGATGGGTGACCGCCTGGGAACACCAGATGCTGTTGGCATCCCTACGTGTCAAGTGGGGTTGGTGGAGGATTAGTGCCCCTCCCTGTAAAACAATTAACTCTAAGCCCTTGACCACCCCGTTTGGGATACATGGCGTCTGGCAATGATTGGATGAATGAAAAATAAAAGCAAAGAAACAAAAAACAGAATTCAGAAATACGGAATGGTTAGTAAGAGAGTATTACAAGTCAGATAAAAAATCAATGAAAAAGTTTGAAGAAGAATTGGAAAAAAGAATAAAAAGAGAGAATATCAGAGATATAAAAGATTTAGAAGAAAGGATGAAAGACATAGCGGAAAGAGTACCGAAAGGTACTTATAGGAGACGGATGGGAAAGGAAAGAGATAAGGAGGAACCGGTGTGGAGAACAGGAAATAAGAAAAGAAATAAAAGAAAGAGACGTAACAGATGTAGGAGGAATGCAGGGTCACAGGAAGAGGAGGAAAAGTGGAAAAACCTGTACCTGGAACAAAAAACGTAAAACCCAAAAGTTGATTAAAGATGAAATAAATAAGTATGAAGACAAAATAATAAAGGAGATAAAGGATAAAAGGGATAATAAAAATATTTGGAAATATGTGAAGAAGCTAAAAGGAGAGAAAGAGAAAGAGGACAATATGTTGATGGTATATGGGGAAGATGGCAAGAAATTTGAGAAAGAAAGATTAGAGGAAGAAATAGGAAAGTTCTGGGGAAATATATATAAAAAGCTGGGAAACAAGATGGAACAAATATGGAATAGACAGAAGAAGGAAGAATATATGAAGGAATATAAGAATGTAAGAGAAAAGATAAAGAGAGGAGGAGAATTCCAAGGAAGAAGAGGAAGGGAAGAGAGGTTAGAACAGGAAGATGATTAAAGGATGATAAAATCATCTATCTATCTATCTATTGCCAGACGCCTCAATCCCATTTGGGGTGGCCACAAACAAATAGCCTCCAAGTCGCCCTGTCCCCCGCCATTTCACTGCCCTGCTCCCAACTCACACCCCCCTCTCTCATATACCTCTCCACCCCATCCCTCCATCTCATCCTCGGCCTCCCCCTCCCTCTTCCCTCCTCCACCTCACTCACATACACTCTCTTCGTCAGTCTTTCACCCTCCATCCTCTCCACATGGCCAAACCACCCCAGTGTGTTCCTCATAACGCTTCCTATCACATCCACATCCACACCACAACGCTCCTTTATATCCTCATTCGTCAGCCTTTCTCTCCATGTGACTCCACAGGCTCCTCTTAAATAACTCATTTCCACTGCTCTCACTCTTGACTTGTGTCCTTCCAACAACGTCCAAGCTTCACTTCCATACGTTAGAGTTGGTATCACAATACTGTCATGTAGTAACTTTTTCACTTCCATGCTCACTTCCCTGTTTCTTATCACTGCTTTCAAAGAACCAGCAACCTTTCTTCCCTGCTGTAATATAGAAATAAGAGAACATCTTGAAATGGCATTTCAGGTAGATGAATGTATAATATTTACAGAAGAAAAGGCAGTTACAGAGGAAAGGGTGATTAAATGTTTAAAAAGAATGAAAAATTAAAAAGTATCAGGACTGGACAGAATTAAGCCAGAGATGTACAAAGCATTCCTCAACAACAAAAATAACAGGGATTGTTTAGTAATATGTCTAGAGAATGTAGTAGAAAAAGGAATAGTGCCAGAAGAGTGGAAAGAAACAAAGACAATACGGTACTGATACCAAAAACAAAGAGACCAAAGATAGGCGAATTGAGGCCAATTGCATTAACCCGCCCCATCCCGACGTTTTTGGACCTTTTTTTTTTTATTTGGCTCAAACATCTGCTTTTGGTGAGAAACATCGAAAATTCATAAAGAAATCGCTCACCTGAGGTTTAAAATACCGGATTTAGGTGCGAGTACTTCCTTACCTGACTGGGTTTTCTAACAGGCTGGCACCAAACAAAACGAGTTCTATGGGAGGGTAACTATTTTATCCACTCATAAACAGTATTTATTTATTTACTTGGTACGAATTTATATGTAGTACAAGAGTATATTGGTTTTCAAACAGTAATATAGGCATTATAAGCATTGTTTCACTCACTAACTCATCACCATTCATGACCTTTTTTTTCCCACATTACCCGATCATCATTTCTGACTGTTTCTTCCTCTAAACTTTGTCCTCCACATTGTCATCGATTGGGGAATCACTCTGGCCCTGAATGTCTTTATTGGCCAGGTCACTGGTAACAGGTGAATTGCCGAGACAATGGCGTGCAGGGGGGGGAGAGGTTATGCGGTGTAAGGCATTGTTCCTGCTTGGCATCTTGTAGAGGAATAGAGGAAGGTGTCCCGTGTATACGTGCCAAAAATCACTCGCGAAATCACTCGCAAAAATTGAAAATTGTGCAAATTAGGGACCTTGCAAGGTTGCCGCGTTAATTCACGTCGCCGGGACGGCGCGGGTTAAACAATGTGGGATATAAAGTGCTGATGGCAATCATGAGACAGAGTATTGAAGAGCATTTAATGAGAAATAATATGGAGAAAGAAACACAAGCTGCATTCACAGAGTGGGGGAGGATTAAAAATAATTTGTTAATATTGAGATATTGCATCGAAACCTCATTCCACAAAAAGAAACTACTTGTAGTAATATCAATAGATTATTCTAAAGCTTTTGATAGTATAAAAAGGGAGAAATTAATAGAAATATTAGTAGAATAAAAAATGAATCCAAATGTAATTAATGTAATAGCAGAAGTTTATAAGGGAGACAAAACAAAAATTGAACTAGAGGAAAACAATATGATGACATTACCAGTAACAAGCGGAATACGCCAGGGATGTACTGGATCAACCACTCTGTTTAAATTAGTTACATATAAAATAATGTAAAGGTCAGAAGAAATAAACAAGGGTTTTAAAGATGATAATTTTAAGATCACATCTTTATATTATGCAGATGATGGTATACTTTTGGCAGGTAGGATTGGGGAGGCTGAAGAAGTTATCAGAGGAGTTACAATAATAAGTAGGGAATACGGACTAGAAATTAACAGACAGAAAAGCCAAGCATTGATATTCAGTATGAAAAACCAGCCAGAACAATAGGGGGAATAGAAATAAAAAATAAGATAAAATATCTTGGAGTGGTAATAGAAGATACAAGAAACTTCTTTAGAGAACAAAAGAAAATTATGATTGAAAAAGCACGAAAAATGGCTAACACAACATACTCAGTAATTGCTAAAAGTTGTTCCAGATTACATATTGGTAAAACTTATTGGAAAAGTGTAGTGATACCATCAATATTATATGGAGTAGGAGTGATAGATATGACAGAGGAAGATATAAATAGATTACAGAATTTAGAAAATGGAGTTTATAGGCAAATTATGGGGGCACCAAGGTATGCACAGGAGGCTGCTTTGAGGGGAGAGGTGGGGGCTTCAAGCATGAGAGCTAGGATAATAGAAACACAGTGGAGGTATGTAAGGTATGGTATGAAAGAGGAAGGAAATGATTTGCTTAGAAGGATAATAGAGGAGATGAGGGTACAGAATGTAAGTAAATGGATGAAAGGTTTGGAGAAAAGGATTAGAATGATTGGGCACAGGGAGGAATGGATGAAAGTTACAGATGAGAGAATAAAAGAGAGAATGAAAGAATGGGACACAAGAGAGTGGAAAAGAGAGATGGAGAGCAAATCAAGTTTGAAGATCTACAGAGAGTGGAGACAAGAAATTGGGGTGCAAGACAGCACATATGACAATAAGCAAGCATCATCCATACTATACAAGTGCAGGACCAACACTTTAAACCTCAATGACAGGAAGAGATTTAGTGGTAAAGAAACTAGTGCAAGATGTGTGAAGCAGAATACGAAGACCTGAAGCATTTCCTCTTATGGTGCCCCGGATATAGTGAAGAAAGAAAGAAAATTGTGAAACTACAACAGCCATATATGGAAAATGAAGATTATGTAATTGGTGATTATTTGTTTGATAATAATAGCAGTGAAGAAGCTAAAGAGAAAATCTATACTTTTTGGAATATTAGAGAAAACAAAGCAAGAAATAGGTAAAAAGAAATGGAAACTTTGTAATTTCAGAGTAAAGCGCTTGCCAAAGCTCAAACCATAGATAGCATCAGGGAGTGCCGTTGCAAAGGCAAAACTCCCGAACATCAACTCAACTCAACTCAACTGTGATCGAGGTAGGCGGTGTACGGCCCGTGAATGTCTTTATCATCACCTGTAAGAGTGCATTATGCATGTAGTCGTACTGTGTGCCCTCCTTTATTTGTATATATTGCCCAACCAGTTTGCCTGTAACATTATTAAGTTATCCTAGAATCTTGCAAATTGATACTTAAATACAACAAAGGAATTCTGATGTTTGTTAATGTGTTTTGAAAGATTATGTCCTATGTTTCAGTTAGAAATCACTTATAAGTCATTGTCAAGGATAGGGACCACCACGGTTTTCATTTTATTGTTTTGTAATTGAGATTTTGCATCAACACAGCCCATCTTGAGCTGCTTTTAATTGTTTTTGGTCAAGGTTTTAAAATTGGGGGGTTTTCCTTTTTTTTTTTTTTTTTTTCTAGGATGTGATTTATGTAAGAAAAGCAGGGATCGAATCTTCACCAAACGGGCACGGTCTTTCCAGTTTTTCCATTAAAATGAGTTTTTCACCAGTTTGTTGCTTTTCCTGGATTGCCATTGCGATTAGTTATTTACCATATATTACCTATGAAAGTTGTAAATGAGGATTTAGAATGTTTTGAATATTCCACTGATGTCTGCCTATACCTGGCCATACTGTAGCTAACATTCCTAGCCCATTTTTTAAAATATGAGTTTACGCTGTCAAAGGTTGGAATTAGGTTAGGTTTGGTTAAATCTTGTTTCCCATAGCTTTGCCCTGAGTATTAGCGTTTTCTCCTGCGTACATCTGAGTATGTTTGATACGCTGATGTGTCCAGTTAGAGTGATGGTTGATAACAATGCTGCCGATCGGAGAGATTGTTGGTAAACACATTGCAGCGAACAACCTGGCCGCTTCCTTAACTACCCCAAAATAGGTATATACCTATATTTTTTTTTCCAGTCACTTCATGCAGTCATAACTCAATACTGTAGTTAACTTTTTTTTTTTTCTTTACTCTCCCAAAGACCATGAGATTGTGACAGTATAATGTAGCTGGAATTGCTGTGCCTGTTTTGGTAAAGAATTATCATTCATGAAGCATGAGTGAAATAGTGGAGTAAAAATCACTTAATTACATGACCCAAATTGTCGAAAAATGGTATGGTATTCCTCAAGAAGACATAGGACCACCTTATTTTGTAATTTTTTTTATAGTTTTTCCTTAGTACCTTAGTTTTCCATGGGATACTTTAAATATTTTCTTATGTTTTCAAGTTTCAGTGTTTTTGTTTCTTCTAACAGTGGTGAAGCGGATTTAGCTAGCTAAGTAACTTGTGTTTGTTTACGGATGGACCAGCCATCTCAAAATACCACATTTCAACAAAATTACCCTTATCAGGGCCTTTTTATGAAAATGTAAACTATATTTTCGCAACAGCCCAAACTTATTTATGCTAACGTTATACAATCTATTTTATGTTAGCCTATCCAATTTTATACCAACATAACGAATCTTATCCTAACCTAATATAACCTGTTCTTTATGTAAGCATATTTTCCTATTTTTATTGATGCATCCTCTTCATACTTGAAAATGTACTTCTGTACACCTTTACAAAGTCACTGAACCAGTTCAAAGGTAGGCCTGTACCATGCCAGCTATTTTTTAGGTGTATGGCTAAAAAATGCTGGCAATTTTTTTTTATTTTTGTTTTGTAATCTACTCTAAAATAAATGTTCTTTGCCCAAAACTGAGTGCTGACAGGTTGTGGGAAGTCAGTCAAATCATTGGCCCAATATCGGAAGGGGGCGTGGCCAAAACTCTCTCCGTCACAGTGCCCCTTGGCATGTGACACACCTGTATGTGATTGCTTTTGCACCTGTGTAATGCGTGTAACATGTTTTGACCCTCAGATGTATTTGCCATTGCATACATTTGGGTTTATTTGATTATTTTTAGATTTTTTTTTCTACATTTTTGGGATATTTTTGCACATAACAGTTATGAAGGAGTAAGCTTGTTCAGCTAATATTATTAGATGATTAGCTATTAGGTCATGTTACATATCACTCAGTAGCACAGTTCATTAATTTTGGGATACTCGAGTTTGGGGAGGCAACGAACATGATTCTGTGCAACACACATTTTAGGGAAAGAGAGAGTGGGTTAATTACGTATAAGTTTGGGGGAAATAGCAGTCAGATAGATTATTTTCTGGTCAGGAGGGCTGATAGGAAGTTAGTGAGAGATGTTAAAGTTATAGGAAGCAAGGAGTGTGTGCTGCAGCACAAACTATTGATTTGTGATATGGTGCTTAAAGAACGAGTTATGAAAAAGAGGACTTATGTACCTAGGAGGAAAATATGGAAACTGGAAAACCACACAGTAAGGGATGCCTTCTATAGCGAGATGAGGAGAGTGGTGGCTGAACAGGGAGCCGTAGAAAGAGGCGTTAATGAACAGTACAGAGCCCTCAAGAACAACCTCTTGAGAGTTACTGATGTAATATGTGGTTGGACAAGAGGCCCACCAAGACATAAAGTACCTAACTTGGTGATAGTATGAGGGTGTAGAAGCCGCAGTTAAGGAGAAAAGAGGGCTTTTCCGGGAATGGAAGAAGGGTGGTAACAAGGAGGAATACTTGGCTGCCAAGCGTAGGGCTAGAAGAGAGGTATACAGGGTAAAATCTGAGTCACAGAGACTTTTACTTGATAACCTAAATCATGGGGAAAGGAAAAATATGATATTTAAGGTGGCAAATCAGGTGAAGAGGGATAATCAAGATATTATAGGTGAGCAGTGTGTGAAGAATAATGATGGAAGTGTAGTGGTGAACAGTGAGGATATTAAAGATGCATGTAGAGAGCATTATAGCTGGTTGTTGAATGAGGAGTTTGGGACAGGGAAGGTTTGGAGCCAGCAGATCCAGTGTTTGGCCCTTGACCATTGATTGACACTGATACTGAGAGTGAGGCAATAGGCAGGATGCAGGTGGGGAAGGCAGCAGGTGTGTCTGGATTGACTGCTGAAATGTTCAAGGCCTCAGGAGATATGGGAGTGAGGTTAGTCACTGACCTGATAAATATGATGATACATGAGTGTGTTGTCCCAGGTGACTGGTTGAAGAGTGTAATAGTGAACGTGTACAAAGGGAAGAGTGATGCCCTGGAAAGAGGAAATTATAGAGGTATAAAGCTTTTAGATCAGATAATGAAGATAATGGGGAGAGTTCTAGAAGGTGTGAGGAGAGAGAGACTGAATATTGATGAGATGCACTTTGTGTTTATGCCAGGGAGGGGGACAACTGATGCCATATTCGTTGTTCGACAACTTCAGGAAAAATTTATTGGGAAGAAAAAGGAACTGTACTTTGTTTTTGTTGATTTGGAAAAGGCCTGTGACAGAGTCCCTAGAGAGGTGGTGAAGTGGGCATTAAGAAAGCTTGGTTTGGAGGAGTGGCTGGTCAGGGTGGTTATGGCCATGTATGTGGGTGCTCGCACCCAGGTAAGAGTGAATGGAGATTTGAGTGATGAGTTTTCCATGAATGTTGGTGTGCATCAGGGGTCAGTTTTGAGTCCCATGTTGTTTATCATGGTACTTGAAGCCCTCTCACTTGACTTCAGAAGCGGACTCCTGTGGGCGATGTTGTATGCTGATGATTTGGTGTTGATTGCAGAGAATGAAAGGGAGGCGGAGGAAGGATTTAGGAAGTGGAGAGATGGTATGGGGCACAAGGGCTTAAGTGTAAATGCAGATAAAACAAAAGTGATGATATCTAGGGTTGGTGGCAGTAGTCAAAGAAGAGGGAGAGTGGCCATGTGCAGTTTGCCATAAGGGTGTGGGAAGTAATTCCATCTTGTGCAGTGTTTGTGATAAATGGGTGCACAAGAGATGTAGTGGTATTAGAGGTAGACTGCTAGATAATGCTGATTTTATGTATGCGGCATGTTGGGGAGAGCAGATGGAGATTGTCAGGCATGAAAAAATTGAACTTGCTGTTGAGTCTCTTAAGTATGTGGAAGAGTTTTGTTATTTGGGAGACATGTTATGTGCTGGGGGTGGGGCTAGAGCTAGCTCTGTGGCTAGGGTGAGAAGTGGTTGGAAGAAGTTCAGGGAGCTGTTGCCTCTCCTGACATTGAGAGGACTCTTCCTAAGTGCTAAGGGGTCTTTGTATGCAGCATGTGTTTGGAGTGTGATGCTGTATGGTAGTGAGACCTGGGCAGTAAAGGAAGAGGATATTTGCAAGCTCAAACGTACAGAAATGACAATGATTAGGTGGATGTGCAGTTTGTCCCTGCATGCAAGGCCTGGGGGGGTCTGGATTTACAATGGAAGAGTTGAGAAGTAGGATGAGACTGGAGTGTATTGGTGTTGTGATGAGGAGAGGTAGATTGAGATGGTTTGGGCATGTGGAGAGGATGGGGGATGATAACTGGGTGTAGAAGGTGAGAAATGTTAATATTGGGGGTGGGGTTACGAAAGGTAGAAAAGAAAGATGTGGGACGAGGTCATTAAGTGTGACATCAGGGTTAAAGGACTGAACAGGGAGGCTGCCATGGATCGTGCAACATAGAAAGCCACCATTAGGTGACCAAGGCCAATGCACGCAAGCATATTGGAGCCTTCAAAAACGAAATGAAACAAAACATTTGATATGGTATATCCTTTCGGGTAACATATCAATAATTTTTTCCTTTTTCTTTTTTATAGTTTCAGGGTGCAGCAAACAAAGTGATGAGTCATCAGATACATGCTGTAGACCTATACTTATGGTCAAAAAATTGCATAGAAGCCTAGTGAATGCATGGCCCTACTTATTATACCAGAATGCATATGTGTTCTCGGCACATTTGGACTTCCCCCCGACGGGATGATACATGCATTCTCAGCATGCTTTGGGTTAGGGATTGCTCCTCAAAATAACCCCCTTTTATCCTAACCTAACCTATTTAACGAAAAGATTTTTTTTTTTTTTTCATCCATTTGTGAAATATTGGAAATTGGGATGTGCAGTCAATAAAATTAAAGCTCAAAAGTACCATAGCAGAGCTCCCATTAACAAATGACAAAAATTTTATGACTGGGATTAGCTTTATTTCATAATTGTATGATTCATTTATTACTCCCAAATTAGGCCCTGGGTGTTTCTCTGCTGGTCAAGGACTGGAGAGATGCTCTGCAGGTTGAGGGCTGGGGAGATGCTCTGAGGTTGAGGGTTGAGGAGATCCTCTGTGGGTTGCTGGCATGATGGGGGCCTGTTTGAAGAAGGCAGTGATTGTAAAGTAGTTTGCTTGGCCGCCCTCCTCTTTTCCTCCAGCATTGTCCTGTGTATCTTCATCCCCTCCTCCAGCTGACCAGATGCATCCCTGCTTCATGATGGGAGAGGGTGTGCATGTAAGCCCGATGACCTTTTCAACCTTGGTCACCATCTCCCTCAGAATTTTCATACTGAGGGCCAGCACCTCAGGGACAACCTCCTCCTCCTGTGCCTCCAGGTGCACCTGCTGTATCTCTGTATTGAGGAGCTCCTCATTGCTGAGCTCCTACCTGTGGCTTTCCAGGACCTCCTCCACGTCCTGCTTGTCGACCTTCTCGAAGCCCACCTTGTGTGACAGAGAATAGTTTCCTGTTGCACCCATTCCACCAGTGGAGCTCGCACGCCCTCAGGGAAACCGGTGAAGGAGTGAACACACTCTGGCCACAGCTTCCAGCACACACCGTTCATTGTGGGCTGGCTTACTTCCTGCCATGCAGCCATGTTGTTCTCGATGGCATGGCATATATTTTATCCTTTCCAGAAGGATTGCACAGCTGTCTTGTCATCGCTGTCACACGCCCTTACCAACTGCTGCATAGTGCGGCGGAGATAATACACCTTAAATGTTGTGATCGTCCCCTGGTCCATGGGTTGCAACAAAGACATGGTGTTGGAGAACAGAAACACCACTTTTATGTTGCTTGCCCAGTCCTTCATTGCAGGAGGGTGGCTAGGTACATTGTCCACCACCACTAGAAATCTGTTTGCCAAGTTCTCCCTTGAGGCATACTTTTTGACAACACAAGAGAGGTAGGAGTGGAAATAGGCTATGACAAACAGATATCAAAAGTCATCCAGGCCTTCTTGCTGGACTTCCAAATCACCCCAAAATTCTCCTTAACATACCCCACCACAGCCCTGGGGTTTTCAGGGTGATAGGCAAGCAGCAGCTTTAACTTAAGGTCACCCTTGATGTTTTCCCCCACCAAAGTGTAAGCTTGTCCTTCGAGGCCTTGAACCCAGGCGTAGACTTTTCCTCTTTTGCAAGAAATGTCTTTTGAGGGCATTCTCTTCCAAAAGAGCTCAGTCTTGTCAAAATTCAAAACCTGCTTCGCACTATAACCACCCTCCGCGATGATGTGCTTCAGCCTGTCAGGGAAAACCACCACCACCACCATATCCGCACTCGCTGCGTCATCATACATCCTGACATATTACAAGGCTTTCCTGCCTCTTGAAGCGGTCAAACCACCCATGGCTAGCCTTAAAAGTTTCACTAGCATCAAGATTCTGTCTCACCTTTATTTCATCTCACAGTGGGATAGCCTTTGAGCATATGATCGGCCTGACTCATGGGCACTTTCCTCCTGTTCAGGTCCTCCACCCATGTGCGGAGCATCCGCTCCAGCCCCTCCATTGCAGGCTCTCTACAGCGATTGAAATGGGATACAGTGAAGGTTGCAACCTCTCCGGCAGCCTTGATGGCCTCCTCCTTCTTGATAATGGTGGAGACAGTCAACTGGGCCAGGTGGAGAGCCAAGGCAAGGGCACATGCACTTTCGCCTCTGTCGTGTCACATAAGAATATCTAATTTCACTTCCAGAGACACAGTTTTACGAACACTTCGCAGGAACAGTACCAGCACCAACACTAGCAGGCTGCTTACCACCTCAACTAGGGTCACCATTACCACCACCACATGCAGCACCATTACCAGACATGATCACACTTATTTAGTCCAAAATTCACACAAAATCACACACCACACACGATTAGTATCACTGCCCTACTCACAGCACTGCTTGTACACAGTTAAGATGCACTACGATAGCAGCTTGCGTAATGTTGGTGATGCATCATGTTGGTGATGCTACATGATGTGGAGTAGGCAAGCGTAAGAGAGTTTCTCACTCAGAGATGACCAATACGAGAAAAATGATGTGGGTGCGCGTGGGGTGATCGATAGCTGTGGGGCCTGCACGAATGTTTGTGCATCCTGGGAGATGAGTGGGCTCAGCTGGAATGGGAACACACCTGATTCAAAATTTTGGCCCCTCACTCCTGGACAAAACATCTGAGGACCATCGTTAACCCTTTAACCGCGGGTGTCATTCCAGAATGACATTGCAAAAACTGGACCAAACCGCGGGTGTCATTCTCGAATGTTTGTGAATATTTTGAATACCCCGCGTTATTTCCGTGTGGCAATTGTTTCAAGGGAGAGTAGCTATCAAGTTCTTTCACTCCAGCCGACCCCCACCTCCCTCCTCCCCCCCCTGGGGCCCCACCTCCCACCCCCTGGGCCCCCCACCCCACCCCGGACCAAACACGCATCAGTATCTGTCCAGCTGTGTGAGTGACAACACTGCTGATGTGGAAGTGAAGTGCAGGCAATTACAGTGCCTTTTACCTGCCTCAGTGAACACAGAGTGGGTGTTTATCGTATGTGCAGTGTTCATATATGTTTATAGTATTATTATCAGAATGAGGTTGGCATTTGGTAATGGTGTGTGAGCGAAAAATAGTGATTACAACACCGCTGATGTGGCAGTGAAGTGCGGGTAATGACAGTGCCTTTTACCTGCCTCAGTGAACACAGAGTGGGTGTTTATCGTATGTGCAGTGTTTATATATGTTTATAGTATTATTATCAGAATGAGGTTGGCATTTGGTTATGGTGTATGAGCGAAGGTAATGGTGTGTGAGCGAAAAATAGTGATTTTAGATCGCTCACTTCTAATGGCACTGCCCATCCAGTGATAGTCAACGAAATCATGAAACCTACATCATTGCAAAGCGGAAGGTTAGTACTTTCTAATGGCACCTTATTTTTCGCTCTAGATTTATTCTGTGCAGAGTTACTGAAAGTGACAGTGATATACAGTGATGCAACAGTGATGTGCTTTACCAATAATTGTATAATGGATAATGTAGTAATAAGGGATATTTTGCCTAGAAAAAAATGTAAATATTGGCCAGTATAATAAGTGATATTGTAATAAGAGAATCTGCGGCACTTGTGTAATTCTGCGGCACTTGTGTAATTCTGTGATGCGACAGTGACACAATATAGTAATAAGTGCAGTGTAAATATAATGTACCGGTATATTGCCCAGATTATATGTAAAATAATATTAGAAGTTAGAAATAATGAAAAGATCGCTTGAAACGTCAGTGAGCGGGTGACGCCGCATTGAAGTGAGACGCAGCTGCAGTGAAGTGCGGGCGCAGCCGCAGTGAAGTGCCTTTTACCTACCTCAGTGAACACAGAGTGGGTGTTTATCGTATGTGCAGTGTTCATATATGTTTATATTACTATTATCAGAGAGTGGTTGGCATTTGGTACTGGTGTGTGGGGCGTAAAATAGTGATTTTACACCCCTCACTTCTAACGGCTCTGCCCGTCCTGTGAAAGTCAACAAAGTCATGAAACCTACATCAATGGAAAGCTGAAGGTTAGTACTTTCTAATGGTACCTTATTTTTTTTCTAGCTTTATTCTGTGCAGAGTTATTAAGGTTTAAAGGTTTGTTTACATTTGGCTGAAACCCCTGCGGGAGAGGACAGTCAGACCAAAACAATACCCGCGGTTAAAGGGTTAAAGGGGCATGGCCATCGTCAGGTGGAGTGTGGTGGTATTTCTACCCCCATCACTATGCCTGGGTGTCGCATAAAGGGGTATCATATCTCAGAGTATGCCTGTACAGTACATTACCATCCAAGTAACTTAACATTTGTGGTTTCCAAGTTTTTGGAAGCTCTTGTCAGAGACATGCTAGTCAAACAGAAATAAATTGTCTTATTAGTGTTTTTCAACATGGTTTTTGGAGTAATCACTTTTGCTTTATAGATCTCATAGATTTATTCAAGGATACAGTATATTGAATGTATGCATTGAACCAAACCTTTTGACCTTATGTTGATTTTCAAAGAGCATGTAATACAGTTCCACCATACACAGTACACATAATGGAACACTGCACAGTACTTGCTACACTAAGATGTGTGCATTGATTATGTACAGTAGGTAATCTTTGACACAACTCTATGTGGGTGATTGTTTATCTTTTTTCAACAGGTCTGCATGGTCAAGCAAATCAGAGTTAACCCGCCCCGTCCCATCGACGTATGGGTACGTTGCAACGATTTGCATTTGCCAGTCCCGGCGACGTACCAGTACGTTGTGCAATTGCAAGGTCCCTAATTTGCACAATTTTCAATTTTCGCGCGTGATTTTTCGTATGTATACACGGGACACCTTCCTCTGTTCCTCTACAAGATGCTAAGCAGGGACAGTGCCTTACACCGCATAACCTCCCCCCTCCCCCCCTCACGCCATTGTCTCGGCAATTCACCTGTTACCAGTGACCTGGCTAGTAAAGATATTCAGGGCCAGAGTGATTCCCCAATTGATGACAATGTGGAAGACAATGTTTACATAGCATTAGAAGAAGAAACAGCCGGAAATAATGATCAGGTAATGTGGCAAAAAAAGGTCAGGTATGGTGATTAGTTAGTGAGTGAAACAATGCTTATAATGCCATTATTACTGCTTGAAAACAAATATACTCTCATACTACATATACATTCATACCAGGTAAATAAATAAATACCGTTTATGAGTGGATAAAATAGTTACCCTCCCATAGAACTCGTTTTCTTTGGTGCCAGCATGTTAGAAAACCCAGTCAGGTAAGGAGGAACTCCTACCTGAATTGAGTATTTTAAACCTCAGGTGAGCGATTTCTCTATGAATTTTCGATGTTTCTCACCAAAAGCGAAGGTTTTAGCCAAAAAAAAAAATTTCAAAAATACCTCAGGACTGGGGGATGTCGGAGGTGCGGAAAACCTCGGGACGTGACGGGTTAAGCAACAACAACAAAAACTCTGTTGAAAGAGAAATTCTTAACTTCATGTGACTGGAAATGTTTACCAACAATTTTATGACCATTACCTATAGTATAATTCAGTCAGTGTACTGTACTGTAAAGTATTTGTTCGTCAAAATCCATATTATCATGTTCATTGAAGATTTTGTGTGCTTGAATTAATTCCTTTCATAATATCTGCCTAATAAACAGATACAGCACTTGTACGCTTTCCTTATGTGCTTAATTTCTCAGTCAGAATATCATTTCTGTCAACTTTCACTGCTCTCTCTCAAATTTCAATATCTTTATTGTAATAAGGTGACCAGAAATGAGCAAATACTGAAAGAGTAAGCATGCTAGTGACTGAAACAAAGTTAGGATATTTTCCAATTATGTTTGAATGCTGTACCCATGAATTTGATTAATTTGCTGGCTTTTGTAACAGCCTCCTTACACTGTTTAATGGTTCCCTGTAAAACAAATAACTCAGAGTCCAATGGCCACCCCGTACGGGATTATGGCGTCTGGCAATAGATAGATAGATAGATCATTTGTGATAATAATTCCTTGCTAAGTCTTTCAAGGCATACATTATCAAGCTGCATATTATCCATGGTGAAAATGGCTTTGCATTTTTAGAAGGTGCGACAAGGGAAATTGTGGCTATTGGATGTTGATGAGATGCAGTTTGGGTTTATGCCAGGCAGAGAAAACATTCATGGTCTGAAAGGTTCAGGAAAAATATATAGGGAAGAAAAAGGAGCCATACTTTGCTTTTGTTGATTTGGAAAATGCTTTTGACAGAGTCCCTTGGGAGGTGGTGAAGTGAGCAGTGAGAAAGCTTGGGATTGAGGAGTTCCTTGTTAGAGTGGTCATGACAGTGTATGTCAGGTGAGAGTGATGGATATGGAATGATGAGTTTTCTGTGAATATTGGCATGCATCTTGGGTCAATTTTGAGTACCATATTGTTTGTCATGGTGCTTGAAGCACAGTCACGCAACTTCAGAAATGGACTCTCGTGGGGGATGTACGCCGATGACATGCTGGTGGTTGCTAAGAATGAAAGGGAGGCAAATGAAAGATTTAGGAAATGGATATATGAAGTGGGAACAAGGATTTGAGAGTACTGTAAATGCAGAAACAGAAGTGATAATATTTAGGGCTGAAGACAATGGCAAAGCAGAGGAGTGTGGTCATGCGCAGTTTGACGCGAAATTGTGGGAAATAACTCCATCTTGCGCAGTGTTGTAATAAGTAGGTGTATAAGAGATGTACAGTGCAGTAATACCTCAATATATGATACCCCTAGATGCAGTACCCTGGCTTAACGATGGGGGTAGAAATTGCACCATACCCCTCCTACGATGCCCAAACCCCAGTTTAACGATGGGTTTTGATTTTTCTTGCCGATTTTGTTGATATTTTAGACTAAAATTGTGTGTTTAGGTTGATTTATAAACTGCTTGTAGACTTCAGTTAATGTGTTTTAGCCACAGGTGGGGTGAACGTTGTCATTTTGGGGTACAGTTTACTAAGCTTGATTTTTTCCTGACATATTTGATGATATTCAGATTATATTTGTTGGTTTGGGTGAGTTATTTACAGGTGTTAGGCTTAGGTTAGCTTCCTTGACAGCTGTTAGGCCATTTTGATTGCCTAAAACCTGTTTTTGGGCTCATCTGGGTGGGTTTTGGACATATTTTAGGGGGAAACCCAAGGCTAGTAAACGGTCCACATTGAAATACATGTTAAAAGTACCCCGATATACGATATCCCGCCTAACGATGGGGTTTTACCTAACCAATTAGATCGTTAAACTGGGGTATTCCTGTAAACTTTTCATAAGTTGAACTATATGGGGCTGTAGGGTAGTTTGACTCACCAGATTTTCCGATTAACTGGAAATAATTAAAAAAAAAAACTATACTACCCCCCTTCAATAGACACAAATTATGTGATTACTTGTTTATTAACACTAAAGAAACATTTATAAAGCAATAAAAATAAACAATAAAAATAACTCAATGCATGTAATAGGCTAGGATAGGATAGGAGGTTGCATAGATGGAGGGTGCAACAGTCACTTAATTATGTGAAGTTCTCCACATATTTACTTCACTTTACAATCAGTTAAACTAAAATGTAACACTTGTAATAGAGTAAACTAAAATGTAGCACTTGAAATATAAGAAACTAAAATTTTACTCTTTGAATCTGCACTAAGTCACACCTCTGTCAGAGTTCGACTTAACGCAAGATCTGCATTCTGCAGAGTCGACTTATTGAGGTTTTACTATAGTGGTTTTAGAGGTGGAGTGTGAAATAATGCTGATCTTGTGTGTACAGTGTGTCTTAGAGAGCATGTAGATTTTGGTAGGTGTGAAAGGATTGATCTTGCTGGAGAGTCTCTTGAGTGAGTGGAGTTTTGTTATTTGGGGAACTTGTTTTGTGCTGGATGTGGGGCTGTTAGGAGTGTTATGCTGTATGGTAGTGAGATGTGGACAGTAAACAAAGAGGATATTTGTAGGTTCAACACGTACAAAAATGAGAAGGATTAGGTGGATGTGTAGTGTGTCCTTGAATATGAGGCCTGGGGGTTGCTAGGATTATGACTGAAGAGTTGAGAGGAAGGATGTGACTGGAGTGTACTGGTGTTGTAATGAGGAGGGGTAGACTGAGATGGTTTGGGTATGTTGAGAGGTTGGAGGATGACAGTTGGGTGTGGAAGATGACAAGTGTGAACGTCAGGGGTAGGGTTGCGAGAGGCAGAGGAAAAAAATCCTGGGATGAGGTCATAGAGGATGAGCTCAGGGATAAGGGACTGAATAGGAAGCTGCTAGAGAACAAACAGCATGAGGAGCAGCCATTAAGTGACCAAGGCTAATGCAAGGCAGCATGTTGGAGCCTTTATAAACAATAGAAACAAGAAGCAGTGTCAAGGCACAGCAGACCTGTCCCTGGCAGTCATTTAGTGCTGATGCATAAACATAAGATATCTAGTCAAAGGTGTTGCATATCAAATTTGGAGTAAATTTGAAAAAAAACTGACGATGTTATGCCCATTTGAGATTTTAGGCCGATCCACCTGACACAGACCCTCACCTACCGTGACTTGGGGGTGACCCCCCTGATGTAATGAGGCCTGTTTTAGGATGCAAATTTGAAAGATTCACCTTTAGGTTTTGGTTTTATGTTGATGTGACATTTGAAAGGAGTTATGGCAAAACAACATTTTTTTTTTTTTTTTTTTTTTTTTTTTCTACAGCCTGGGTCTTGGCCCAATTTGGCCCATAATTTTATTAGATGATCAGAAGGTCATATCCCATCATCCCTGTAATTTTAGTCAAAATCACACCAGAGTTTTTGTGTAGTTGGTAAGACACAGACAGACAGACAAACAAACAGACAACCGAGTCAAAACGATACTCATCCCCGAGCCCCTCCAGGGCAAGGGCAGGTAATGAAATGAACTGTTACAGAATGGTGTGAACCTTAATATAATGCCCTTCTTATCCGGTTGCAGAGATGTGAATGAGGCATCCTTTGTTAACCAAACCTTCATACTCTTCATGACAGGATATATCGGATCACTGCATGAGACAGCCCTGCACTGGTGGTTACTTTCCACCATCTGATGGGTCTGCCTGTCAGACAGGCTAGGGTTAGGCTAATCAGCAAGAACAATAGCAACAACTATCGATGTGTAGAATGAATTTTACTAATAATTAAAGCCTCTATAAAGCTGTCTGTTCTGTTACCAATTTTAGATTCATCAGCAATTCTTGGATACTTCACAAAGTAAACCCTTGTTAGTATTATTTAGTTTGTTGTAACCCCTACATATTCTGGTGTTCCCTTCAAATAAATAAATTGAGCTTGCTATTAGGTTTATTGTGGCTACTGTATTTTCTTTCATACTCCCATTCTTGCTTCACTAGGAACATTTCTGGGGGTTCAACCACAGGAAAGGCAGTATTACAGTGGTACTGTACATAAATTTCTGGCAAGCTGCCATTTTCCTGACAGTGATGAGATCTTATCCATGATGCAGTGGTGCCCCGTTATGAGCTGTAGCAAGTAGAGCTTCTGATCATAGATTATAATTAGCCCTTTGTCACTTGGAGAAGCCATGCATGATATTGGGGAATAATTATTAAAAATATATATATATATATATATATATATATATATATATATATATATATATATATATATTTGGCCATTTTGTTTATGACCTGGCCACCCTACTGTGTCTTCCCAGTCCCAGCCCTGATATCCTTTTCTGACACAACACAACAGACATTTCCACTTTGACACGACCCCAGAGTGTGTTGTAAGTGGTTGTGACATCTCCACTTTGTCGTGACCCCAGAGTGTGTTTTAAGTGACTATGAAATTGGAATATGCCAGTGTTAAGGACCCATATTAGATGTTGGAAGCATCAGCCTCACATGTTGATTGCTCTGTAAATGGCCAATAGTGTTTGGTGCTGCAGGACTTGGGTGTCTGGTTTGGCAGCGATACTCACCTCATGGGCCCTGCCAACCTTCATATACAATTAATGGTAAAATTTTCACTTTTTGCCAGTATACCATCCAGAACTCTTTGTTATATCCAATATTTTCACCAAGAAACACACATTTTTAAATTTGAGTTACTGGCTCCAATAGACTGTAATGAGAATCCACTGCCTTACAGTATTTGTGCATTAGCTATTTGATATGTTTCAGGGAAGCGGTAAGAGAGCAGCTGGATAATGGATGGCTATTGTAGAAGGCAGCCGGTAGTCAGTGCACCAGAGGAACTGATGTGGACTCTGTTGACCCCAGCTGTAAGGTACTGGTAATGATTGTGGCATGACTCAAATATTCATGCTGTCAGTCTTATCACATATTGTGCTCTTTGGTGTTATCAGGTTCATAGAAATGGTGGTCTAACATCAGTTCTTATTCCATGTCCACAGCTGAATTCAGATCTGTGAAGCAGACACACCAGCGATGTGGTCATCAGGGAGTTTCTGAAGTAATGAATCTCAAGTCTTGAGTGATATAAGGTGACACTTACACCCGTATTCTTAAACTTCCATTCCTTTTAGATGCATGGAAAGGTCATCCTTCGCTGAATTGGTATTCTTAAAAAAAAAAAAATCTTCTCTTTTCTGAGCTGCTCGAAGGTCAAGATCTTCCCATCGAGCAACCAAAATTATTGGAACTTGACGGACTCAATTGACCTGTCTCTTCAAAAATCCCTTCGCAATTTTTGTGCGTTCTTTTGTAATTTATTGTTTTAAATATATTTAAAATATCGAAGAAAGGTACTGTACAATTTTATTAATATGATTTGCATTGATATACTGATTTATTAAGTGCTGTTTATATCTTACACATGTCGGTTGAGATGTTTGGCCAGACAGAGCAGACAACAACTAACTCCGATATTCATCCAGTCTTTATACAGATCTGACACTGACAAATCTTATACATTGTGGCCAGAGTCACACGAGGATTTTTTTCAAGAAATATTTTGCTTGTTAATTTGCCTGGAAAAGGAAAATCTGCTATCAGGGTCACATGAGTGGTTTGGCCTATGTCTACTAGCTGGAAAAAAACAAGTGAGTGCCGCCATGCGAGTACATGAGACAAACATTAAGAAGTGATTCTTACATTCATGAATAACAGCTTCAAAGATAATAATATTCCTCGAATATAATTCATCAAAATATTGTATTGAGGAGCGATATTGGCCAGAATGGCATTTATGGCTGAATACAAACCAACAGTATGGATGTGGTGACGACCTCCGATATCTGAAATGTGTTGTGCTTTCGGTATCCAGCATGAGATATGCGTGTTTTGATGTATTAGTTTACAAATCTAACACTCCACCATAACAAATATCAGCAGGATGGGTCATTTTACCTTAACAGGGCTACCAACTTTGAACATTTACCCTTCCCCTCCAAGGGAATCTGTTTGAATACTGATGGAAATCAGAATTCCTTCGACGGGAAGGGAAAGTTTAGGGAAGGGATTATTTTTAAGAATATGGCTGTTATTGTTGTCCCAGTACATTCTACATGAGGTACTTCGACTAACAAATTGTGGATCGTACAAGTCTGTTGTGTCCCTCAGTGTAGCTAAGAAATATAAAATGTAGTGTCCTTTAGTATTAAGAAATGTGAATCATAATTATTATGTGTGGTAAAGTGGAACCAGGATCATTAAGCTGATATGGTAACCTTTGTACTTACAGTTGTTCGACGTGTTGTGAAGAAACTAATAGACAAGTTAAAAGGGGCAGCATAGTGATAATTTCAGTCTGTTTGCTGCCAGTTTATGAACCAGTAATAAGGATCTGTGTATAAAGAGTTATGGTCAGTAATAGTGGCTTAGATGGTGACTGTTAGTTTTTAATAGTAGTGTTGTATGTATTGACATTTATAGTTCTAGAATGGTGATGAATATTTGGCAGTAATTGTTCAGTAGCACAAGGAGCATTTTTCACATGACTGATGTTAGTCAATGATCATATTGGTAGCAAGATAGTAAGAATGAAGAGTACACACCTTTTGACAGACATGAAGATAACTTTCACTGTTTCTGCAAAAGAGATGGTTACAATAAAATGTTAGTGTGAAGTTAAAGTGTGATGCGAGTAAAGAAATATGGAAGAGGTTAAGAAAAAACCTGATGTGAAGTTAGAGTGTGAGGTGGGTGAAGAAATGTTCATCAGCGAGAATGGTATTGTCCAAGATACAGTCACTCTCTCAGCTGAAGTTGATAAGTTCAGGTGTTCAGAGTGTGGTAAACTGTTTACTTGTATAAGGTCTCTTACCCAGCACACATTAATTCATTCAGGAGTGAGGAAGTTTGAGTGTAGTGTATGTTATAAGCAATTTAGTAATAAGAGTAACCTAACCAAACACCTACTAATTCATTCAGAAGCTAAGTTCATTTGTGATAAATGTGGTAAAAGCTTTAATAACAAAGATTGCCTCACCAAACACTTACTCATCCACACAGGAGTGAAGTTCAAGTGTGATCAGTGTGGTAAACAGTTTAATTATAAAGGCAGCCTTACACAGCACTTAGTTACTCATTCCGGAGTGAAAAATTTCAGATGTGACGAGTGTGGTAAGTTGTTTCATCACAGAAGTGACCTCACCAAGCACCTGTTAATTCATTCAGGAGTGAAGAAGTTCAAGTGTGATGAATGTGGAAAACAGTTTGTAAATAAAAGCAATATCACCCGACACCTATTAAGTCATTCAGGAGTAAAGGAATTCAAGTGTGATGAATGTGGTAAACTGTTTACTCAGAAATGTAGTCTCAACAGGCACCTGGATAGTCATTCAGGTGTGAAGAACTTCAAGTGTGATAATTGTGGCAAACAGTTTATTCATAAAAACAGCCTTGTTCAGCATCTGTTAATTCATTCAGAAGTGAAGAAGTTCAAATGTGATGAATGTGGTAGATTGTTTGGTAAGAAAGGCAAACTCACCCAGCATTTGCTTAGTCATTCAGGAATAAAAAAGTTCAAGTGTGATGAATGTGGGAAACAATTTAGTCGGAAATCTCATCTTACTCAGCATTTCAGTGTTCATTCAGGACATAAAAAGTTTAAGTGTGATCAATGTGGTAAACAGTTCGGAAGTAAACAAGATATAGCAGATCATGCTACAATTCACCGTGAAGTCAAAGATGATTAGGGTTATGTATGTGGTATGGCGATATGTCCTGGTGATGCAAATAAAATTTAAATTATAGCAAATATCATCATTTTTGCTAAGTTCAGGAGGGAAACTACAAGCTGAATGGGTTTGTGTATAGTCTAGGTTAACCTTATAAGTGTGGGGTGTCTATTTTATATTCAAGCAAACACCAGATGATTTAAGTAAACTGTGAATAGCCCTTGTGACTGACGAGGTTAGTAAATGTTAGTCACTATAGCTTGGGAGGTCACTTTTTAGCCAAAGAAAATCAGCTTACATTAGCCATAAGAAACTATAATATAAGATGGTCCTGAGCTGAAGAGTAAAATGTTTCTAATCTGTACAGACCTGGAGGCTGTATGTCCTGAATTAAATAATTGATGTTGGTCAGACTATTTTAAAAATCTCTTGATTGGATGCATTAGCAAGTTTTCAGATTAGTTTCTCGGAAATCCACTGTTCATTTTGTTTCATTTATGAAGGCTCCAACATGCTTCCATGCAATGGTCATAGTTAACTGATGGCAACTCTCCACGCTGCTCTAGTAACCTCTGTATTTGGTCCCTTAAACCTGAGGTCACACTATAACCTCATCGCAAGTCTTTGGTCCAGTCTCTTGCAGCCCTACCAGCAGTGTTCACCTCTCTCACCAGAATGTCGCCCAGATACAATCCTCTGCACTGATACATCATCCTCATTCCTCTGCACATGCCAAACCCATCTCAGTATTCCCTTTCTTGCCACAGAACCAGTATTTTCATGTTAACACCATTCCGCACAATTCTTCATTTGGAACTAACCTCCCAGGCCTGTCATTCAGGGATGCACTACATAGCCAACTAATCGTTCTCATCTCTGTGTGTTTAACCTCATGAATATCCTCCTCCTTCACTGCCCTAGTCTCATTACCATACATCATTACATTCCTAGCAAACCATGCGTACAAGGATGCCTTAGTATGGAGGGTAAGCCACTTCAGTGTCTGGAAGGGTAACATCTCTTTAAATTTCTTCAGACAACTTACCCATGGTACTGAGTTAGCTTTATTCCAACATCCAGCATATATCATGTCCCTCAAGTAACAAAAACTCCACACCTTCAAGAGATCTCCAGCAACATTAATCTTTTCCCACCTTTCTGCTTCTGTATACTGCACTCACCTGTTACAAACACTGCTCAGACTGGACTTACTTTCCACATTGTTGTGGCAAACTGTGCAAGGCCACATTCCATATACTGCCTTAGATATCATCACATATGGTTTCTTCTTGTCTGCTCTCAAACTTCTGTTCTCCATTTCTTCTCTCCACTTTCTAAATGTCTCCTCTGCTGTACCATCATTCTCAACAATCAGTACCAAGTCTTCAGCATACAGCACTTCCCATCAGAGTCTAGTTCTGCGGCCACATGAGAGGTCCAAGCAACAAGATAAAGTCAGAGGCTTGAAATTGAGCCCTCATGAACACCAAGTGTGTATGGAAAATTTGTCACTTAAACCCATGTTCATTCTCACTTGTGTGTGAGCACACTTTTACATTACCATAACCACTTTAACAAACCATACCTCAGGCCCAAGCTTTCTCAGTGCCCACCTCATGACCTCCACAGGCACATTGTCAAAAGCATTTCCCAGATCAACAAAAACAAAGTAAGGTACATACATCTCTTCTATCTTATAAGTTTTTCCTGAAGCTGTCAGCCATTGAGTATTTCATCAGTGTTCCATCTGCCTGGCATAATCTCAAACTGCATTTCATTAATATTCATTCTTTCTTATATCATACTTTCCAGGACTCTCTGCTTGTATTATCTGGTCTATACGCATTATGTCTCTTATGATTTCCTCTTTCCAGGGCATCTCCCTTTTCCATATACACCTTTCCAATCATGCTTCCCAACCAGTCTGATGTGGAACTATACTGTCTTGTAAGTATTTATCAAATCAGTAGTTAAACCCACTTCTACTTCTCCTGAGGCTTTCGGCATCTCAGCAGTCAACCCAGACACATCCACTGCCTTCCTAAATTGCATTCTGCCAGTTGCCTTACCCGTGGTACCAATATTAACGTAAGGCCAAATACTGGATGTACCATTTCCGACTTCCCATCAGAAACTCGTCATTCTGCAACTGACTGTAATGCTTTCACCAAAAATCCTTAATATGCTCACTGTCCACCTCTGCCCTTTCTTCACTGCTTATCTATGATATCTGTTTTCTCTCATCATCTGTTTAGCCACCTTATGTAATACATTCCTCCATTCAGGGCTGTATAGACCGTCCAGTAAAAGTCTCTGAGACCTAGACTTTGCCGTATGTACCATACCTCCTTTCTATCTCTGCTTAGTTACCAAGTATTCTCCTGTGTTACCACCCCTTTTCCATTCCCTGAAGTCTTTTTTTCTCTTTAATGTAGCCACTACTCCCTCATTCCACCAACTTGTTATCTTATGTCTTGGTGAGCCCCTTTTTCAGCCACATGCTAGCTCATGTCCCTCACAAGGTATTGTTTTTGAGGTTGTTGCACTGTTCATATGCATTTCTGTCTATGGCCTCATGATCAACAACCACTCATCTCATCTTGCTTGCACTTGGTTCTTCAGCTTCCATACTTTCCTCTTGGAAACATAGGTCCTTTTCTTCACTACTCACTTCTTCATTGACATGTTACATATAAGTAATCTGTGTTTCTCTACTCTCTTTGTCACCTATAACCTTTACATCCATTGCTACCCTCTTATTGGTCTTCCTGACCAGAAAAGTCAGTCTGGATACTATTACCCTCAACCTCATAGAGATATACTGTATATGCTGTATATATATATATATATATGCTGTATATATATATATATATATATATATATATATATATATGCTGTATATATATATATATATATATATATATACAGTAATCCCTCCACTATCCGACGTAACAGAGCCAAAGGCATGTCCGGAAAGTGGTCCTGTCCGGATAGTGGGCACCAGCCTCCTGGACTTGTACTTATGGACCCTAACTCAGAAAAACACCTATACAACTCCCTCTGGGCATGCATAGCACCTATTTAAGACCCAAATCACACCAATAAGGGACATAAAAGACTGAAATAAATGCAAAAGAACCATAAAATGAGGTTTTTGAGGTAGGTTTATACAATATTAAACATTCTGGGTACTTACAAGTCCCTGGCTCCTGGACTGGTAGTTATGGACCCTAACCTAGCCTAACTCAGAAAAACACCTCCCTACTGCACATGCATAGCATCTAAGACACTACATATTCACACCAATAAGGGACATAAAAGAGTGAAATGAGGTGTTAGAGGTAAGTACAGTATGGAAAATATAGTACAGTACAGTATGAAACATTCTGCGTACTTACAGCAAGTCCTTGGCCATCTCAATGAGTAACCGCCTCCTCTCAGACTCTGACAGTAAGAAGGATTTCCTGAAGCACTTGCAGTACACTGTTCATGAAGTCTTTCACTTTACTTAGTCATTTGCACTCAGAAGTCCATTCTCTTTACACTGCGCACTCTTGTCTTACTTATGCTCCATTGTAACATAATAAGTGTTGCACTCTGCACTTTAAAGTCTTTCCACTCATAAAACCATTTTCTAAACAAAACACACTCATGTTAATTTACGTTAAATTTACAGTCCAAAAATTATTTGTCTTTTCACTCAGATTGCTAATTTCTTAACAGTACTGTATGCACTGTTTTTCTTTCACTGCACAACACTAAATTCCCGTGTGGTCTAGTGGAGAAGTTCTTGCTGTTTAATCACCATTAGAGTCTGAGAGTAGCATAGGGAGGTGACCTAGGGGTGCGTCACTTGGTCGTGGTGATGGTGTACCCACTGCAGACGACTCTGAAGATAGGCACAATCTCACGTCGAGCGGTGACTCCACCGTGGCTGATGTGCTGGGCTGTGGCTCGGAGCATGAGGACCTGTCTTGGGGAGGCAACGGAGTGGAGCCAGGGCTGGGCACAGCAGGGGTCACGGGCCTGAAAAAGCTGTCAATTGTTGATAGACGCAAGGAAAGACGATTCTGACGATTAATGATGCGCTGCCTGAAAGCACGCACTTCCTCCACAAGTCCCAAGGGCCCCATCTCCCTGTCGCAGTCTGGGTGTTCCAGGTAGTCCAGAACGAACTCTAGGTGTTCCTGGAGTGCGCTCAGCTTGGGGATGGCTGGAGTAGTGTCATGCTGAGAGGAGTCCGCATCATCGTTGCTGTTCTCGTCGGAATCTTCAAGCTGGGTACTGACACCTGCAACTGAAGATGTGATCTCGATATCAGACAGGGCCTGATACCCAGGATCGCCCTCGTTGTCATCCTACCACACGCACTTCGTCCACATCAACATCGTCCCCATGTGCACATAGACGTGCATGGAAGTCATCCACGTCAAAACCTAGGAAATCATGCTCCACATCCGTTCTGAGAAGCAGACGAGACCAACCATTTTCTAGAGTCTTGACAGGGACTTCCTTCCATGCACTGGCCCAGTTATAAATGGCAGACTTGATGTTGTAGCAGCAAAGGTTTTCCAAAGTCCGCTGGCCTCGCATGTCCCGTCCCTCCCTGCGCTCATCCTCGTCCTCGAGAACAACCATCACCTCGTCCAGGAACTTCCGTCGGTATAGCCGCTTTATTGCCATGATCACTCCTTGGTCCATTGGTTGGATGAGAGCAGTAGTATTAGGTGGCAGAAACATGCGCCTAATGCGGCCAATCTCAGCCACCAAGTGCTTGTCGCACGGGCGGGCAAGTGCATTGTCGAGAAGGAGGGCCTTTACCTGGTCGCGTGGGATTCCTAGTTTCTCCGTCTGGTAATGTATGACCTCCTTGACGAAATGGCGGTGTGTACCCCACCTACAATATGTCTACCCCTGATGTATATAAGCCCCCCCCCCCCAGTGCATACATGCCCCCACTAAACTTGCTGACCTAGCACGCTTTCCCAGAGCCGAGCCTGGGAAGACGGTGCTACTGCGTCAGTTCAGAGCAGACTTTCAAGAAGGGCAGACTATTTTGTTGTGAGCTCGTAATAAACTCCTTATCTAGCTGTTTGTACACGGAGTTTCTATCACCGAAGTATTGCAAGTTACATTTGGTAGCAGCGGTGGTTCGGACCATTCTGACCGCCTCCTCCAGTATTTAGTGACACCAACAGATACACGACGTCTCGCATCTCACAGCCTCGCCCCTCCTCAGTGCCTCTCGTGGTGTAATACCTGGCTGTGCTTTCCGGGTGTACAATTTCTCTCACCAGTGCTCACCTCTCACACAACCCCACCCACACACCTTGTTCCTGACCGCAAGTGTCACCATTGCTGTCCTACGCACCTGTTGCACCTGTTCCGAACTCATCATAACTCCTGCCCCCACGGTGCCACTTATCACTGCCCACTGTCTGCCCAACGCCATTCTCTGCATTTGCAACTCAACAGCTCTACACCTGCATTGAACCAACATCTGCCCTCACACCCCACCACCAACCCCGACGCCGCCACATGTGCTCTGAATTACGTGAGCCTCCTAGGACCACCACTCCCTGCCGGTGACTCATTGCAGCGTCTCTTCCCGTCTCGACTTAAGCCCAGCGAGAAGTTCCCTATCTTCTAAGACTCATCCAACATATCGCTCCAGTCTCGTCCCCAGCCACTCTCCTCTCCGCCCAGCTGTCTCTCCACTGCTGCCCCACCCTGCCCCGCCCTGCCCTGCCCCAGCCCCGCTACGCCCAGCCACACCTGCACGTCATACATCTCGTCACTTCCGTCTCTACTGTTTAACTATAGTATACCTTACCTATCTATAGAGATTATCCTCGATTTTCTCTACAGATTGGATCTTTTGTAAATATTCCATCTCATTTTCATTACCCCATTTTCATCTTCACCTACGTTATTTATTATCCATCTCATCCTTCGCCTTTTATTTAACCCCTTAAACGCGGCCATGAACAGCCGACCCCCCCCCCCAGGTGGCGGGGTTGTATCGCGGTCTGAGTAACTGTTGGAAAATATTTGCCAAAAATCAGAGATTAACCCTAGAACATTATACTTGGTATGGCAGATAGTACTTACATTCAGCTTTCTCCAGAGACAGGTGTTGAGCCTTCGTGGACTACCCAAGGACTTGTGGAGACTTACAAAGTTGGGTAACCAAATCTTCACTTTCACACCTCCAGCAACCTGGTTTCCCCTCTACCACAGTCTCATTCTGTCACAGTAAACTTTATACTACAACGTACAGGTAGTTTGGAATCCGTACTTGTACAATAAGCACTGAATATAAGGCTAAAATCAACGGAGCGTACGGCCGACATGCAGCGCGGCGGCGGTCTTCCAGTCACTCAACAAACATTTCTATTTTCACAGCTAAAAACATGTATACTACATTATTTTCAATCATATTACTTCCCAAAAGATCACCGCGCCCGCGCGCTTTTTATTCTGCCTTATGCCCGTCACTTTATTCTCGTTCCTGTTGGCCACTCGCACTGACTCAGAAGAGCTAGAACTCGCCATAATGTCACCTTGAAAGCCTGCGGTAAACTGACGCTAAACAGGGGCAAACCGTGCGAAAAAAAGCTAGAGTTACAACTGGGGGAACAAGCGTTTCCTATTAGCATAAACTGCTTATGAGAGGAGAGCGCAGATTTACAGTTCTGAGCAGTCAGAGCGCTGCCATGTATCACAGCCAGGCTGGCCGGGCCGTGGTGGGGGGGGAGGGGGGAAAATGCGATACTTGGCAACAATGGAGGTCAGTAGTACAAAGGTAAAGTATGCTAATTGTAGCTAAAGGGTGGTGGTACTGATAGACAATACCAGGTGGAGCCTGCTTGCCTGCGGTTATTCAGAATTTACTAGAATCGCAAATGCAACGATCCGCCGTTATGTCCTTTTCGCTAAGCGTCGCAAATGCGACAATCCGCGTTTAAAGGGTTAAACCATCCATTCCCGCACTTTCATTCGTTTTCACACCTACTCGTGTATTACATTCTCTCATTGTTATATTATACATTTCCACCTCCATATCCATCTTCATCCTTCATTTCATCTTCCATTGCCGCATTAAATGTCATACTTTCCACATCAACCACTTAACACCAGCCCTCTCGACCCGGAAACATTCCCTGATCATACACCGTGTGCCGACTCTAACACGATCAGTCATTTACGAAGTGGCAAAGAGTACCACCGCCCTGTACCTGAGACTCCCGTTTCACTTCCCGCAGAACCACTTACTACCCATCCTACACTCATAAATCCAGATACCTCCTCCTCTACCCCTACCTGTACACTGCCTTCTTCTTCCTCTACTCCTTCCCCTATTGTTCACTCTCCTGCCTCACTTCATACCCAGTCTTGCTTGCCCTTAACTACCACTACCTTCTCTCTCTCCCACACCTCTCCTACTGCCACTTCTGCTCTTCCAGCCATGGCCACCCCTCCACAGTCTATCTATCTCGACGATGCCAATCGTCCCAAATTTACCGGCCAGGACCCAACTTGGTCTGTCTATGATTTCCTCAGAGAAGTCGAAACAGACATCCACAATAGGCAGATCACCAATGAATCGCTCAAAGTAGCCTACCTCATGGGTCGCTTGCACCACGGCAAATCGGACATTGGATCCGCGATCCGTGCAGGATATTTCGATAGCATTCATACCTATGCTGATTTTCGTACAGAACTCATCAGCCTTTGTTGCCAGCATTCAAATACCGCGTCTCTCATGGGATTCATTAATCTCCTAAACCAACTAGATGAGGACTTGCGAGTCCCAGCGCAACATGCCAAGCTCCGCGAAGCTGCCGCCGCCATGAAAGCAACTAGTAGCGAGATGCTCCAATTACTGGTAAGCACGAAATGGTTAGAAGACAAAAATGGCATTCCAATGCTTTCACTCACCAACTTTGCTGACTTAATGGGTTACCTGAGATTCCTTCACTGGCTTACTCCTAAACAGCGAGAGCTAGCCTTGGAAATCGGTTTCAATCCAGGAGATAAAATTATTCAGGTCACTAAAGCCATTCTTGAAAGAGCCGGTTCGAACTACACGCGTCAGGGCACCACCCAACCCTTGGCCTCCTCAGTCTGTCACACCTCCACTACCCCAGACCAATTTCGCTCCCATCCCACCACACGCGGCAGACCTGCCACGCATCGTTCTCCTACTGCAGGTTGTGATCAATCTAGCGTCCGACAGAACAGACAATCTTCGATTCTTTGCTGGCACTGTGGTCATCCTGGACATCGAGCATCCAGTTGCGACCGTACATACAGACGTCCTCACTCCCAAACCAGATAGCGTACGCCTTCCCGCTCACGTCGTCCCAAATGCAAATACCACAAATCCAGCACGACTCACACCACAGAGGAATGTCGTTACCTCAACCGCCAACAGTCGGGGGAAGCGCCGCGCCCATATCGGACCAATATCACGTAAAACCAGACACCCAACTCCCCATCCACCATGTAGGTCCCATATCATCCTCGGGTTTAGTCATTCTCGGATGCAGTCATGACATACCAACGTCATTCTTCTTGGACACAGGATCTATAATAAATCTGATCACCGACAATTCCTTACATCTTTTTCAACTACATCACAACCACGTCAGTTTCCTAGAACCACCAGACATTCGCCTATGTGATGTCGAAGACTCAGAGTTTAAGGTTAAGGGAAGAGTCACCCTTGAAGTCAAACTACACGGAGATTTCCCCCCTATCCCAATTGAATTTCATGTCACTAATGACTTGCAGTATCCCGCAGATGCACTTATTGGTTTCTCCACCATGGCACAACACTCCATTGCATTATTACCTGCCTGTGGTAGTATAGACATTTTTGGATTCCCAGTATACAGTATGGAATGTCCCCGTCCTGTTCTTACGATCAAATTAGTCCTTCAGTTACCATTGTCCCGATTGCTACCAAAAAGTCCAGACCAGCCCACACCACCACTATCATCATCTGAGAATACAGAGATCATTCCTTTACTGACTGCGAGCAAGGACATAAATTCCTCCATATCTACTGCTACATCCTCTCAGCCTTCAGAAATGGCTCTTACCTCCTCTCCCGACAACACTATCGCCGACTCAAACATGTCTCAATTACCTACCTCACACAGTGTGAATGATCTTCTCCAACACGCAGAGACGAAACGTGCAGTAACGAATACATGCACAATTTTCTTACCGCGTGAGTTCACCAAAGTCTCTGTTTGTGTTGCCGGTGCGAAAGAAGGAGTGGATGTACTAACACTACCTGAGACGTGTTGTGTGAATGGCTTGACTTATGAGTTGGCGTGGTGCACAGTCTTAGAGGACAGTTTATGCTACCTGTACTTGCTCAATGTCACAAATGCTCCACTAAAACTTAAAAGTGGTGTAAAGATTGGAGACTTCCTAGTATACCCAGCGGCCGTAAAGGTGTGCCAGGATTCCTCAATTCCTACTATTCAGACTGATGATAGTACGCCAATCAGTGTATGTACTATTAACTCTACGGGATCTGCGCCGACATATTCACCCGATATGCTCTCACATCTCACTTGCACATATTTCCCAGAAAATACGCCTCAACTCCTCGACCTTCTGACCTCGTACAGAAACGTGGTTGCCTTACCCGGTGAACCAATGAGTAGAACAGACCTTGTCAAACATATGATTGAACTACTACCAGGAACTCAGCCGATTTACATACCAGCGTATCGATTTCCTCACAGCCAGAGAAAGCAGACAGATCAAATGGTACAGAACATGTTAGATCAGGACATTATTGAGCCCTCCGTCGGTCCATGGAATAGCCCACTCTTCTTAGTACCAAAGAAGGACGGCAACTTTAGACCAGTAGTCGACTATCGTAAGGTCAATTCTGTCACCGTTCCAGACTGTTTCCCGTTACCTGTCCTCACTGATTGCTAGAATCCCTTGGTGAAAATAACCTAGTCTTTTCATCTTTAGACCTCCTCAGCTGGTACTGGCAGGTCGAAATGGAAGAGTCCTCTCGCCCAGTTACAGCTTTCAGCACCCCTTCCGGACATTTTCAGTTTAAGAGACTCCCTTTTGGTCTGAGAAATGTTCCTTCCGTGTTCATGTGACTTATCCATTCAGTCTTCAGTGGTATGATGGGACACTCTCTTTTTGCTTACCTAGATGATATCATTGTTGTGAGCAAATCCATCCCTGACCATTCCACAAAGCTCCGGCAAGTCTTTGAATGCTTCCAGCTCGCAGGCCTGAAAATCAGTCTCAGTAAATGTGACTTCTTGCGAAAGAAAATCAAATTCCTAGGCCATGTCGTAGATGCACAAGGCATACTAATGAGGATAAAACTAAGGCGATTATTAACTTCCCAGAACCTACCACTACTGAAGCTGTACGAAGTTTCCTGGGCCTCAGTGGCTATTATCGTAGATTCATACAGGATTATGCAATGATCGCCGCTCCTCTGACCCACTTACTCAAGCAGAATGTGCCCTTTGTTTGGACTAACGACCAGTCACAGGCTTTCCAAAAGCTAAAGACAGCTCTTGTAAATGCCCCTGTTCTAGCGTTCCCTGATTATACCACACCCTTCCTTCTCTGCACAGACGCCTCAGGCACTGGACTTGGTGCCGTTTTGATGCAACTCGATGAAGCATCAAGGAAGCGCGTAATAGCGTATGCTAGTCGCACCCTTACAACCGCTGAACGTAACTACAGTGTCACAGATCTCGAAGCGCTAGCGGTAGTCTGGTCCTTGAAACATTTCTTCAGAGATATAGTCTATGGTTATCCAGTGCATATCCAAACAGACCACTTTCCACTATGTGATTTGTTCAAGAACTGCAACCTAACAGGTAGGCTAGCTAGATGGTCCGTCATCATCCAGGACATTAATCCCACTTTTCAATATGTACCAGGCAAGTTGAATGTAGTTGCAGATGCACTCTCACGTCACGTAGCAGCAGCTGTAACATCACTGCAGCCCGAAGTAACTGAAAACACTACACTAACATCAGAAGTTGTTCGAGACTTTCAGCGCCAAGACCCCATATGGTCCAAAGTCATTTATTTCCTAGAATCTGGCGATGCTTCGACCTTACCTACTCTGCCAATATCACTAGATGAGTTCATGCTAGATGATGATCTCTTGTACAGGAAAACATTACTAACAGGCAAAGACATGCCCAATCGCGAAGTACGCCAACTTGTTGTCCCCACTGCCCTGATACCAAAGGTTCTTCACATTGTTCATAATACCCCTCAAGCTTCCCATCCAGGTAAAGACCGATGCTTGCGCCAAGCACGTCTCAAATACTATTGGGCAACCATGCGCCGCGATATCAATGCCCACTGTGACTCTTGCCTCTCCTGCCACCGCCACAAAGGATCAACCGGCTTACCTGCACCTCTCTTACAATACCCAATCCTGTCACGACCATGGGAAACTGTCTCAATCGATTTCTTAAAACTCCCTCTCACGGAATCCGGCGCTGATTACTTGTTCGTAGCGGTCGACCACTTCTCCCGCTACTGTGTCCTTGTACCCCTCTCCGACAAGACCGCAAAGAGCGTCGCACGTGCCTTTGTAGATCACGTAATTTGCCCGTTCAGTACCCCTCATACCATTCTTACTGACAACGGTACAGAGTTCAACAATAGCCTTCTCGATGAGATCTGTCGCCGCTTTCATATCAGTAAGTGCAATGTCGTGCCTAACCATCCGGCTTCCAATGGCCTTGTAGAACGCCACAACTGGAAAATCTTAGAGTGCCTTAGACATCTAGGCTCCCATAGTTCGTCCTGGGATGACTGGATTCCCCAAGTGGCATCCTCAATCAATAGCTCCATCAATGCATCCATTGCTGAATCTCCCTTCTTCGTCCTCTTTGGTTTTGACAAGGACCATCCATACTCTCTCTTATCCTCAAAGCCAGAACCCATCTACAACATGGATGATTATGTTAAACTAAACTTGGCCAAATTCCAGACAATCCACCAGTATGTCCAATACACTTTGGCTTCCTCTCAGGAGGACATGCTGCAGCGCCAACATAAGTCCGCCTCTCCTATCACTATCAGTGTAGGCGATCTTGTCTTTGCTCATTCCCATACGCGTTCCTTTTAGTTGGATGACAAATTTACAGGGCCCCACCGCATCCTCACTCAACAAGGAGTGCCTCCAGGACCTGTCCACTAAGGACACCAGATGGGTCCACGTCGATGACTTAAAGCGAGCACCCCGTGGCCTCGTGTTGGAAGAGTCACTTACACAACCTCCTGACCCCCCTTCCCCTCCACACATCCCTCAATCTACTTTGTCTCCACCTATCCCTCAGTCTCCTTCATCTCCACCTCCACCTGCTCATTCATCAACCAGTCAATATCGGTCCAAACTGCGCTCTGCCCATCAACCTCTTCAAGACCTCCCCCATTAACTCTACCCTGATTTTCTAGGTACGAAGTTAGTGATCTCCCTGCTGGCAGTGCTGACCCTCCTGGGGTCTGGGTCAGGTCAGGACGATGGTGGAGTACGTCCCGGGGCCTTGGTCGGCTCAGGAGGCGAGGTAATGCTTATCGAAGAACTAGTCTCCTTGCGCTATGATCTTGTGCCCCTGGCCGACGTAGCCATTGCCCTACCTGCCTACGCGCACCAGCTCCATGAAATCAAGACCCATCTCACGGCCACACAACCCAAATGAGTATCTCTATAACCTTTTCCTACCACTCTCCTGGCAATTGCAATACATACGTAACAGATTCACTGAGCTCAATGACACATTTTCCATTCCGACACCCGTTGGTCGTTCTCGTGTGAAACGAGGTCTCTTCGACTTCGGCGGTGAGATTTTGAGTGGCTTGTTTGGCGTTGCTACAGCCCGTGACATTTCTGGCTTCAAATCTGATCTCACTCATTTAGCTTCAGCTCTAGAATCCCAATGCCGAGTCATCAAAATCCAACACACTGTGTTACAGAAGCTTACGACCCACCTAAATGAAGTCACGTCCACTCTAAACAACTTCACCGATATCTTACAACGACACCTTTCCGATCTCAACGTTATCTCTCAGTTCTTCTACCTCAAACTCAACCTGGATAATCTCCAACAGGCCATTGACTTTCTCCTGTCTCAAGTCTCTACCTTGGTTCGTATCCTGGTCGATGCTATCAATGGACGTGTCACTGCCGACTTAGTACCTGTCTCAGCACTCCGTTCTGTCCTGGACTGGGCTCACTCCACCTTCGGTCTCTACCCCAGTCCTCCCCTACTCCTCCCTCGAATATTATTATCCTGTTCTCGAAGCCACTCTTCTCACCACATACGTCGTCGTCCATATTCCTCTCCGTTCTGCCATAACCTTTACCCTTTTCCACATCATTCCCTTCCCATTCCGCCTCACCAACTCCTTGTTACAAGTATCTGTTCCTTCAGAATATTTCCTCCTCTCCCATGATCATCTTTCAGTTGCTTTCATTTCTTCCACAGACCTCCAGATATGTTCCTCCCTTACTCCGACCTCTCGTCTCTGTGCTGCCCACCTTTTCGCTATTTTCCCTAGCAGCGCTACACCCTGTGAGTCTGCTTTAGTTCGCAACCATTCCATCTACTCGGCCTGTTCTTTTGTCCCAGCTCCTGAACTCCCGGTCCACCATGCTCACCTCAACCATGTCCAGCACTTCTTCTCTGCTGTTCCCATCTCTGTCACAATCATGTGTCCTGGTTCTTCGGTTCGATCTGTCCCCGCTAGTGGTCTCTACAAAGCACCAGCCTATCGTACCGTCAAATCAGAGTCCGTTATCACTTACGCCACTCGCTATCACCAAGCTGTCCATAAACGCTCCTATGACATCTTTCAGCCAATCGACATGCCCTCCACCCTACCATCAGCCAACATTACCATCATCTCCCCTAACTTGCGCATGCTAACATTCCTCAATGACAGTGATTTCATTATGGATCAATTTTCTCTGGCTTTCAGCCGTTCATGGGTTCATCCAACAGTTGTGTTTCCCCCTGTGGTTGTCGCTTTCATAGGTTTTCTACTCATCAGTGCATTGTTGTGTCAGAAAAATGGAGCGTCGACTCCAGGAAATCAGAGTCGCTACAGACATAGTACGCCCTACACACGACGTAGAAACTTCCCGTACTTAGTGCCCTCACATTTAGTGACTACCAATGCCATCTGACAATTAACCAAACTGTGAACAGAACTCTTCCTACTAGAAAATGATGGTATTTCTTTAATGCATTACTGAGTGACAGTGTATTCTACAGAAAATACAAAAAAAAATAAAAATAAAAAATAAACGAAGAACAACAATAGAACTCTCATATCTACTCCTTGTTTATCATGTATCAAACTATTATTGTATAATCCCCATTATATCTATGTATACCTTCGACCCTTACTGGACACATACCTATTAATCCTTGTATATCTTATCTGTATATATAGCCTTCTAATTCCCTCCCCTCAACATGGCCATGTCTCCCCTACTGCCCCTGTATCATACTTCTCCCTTGTACAAACCTCCCCGACCCTGCCTTAGTAATATAATCAAACACCATATAACTCCTGGTGTCAGGAGACACCATCTCAACTACCCGGGGGAGTAGTGTACCCCCCCTACAATATGTCTACCCCCGATGTATATATGCCCCCCCCCCCCCAATGCATACATGCCCCCACTAAACTTGCTGACCTAGCACGCTTTCCCAGAGCCGAGCCTGGGAAGACAGCGCTACTGTGTCAGTTCAGAGCAGACTTTCAAGAATGGCAGACTATTTTGTTGTGAGCTTGTAATAAACTCCTTATCTAGCTGTTTGTACATGGAGTTTCTATCACCAAAGTATTGCAAGTTACAGGTGGAACCAGTCTTTGAAGATGTGGCCTGTGAACCATGCCTTCAAGGAATGGTACCAGACGACAGGAAGGACATCCATCACCCCACGAAGACACCGAGGCTGCTTTGCACGGCCAACAATAATGGGCTTAAGCCGGTGTATGCCATTAGCATTAGCACAACACAAAGCAGATATCCTTTGCTTGGAGAGCTTGTAGCCAGGTACACGCTTCTCCGTCTTCTCGGCTAGAGTGTTCGTAGGCAAAGAGCGATAGAATAAACCAGTTTCATCAGCGTTGTAGACTTGACCGAGAGTGAGGCCCTCCATGTCGATCAAGCCCTTCATCTTGTGCTGAAACTCCTCTACTCCATCCTTGTTAGCGTCCAAAGCTTTGCCATGAGACTTATGGTTGGTAAGGCCCTGTCGTAACTTGAACGAGAAGAGCCAACCCTCAGATGCCTTGAAGTCTAGGGTGTAGTGAAGCCTTGCGAAATTCTCAGCAGCAGCCTTCAGCTCCGTACCACCTGCTATCAAACCAGCAGCACGTTGCTGTCAATACCAAATCAACGTGGAGCGGTTGACTACAGCAAACTTGGGAGTAAAGATCATCTTCCTCTCCATGTTGCGTTTGCTTTTCGATGAGAAGTCAGCCGTGTACTGCATGAGTTTGTCTTGGAATCTCTTGATATCAAACAAAGTAGATCGGGCCAGGTTGAACTCACGAAGGATGCGTGAAGAAGACCATCCCGCATCTACTTTCTCCAATGTCTCCCTCTTCTTCTCCAGAGTCAAAACCACTCTTCCTCTTCTCAGGCGGCGGGGCCATCATCATCATACGCGAAGGAGAGGCATGAGAGCAGCAGGAGTGCCTGCAGCAGGTAAGGCACCACCACAAAAGCGAGCACATGGGCAGCCATGACGACGAGCGTACACTCATGGCAAGAGACAGGCGGAAAGTGGAGAGGATGCAGGGGCGCTTTAGCGGACATCGGAGGAATGACGCACCAAAACAAAGCTGTCCTGTGCCATGCGCACCAAGTTAAAATTACGGGCGGGAAAAAATCGGATTTTTTTCAAAATTTTTGCGGTTTTCGGACCATTTTGGGAATATTGGATCCCAGGACGATTATGTCCGGTAAGTGGGGATGTCCGGAAAGTGGGCATCCGGATAGTACAGGGATTACTTATATATATATTTATATATATATATATATATATATATATATATATATATATATATACAGCTTTGTTTTGGTGCGTCATTCCTCCGATGTCCGCTAGAGCGCCCCTGCATCCTCTCCACTTTCCGCCTGTCTCTTGCCGTGAGTGTACGCTCGTCGTCATGGCTGCCCATGTGCTCGCTTTTGTGGTGGTGCCTTACCTGCTGCAGGCACTCCTGCTGCTCTCATGCCTCTCCTTCGTGTGTGATGATGATGGCCCCGCCGCCTGAGAAGAGGAAGAGTGGTTTTGACTCTGGAGAAGAAGAGGGAGACATTGGAGAAAGTAGATGCGGGATGGTCTTCGTCACACAATATATATATATATATATATATATATACATATATATATATATATATATATATATATATATATATATAGTATATATATAATTATATATATATATATATATATATATATATATATATATATATATATATATAAATATATATATATATATATATATATATATATAGTATATATATATATAATTATATATATATATATATATATATATATATATATATAGTATATATATATATATATATATATATATATATATATATATATATATATATACAGCCACTGGTAAGCTGGTGGGCTTGGGGTCCCAGATCCATTGCCTGGACCTGGGATTGTGCAGTGAGTGGGACCTGTGCTGTGTCTGTCCCCATTTATTAATACTGAAGATGACAAAACAAAAAAGGCTTCAAAGCAAGCCTGAGGACAGTAAATCACCCATGGGGATGAGGGTGGGTTCATGGAATGTGGGAAGTTTGAGGGGAAGAGCAGGGGAAGTCGTTGAGGCATTCAGTAGGAGGTGGGTGGATGTGGCGTGTTTGCAGGAAGTCCGGTACAGGGGTGGATCAGCCAGAAAGATTGTTGGGAAGGACTGTTGCTATAAGTTGTTTTGGCAGGGGGGGACCGACGGATATGGAGGTGTTGGTGTGATGGTTGCGGAGAAATGGGTGGAATATGTTATGAATGTTTTGAGAGTAAGCGATAGGATTTTGGTAGTGAAAATTCTGTTGGGAAGAAAGATAGCTGTGATTATATCGGCATATGTTCCACAGGCAGGATTGGATGAATCAGAGAAAGATAGATTTTGGGATGATTTAATACGTGTAGTGGGTGGTATGTGGGATGATGAGATAGTGATTTTGGGAGGGGACTTAAATGGTCATGTAGGTGAAGCAGCACAAGGTTATGAAGTAGTGCATGGGGGATGTGCATATGGTCTAAGGAATGCAGAAGGGGAAAGGATACTCGAGTTTGGGGAGGCAACGGACATGATTGTGTGCAACACATATTTTAGGAAAAGAGACAGTAGGTTAATTACGTATGAGTCTGGGGGAAATAGCAGTCAGATAGATTATTTTCTGGTTAGGAGGGCCGATAGGAGGTTAGTGAGGGATGTTAAAGTTATAGGAAGTGAGGAGTGTGTGCAAGAGCACAAACTATTGATTTGTGATATGGTGCTTAAAGAACAAGTGATGAAAAAGAGGGCTTATGTACCTAGGAGGAAAATATGGAAGCTGAAAAACCAAGTAGTAAGGGATGCCTTCTATAGCGAGTTGAGGAGAGTGGTGGCTGAACAGGGAGCTGTAGACAGAGGCGTTAATGAACAGTACAGAGCCCTCAAGAACAATTTCTTGAGAGTTACTGATGTAACATGCGGCTGGACAAGAGGACCACCAAGACATAAAGTAACTTGGTGGTGGGATGAGGGTGTAGAAGCTGCAATTAAGGAGAAAAGAAGGCTTTTCCGGGAATGGAAGAAGGGTGGTAGCAAAGAGGAATATTTGGCTGCCAAGCGTAGAGCTAGGAGAGAGGTATACAGGGCAAAGTCTGAGTCACAGAGACAATTACTTGATAACCTAAATCATGGGGAAAGGAAAAATATATTTAGGGTGGCAGGTCAGATGAAGAGGGATAATCGGGATATCATAGGTGAGCAGTGTGTGAAGAATGATGAAGGAAGGGTAGTGGTGAACAGTGAGGATATTAAAGATGCATGGAGAGAGCATTATAACCGGTTGTTGAATGAGGAGTTTGACTGGGACAGGGAAGGTTTGGAGCCAGCAGATCCAATGTCTGGCCCTTGGCCTTTGATTGATACTGCTACTGTGAGTGAGGCAATAGGCAGGATGAGGGTGGGGAAGGCAGCAGGTGTGTCTGGGTTGACTGCCGAAATGTTGAAGGCCTCAGGCGATATAGGGGTGAGTTTAGTCACTGACCTGATAAACAGGATTATTTATGAGTGTGTTGTCCCAGATGATTGGCTGAAGAGTGTAATTGTAAATGTGTATAAAGGGAAGGGTGATGCCCTGGAAAGAGGAAATTATAGAGGTATAAAGCTTTTAGATCAGATAATGAAGGTAATGGAGAGAGTTGTAGAAGGTATGATTAGAGAAAGAGTGAATATTGATGAGATGCAGTTTGGGTTTATGCCAGGTAGGGGGACCACTGATGCCATATTCATTGTTCGACAGCTTCAGGAAAAATATATTGGTAGAAGGGATCTTTATTTTGTTTTTGTTGATTTGGAAAAGGCCTTTGACAGAGTCCCTAGAGAGGTGGTGAAGTGGGCAATGAGAAAGCTTGGCTTGGAGGAGTGGCTGGTTAGGGTGGTTATGGCCATGTATGTGGGTGCTCACACCCAGGTGAGAGTCAATGGAGATTTGAGTGATGAGTTTTCCGTGAATGTTGGTGTGCATCAGGGGTCAGTCTTGAGTCCCATGTTGTTTATTATGGTACTTGAAACCCTTTCACGTGACTTTAGAAACGGACTCCCGTGGGAGTTGTTGTATGCTGATGATTTGGTGTTGATTGCAGAGAATGAAAGGGAGTCGGAGGAAAGGTTTAGGAAGTGGAGAGATGGTATGGGGCAAAAGGGTTTAAGGGTAAATGCAGATAAAACAAAAGTGATGATATCTAGGGTTGGTGGCGGTACTGTCAAAGACGAGGGAGAGTGGCCATGTGCAGTTTGCCACAAGGGCGTGGGAAGTAATTCCATCTTGTGCAGTGTGTGTGATAAATGGGTGCATAAGAGATGTAGTGGTATCAGAGGTAGACTGCGAGATAATGCTGATTTTATGTGTACGGCGTGCCGGGGTGAGCAGGTGGAGATCGTCAGACGTGAAAGGATTGAACTTGCTGGTGAATCTCTTGAGTGTGTGGAAGAGTTTTGTTATTTGGGAGACATGTTGTGTGCTGGAGGTGGGGCTGGAGCTAGCTCTGTGGCTAGGGTGAGAAGTGGTTGGAAGAAGTTCAGGGAGCTCTTGCCTCTCCTGACATTGAGAGGGCTCTCCCTACGTGCTAAGGGGTCTTTGTATGCAGCATGTGTTAGGAGTGTAATGCTGTATGGCAGTGAGACCTGGGCAGTGAAGGAGGAAGACATTTGCCGGCTCAGACGTACAGAAATGACAATGATTAGGTGGATGTGCAGTGCGTCCCTGCGTCCAAGGCCTGGAGGGGCTGGGTTTACAATGGAAGAGTTGAGAGGTAGGATGGGACTGGAGTGTATTGGTGTTGTGATGAGGAGAGGTAGATTGAGGTGGTTTGGACATGTGGAGAGGATGGGGGATGATAATTGGGTGAGGAAGGTGAGAAGTGTTAATATTGGGGATGGGGTTGTGAGGGGTAGACCGAGAAAGACATGGGATGAGGTCATTAAGTGTGACCTTAGGGTTAAGGGACTGAACAGGGAGGCTGCAATGGATCGTGCAGCGTGGAGAGCCGCCATTAGGTGACCAAGGCCGACACATGCAAGCATGTTGGAGCCTTTATAAACGAAACGAAACGATATACATAGATATATATATATATATATATATATATATATATATATATATATATATATATATATATATATATAAATATACCCAAGGTAGGGTAGTGGGTGTTGGAGTGGCCCTGGTGAGAGAGGATAGTGTTTGGAAACTCCCTGTACTGTTGTTTGCAGATGATACTGTGTTGTTGAGTGAAGACGAAGGGGAGCTGCAAGGCTTGGTGGATGAGTTTGAGAGAGTGTGTAAGAAACGGAATCTAAAGGTGAATGTAGGGAAGAGTAAAGTAATGGTCTTTGAGAGAGGTGATGTTAGTGAATGTACAGCGAGGTTGGATGGTGAGGAATTGGAAAATGTGAGTACGTTTAAGTACTTGGGTAGTGTGATGAGTAAGGATGGAGGTTTGGAGGGTGAAGTGCATGAAAGGGTACAGCAGGGAAGAAAGGTTGCTGGTTCTTTGAAAGCAGTGATAAGAAACAGGGAAGTGAGCATGGAAGTGAAAAAGTTACTACATGACAGTATTGTGATACCAACTCTAACGTACGGAAGTGAAGCTTGGACATTGTTGGAAGGACACAAGTCAAGAGTGAGAGCAATGGAAATGAGTTATTTAAGAGGAGCCTGTGGAGTCACGTGGAGAGACAGGCTGACGATTGAGGATATAAAGGAGTGTTGTGGTGTTGATGTGGATGTGATTGGAAGTGTTATGAGGAACACACTGAGGTGGTTTGGCCATGTGGAGAGGATGGAGGGTGAAAGACTGACGAAGAGAGTGTATATGAGTGAGGTGGAGGGGGGAAGAGGGAGGGGAAGGCCGAGGATGAGATGGAGGGATGGGGTGGAGAGGTATATGAGAGAGGGGGGTGTGAGTTAGGAGCAGGGCAGTGAAATGGCGGGGGACAGGGCGACTTGGAGGCGATTTGTTTGTGGCCACCCCAAACAAGGCTGAGCCTTTTGAAAGTGATCACTCTCCTTAAAGGCCCCCTAAATTAACACTTTTGGATATACAGTATGTTTAGTTTTTAAGGCGAAAATATATTCCCAAGCATAATGGTAAGTATAATATTTACATTTAAATATGGCTAATAAATGTATTTATGTTTAAATATGGCTATCAGAATGTTATTGTTGTCATTGTTGAGATGCTACTCTGCACTTCATTCTTCAACATCTAAGTCAAATTCTTTGATATCCTGGGATTAAACAACAAAGTTGACCTCGACATCAGAGGTGGATGTAGTCGGATGTAAGCCGGCCAATCATGGTGTGCCTGGTGGGTGGCGTCACCGTGTGTAACTCAGACTGTGTCACCCGGCCACCTGACACTTCCCTTGTAAGTTCAAGATTTTCCCTGCGTTGATTACGATGTGGCGCAATATGCTGACCGTGTTAGAAGTTGTTACTCAACCGTGTGTTACTCAAGGACTGACTGTACAGTATATGAACAGTGTTAAGATAGTGCATATTATGGGTGAGATGACTATCTATAAATCATGTTTCCTAGTTAAGAGTGACTAGCAGTGGGAAAACTGAGAGTGTACTAATATCCCAAGGTTCTCTGAAAATGATTTATTTTTATTTATTTTTTTTAATGTGTCCGATTCTGGGCATAGGGTTCACAGCCTGCTCTCAAGGCCCAGTAGTCCTCCTACATACCATACGCCTCCGCATATCACCACTTAGGCGCTAACACACACCGTCCATATTGAATACATATTAGGACTGTCCCATACAGGACTGGTGTATTGATATTGGCGGGGATATTTTTGCATGTCGGCGGCTCCTCTGGTAGATTCAAATCCTTCAGCTGTTCCTACCCCAGCTGGGATTCAAACCCTGGTCCATTAGGATAGCAGGCCACCTCTCTACCAATTCAGCCATTGCCTATTAATCAGCAGTGCTCCTCATTTTCCTGCACAGTTTAAGAATCAACTCATGAAACAGCTCTCACATAGTGCCAATTTGAAAAAAAAAAAAAAAAAGTGTAATGACTGGGAAGGCCTGACATACTGACACCTGCAAAAAATTTATTTTTTCTGTTGAAGGTCTAGTGTTCATGGGAAAAGAAATTTCATAAAGAGAAAAGATTAATAGGAAGGAAAATCTGGTGTCTAATTCTCAAGTTCAGTGGGACTTACGACTATTTATGCTTTCATATGGTTATGATCAGAATATTTTCTCTCAAATAGCATTCCCTCAAATACCCCACACTATCACATTCATCCACGAAGGCTTCAACATGCTTGCGTGCATCAGTCCTGAACACCCAATGGCAGCTCTCCATGCTGCTCAATCTCTAGCAGCTTCTCAATTCAGTCTGTTATCCCTGAACTCACACTCTATGACAACCTAGGAACTCTACGACATCCTAGGCCTTTATTTACAACACTGGGTGGTAACCGTATAACCAAACGATACGTGCTTCCTACGTGTCAGCAAGTGGGTTGGTGGAGGGTTAGTGCCACTTCCCGTAAAACAAATGTTAAATAACTCAGAGTCAATGGCCACCCCTTATGGGATTATGGCATCTGGCGATAGATAGATAGATAGTACATCTTAGGTTTTACTGTATATGAAGCATTCTGATTTAATCACCAAGCACTATTTTGCTAATCTGTATCATATGTTAATGGATATCTCCTCTGTGATGTATAAAATACTTACCATGGCAACCGAGCACCACTGGGACATGGCGACACCACCCCCCCAAGAGGAGACCACAAAGGGGCTCTGAAGGCGTGCACATTGCCAAGGCAGTATGGGCCTATGTCCCCAACTACCTACTCTTATCCCCTGGAACGGACCCAGTGGGATCATCACAGTCCGAGTACATTACCCTCCAGCTGGACCAGCCCTCGCCAGGTTCGGGGTGGGGCTGAATACTCAGTCCCAAGCAGCACCAAAGTGATGGCCTTTAGCCGCACAAAAACTGTGACGGCCTTTAGCCGCACAAATACTGAAACGGCCTTAAGCCACTCAACTACTGCAACCCCCCACCCCTCCCGTGCAGAAACCAGTGACGGCCTTCAGCCGCACTTGGGGAGAGACAGTAACGCCCCTTCTCCTTCTGCAGCTGCCTCCAGGAGTCAGACTCCGGTGATGGCCTTCAGCCGCACCCGCAGGCAGGTGATGGTCTTTAGCCACTCCCCGTGCAGGACACCGGTGACAGCCTTCAGCTGCACCTGTGGACAGGTGACGGCCTTCAGCCTCACCTCCCCCACGGTCCTGCCTGGAGGTCAGGCCCCAATGACAGCCTCCAGCTGCACCAACAGGAAAGGGACAGCCTTCAGTCACCCTTCTCCTGTTGCCCATGGGACCTCGGTGACAACCTTCAGCCATGCCAGGGAGAGACACTCCAAAACAAGTCTCTCGTCCCGTGAGACTTGCCTTGTGGAGGATGACTTTTGCTTGGCTCACCCCTCCTGTAGACAAGCGGGATGCTCCTCCGTTTCTCCCCACAGAGGCAGCCCCCAGGAGGAGCTTTCCTGTCTGGAGGAGGTTTGGCGAGGCCCTGAGCTGTCCCTGGGAGAGTTTGCAGTGCAGCTGTCGCCTGGGGGAGACAACCAGCCGATGGACTCCTGCCAGAGGTGACACCGCAGTTCAACCCTGATGGCGGCCTGACTTGAGGGAGACCGCAGACACCGGACTCCCCGAGGCGCCTCTGTAATCCTGGGGCTGACCTCCCCAGCCCTAGACGACGGTGACCTCCCCAGGGTGGGCGCAGACAAGCGCACCTACTCGCTCTGTTTGGCCCAAGCCCCAAGGACCAGACCATTCAGCAAGGCCCCACGAGCAGAGGGCCTCTCACCACGCCCAGCAGCAGCCCACAGAAGACGACGTCGCCTCTGAGGGTTGTCTTGTGGCCTTTGCAAGAAGGAATACCTGATGGGACCCCTCCCACACCTGGCTGACACCTGGGGGTCACCTAACTCTTGCAGCCCAGTCGGAGCCCTCCAGTCTGCCTAGTGTAACAGTGATTGGCTAGTGTATGGTGTGATACTGGTGTTCATATTATATTCTGCGCCTAACTAGTGCCCTGGTGACTGAGTAGTATACTGTGTGTCATTCATGATCATATTGTGTACTGTGTCCGACTAGTGCCCTTACAACTGCACAGCATATTGTGTGATACCTGTATTCATTGTGTACTTGTGTCTGAATAATATACTGTGTAAGACTTATATCCATCTTGTGTACAGTGTCCATCTAGTGCCCTTGCGGCTGGATAGTATCCTGCATGATACTGATACACCACAGTCCAGTCGGAGCCCTCTAGTCTGCCTAGCATATTTGAGACTGAATAATGTACTGTGTTTTACTTACTGTCATATTGTATACTCTGAGTTGTAATTAAGATAATACATGGGTAAGGTTGCTCTCCAGAGTTTTTATGTCCTACTCTTCTTGTGTGTTCTAGCTCCGGTCTTGAAAGAGAACCCTGGCTCAACAGCTAGTATTTCTAGGACAAGAAATCAGCCTAAAAACACCTAGCATAACAATGTATATAAAGATTTGCTTTATGCCTGTTCATGTGATGATTGCCAAAGGTGCCATGATTAACGAACATTGAACGCAAGATACTGTTTTGGCTCAAGTTCTACCCAAGGTCCTAATGCACATTTTAGTTTGCACGCCGTGAGGTAGGCTACAATTACTTGGGGGTCTGGGGAGCAAAGCTCCCCAGTTAGCTTTCAACAACTACAGTTAGGCATCCATTGCTTGTTTATGGTGTTAAATTGTATACTGAACATTTGGGTTTGTTTGGTGTGGTGATGTCATGTCCAGTTGGTGAGACCGGCAATAACGATGTTATGTGGGGCATTCAGGCAGCTTTGTGTAATATTGCTATGTAGGTCCAGTACTCATTCATTCTCCAATATTTTTTATCAAAAATCAAGTGGTAATCACCTGAGATGTATCTAATTCATTATAATTTGTTTCGATTTTGAAGACAACATGCTTGCATGCGTTGGCCTTGGTCACCTAATGGCAGCTTCCCATCTGCTCGATCTGTGGCAGCTTCCCTAATTCAGTCCTTTATACCTGAGGTCACACCCAATGACCATGTCCCAGTTTTTTTTTTTTTCAGTTTACCTCTTGCAACCCTACCCTTAACATCAACGCATCTCACTTTCTGCACCCAGTTATCATCCCCCAGGGGAGCACGGTAGCTCGGTGGTAGAGTGTTGGGCTCGTAATCGTGAGGTTGCGAGTTCGCGCCCCGCCCAGTGGCTGCCATGCTGGGAGGGGTAGCGCTCTCCTGTAACCCTAGCAGGGCTATATTATCTGATGAGGTCTAGCTCGGGGATTAATCCTCATTATCATCCCCCATCCTCTCCACATGCCCAAACCATCTCAATCTACCTCTCCTCATCAAAACACTAATGCACTCCAGTCCCATCTTTCACCTCAATTCTTCCATCGTAACCCTAGCCCCCTCAGGCCTCGCACTCAGGGAAGCATTGCATATCCACCTAATCATTGTTCTTTCTGTACGTTTGAGCCTGTGAATATCCTCTTCCTTTACTGCCCAGGTCTCACTACCATACAGCATTACACTCCTAGCACATGCTGCATACAAAGATCTCTTAGCACGGAGGAAGAGTCCTCTCAGTGTCAGGAGAGACAACAGCTCGCTGAACTTCTTCCAACCACTCCTCACTTTAGCCACTGAGCTAGCTCCATCCCCACCTCCATCACATAACAGGTCTCCCAAGTAACAAAAGTTTTCCACACACTCAAGAGACTCACCAGAGTTCAATCCTTTCATGCCTGACAATCTTCACCTGCTCCCCCCAACACACTGCACACATGAAATCAGCATTATCTTGCAGTTTTCCTCTAAAACAACTACATCTCTTATTCACCTACCTATCACAGACACAGCACAAGATGAACTTACTTACCACACCCTTGTGGCAAATTGCACATGGCCACTCTCCTTCTTTGACAGTACCATCACCAGCCCTAGATACCATCACTTTCGTTTTATAATATACATTTGCTTTTAATCCCTTGTGCTCCATTCCATCTCTCCACTTCCTAAATCTTTCCTCAGCCTCCCTTTCATTCTCTGCAATCAACACCATTTCATCAGCATAAAACATCTCCCATGGGAGTCCATTTCTGAAGTCACATGAGAGGGCTCCAAGTACCTTGATAAACTACAAGGGGCTCAAAACTGACCCTCGGTGCACACCAACAACCACGGAAAACTCATCACTCAAATCTCCATTGACCCTTACCTGGGTGCGAGCACCCACATTCATGGCCATAACAACCCTAATCAGCCACCCCTCGATCCCAAGCTTTCTCATTGGAGTCATTGCCCACTTCACCACCTCTCTAGGGACTCTGTCAAAGAACTTCTCCAAATTAACGGACACAAAGTACAGTTCCCTTTTCTTCCTTGTATATTTTTCCTGAAACTGTTGAACAGTGAATATGGCATCAGTGGTCTCTTTGCCTGGCATAAACCCAAGTGGTCTCTTTGCCTGGCATAAACCCAAACTGCATCTAATCAATATTCATTCTCTAATCATACCTTCTAGAAATCTCTCCATTACCTTCATTATCTGGTCCAAAAGCTTTATGCCTCTGTAATTTCCTTTTTCCAGGGCATCAGCCTTCCCCTTGTAAACATTTACATTTACACTCTTCATCCAATTATCTGGGACAACACACTCATATATAATCGTATTTATCAGGTCAGTAGGTAACCTCACTCCTTGTTATCTCCTGAGGCTTTCAGCATTTCAGCAGTCAAGCCAGACACACCTGCTGCTTTCCGCACCATCATCCTGCCTGTTGCCCTGCTCACAGTAGCAGCGTCTAAGCCCAAACGCTGGATCTCCTGACTCCAGACCTTCCCTGTCCCAGTCAGACTCCTCATTAAAAAACCGGCTGTTTTGCTCTCTCCATACGTCCTTAATATCCTTACTGTTCACCACTACCCTTTCTTTCATCATTCTTCACACACTGCTTACCAGTGATGTCTCTATTCTCCTTCTTCTGATTTGCCACCTTAAATGTCATATTCTTCCTTTCCACACGATTTAAAGTCGCTGTGACTCAGACTTTAACCTGTGAACCTCTTTCCTAGCCCAACGCTTGGCAGCCAAGTGTTTCTCTTTGCTACTACCCTCCTTCCATTCCCGGAAAAGCCTATTTTTCTCCTTAACTGCGGCTTCTACACCCGCATTCCACCACTAAGTTACATTATATCTAATAATACAGTTATTTTCCTTAACAGTGTAGGTCTATAAGAAACCAGCATGAGTTGCTGCATCATTGTTGATTGTATTTACCCGTTTGCTTTTGTGTAATGCTATTTTAACACCATTCATATTCATAATTACAATTCAGTTGTATCTCTTTCAGTGTTTTGCATGATGGTGAATATAAGTAGGGGGCAATTTATATGGGATAGGATGGTAAGAAAGGGTAAAAGTGAGAGTTTTGGAAAGTGCCAGACCACATTGTACAGTTATACATGAAAACATGTTTGAGTGACGTGGGATTAGAACCACCGTTCTTGTCCAGTCCATACTGTCAGTGTTACTTGAAGACTGATTGTATATGTGCTGAGCTGTTGGTGTCCAAAAGGTTGTTGTAAGAATGGGCATAATGGACAGCCTGGGCCCAGATATGGCATTTCTTGGCATCAAAGTTCATTTTAAGTACAGTAAGCCTTCTTGTATTTATCAGTGTCATTAGCCTCACTTTTAAATGTGTGGTACTTTTGAGGGCCGAGTTGGGGAAGTTTAGAGCAGGCATCAGGGTCATTAGGGATGTTTCTGGAGAAGGTGCCAACAATTTTTTTCCTGTAGGCTGTATGTCATCCATAGCATTTTTTTTTTTTTTTTCCAAATTGCACATTGTGCTGTGACCAGTTTGCTTTTACAGGTGAGCACTGGGCCAACTAACTGAACCTAACTAGGGATTCTTATATACATTTATATTGCTGCCATCACCAAAGGCCATGTAAGTGTGCACTTCATATTATGGAAATTATTCTCTTGGGCATGGAAACACCTAACTTTTCTGATTACGGTAATGCTAAAATGCCTTTGTTTAATCATGCTTATTCTAATGCTGTCCACAAGAAGATGACTTTCACAAGGTACTGATGCAACCTTACCCCTGAATATCGATTTTTATGTTTCTGTCCAACCTATCTATCTGTTGCCAGACGCCTTAATCCCGTAAGGGGTGGCCACCTAATGGCGGCTCTCCATACTGCTCGATCTTTGGCAGCCCCCCAGTTCAGTTCCTTATCCTTCAGGTCACATTGTGACCTCGTCCCAGGTCTTTTTTCGGTCTGCTTCTCACAACCCTACCTCCATCATTCACACTTCCCATTTTCCGCACCCATTTGTCGTTCCCCATTCTCTCCATATGCTCAAACCATCTCAGTTTCCCCCTCTTCATCAAAATGCCATTACACTGCAGTCTCATCCTTCCTCACAACTCTTCTGTCGTAAAGCTAGCCCCCCAGGCCTCGCATTCAAGGACACACTACACATCCTCCTATTCATTGTCATTTATGTGCATTTGAGACCACGAATAAGCTCATTTACTGCCCAGGTCCCGCTACCATACAGCATTACACTCCTAGCACATGCTGTATATATGTAAATCCCCTAGTACAGAGGGAGAACCCTCTCAGTGTTAGGAGAGGTAAAAGCTCCATGAACTTCTTCCAACCACTCCTCATTCTAGTTACATAGCTACCTCCAGCACTTAATATGTTTCGTAACAACTCTTCCACACCCTCAAGACTCACCAGCAAGATGAATCCATTCACATATGACAATCTCCACATGCTCTCCCCTATGCACCGCACACACAAAATCAACATTATCTCGCAGTCTGCCTCTAATACCACTACATCATTTATGCACCCACTTTATCACAAACACTGCACACAATGGAATCACTTCCCATGCCCTTGTGGTAAACATTATCTGGCCACCCACCCTCTTCCTTAACGGTACTGCAGTCAGCCGTAGATACCATCACTTTTGTTTTATCTGCATTTACCCTCAAGCCCTTGTGCCTCATATCATCTCTCCACTTCCTAAAATTCCTAAATCTTTCCTCAACCTCCTTTCATTCTCAGCAATCAACACCAAGTCATCAGCATACAACATCTTCCATGGGAATTCATTTCTGCAGTAACGTGAGAGGGCTTCAGGCACCATGATGAACAATAAGGGGCTCAAGACTGACCCCTGATTTACGCCAACATTCACAGAAAAGTCATCACTCAAATCTCCATTTCCGCTTACCTGGATGTAAGCGCCCACATACCATACGTAGCCATAACCACTCTTGCCAGCCATTTTTTGATCCTAAGCTTTCTCATTGTCCGTTTCACCACCTCCCTAGGGAGTCTGTTAAAGGCGTTCACCAAATCAACAAAAAGTACAGATCCCATTCCTTTCCTATATATTTTTCCTGAAGATGTCGGACAGTGAATATGGCATCAGTGGTCCCTTTGTTTGGCATAAACCCAAACTGCATTTTATTAAAATTCAGTATTTCTCTACTCGTACCTTCTAGAACTTCTCCATTACCTGGCCTAAAAGTTTTATGATCCTACAGTATACTTTCCTCTTTACAGGGCATCGCCCTTCCCCTTGTACACATTTATAGTCACACTTTTCGGCCAGTCGTTTGGGACAACACACTTTCAGTAACTAAACCCACTCCTGTATCTCCTGAGGCCTTCAACATTTCGGTAGACCTGCTGCCATCCCCAACTGCATCTTGCCTACTGCCCATCAAGTCAGCAACTAACCCACGTCCTTTCATGACCTTTTCTCTCGGCTTCCTTTCCCCATTTCATTCCCTCCGTTATGTTGTCCTGATTCTCACATTACTTCGTCCCCAGAGGGTGTCCCCAAAAGGACACCCCGTGATGCGAAAGTTTGCTCCCAACAGTGCAAAGACCCCCTTCCCCAACACCCCCCAGCCCAGACAACCAACCAACCAACTCTGGACAGCACCGAGGCGATCCCTCTGGAGGGCGGCACCGATGACCCATACAGGTAACCAACGTTTCAGGCAGCGCTTAGTCAGACCCCTCACCCACAACCCTACCCGCATGGGGGACCCTGTCGGATGTTGCTACATCCACGGGCAGGCTTGTGGGATCACAGGGGCACACAAGTCCCCCCACCACGACAAGATGGCTGCCCACGGGGGGGGGGGTGTACAGGAAACCATTTGGCTTGTCACTCACTGTAGAGTCACCCATAGGCAGAAGGAATAAGAAAAAATGAAGGAATGAAAGACAGAAGAGAGAATGTAAAGTCACCCATAGGCAGAAGTACGAGGAAAGAATGAAGGAAAGAAAGAAGAAGATGGAAGGAAAGAAGTCTGGAGGAGAGGACAGGGCAGACACCCAAGAGCAGCACTACATTAAATGCATAATAATCAAATTGAAGAAATCAGAGGGCAGAATATAAAAATTTGAGACACATGGCAATTTTGGAGTTCCTCCATGGAACACATCATTTTTATGCACTGCTCTGTGAAGGAACACAGAAGGCTTCATTGGTAAAATAATTCATTGTGTAACCTCCATTTTCTAAGTTTATAGAGTCTTACACATTCAGAGTTACTCCACAGAGCTCAAATGTTGTATAAAGTACTGTTAATACCTTTCAGTCCATTAATGTAATTCTGATTTTATTATTGCTTTCTCAATCTAACTCCTCAAAGTTCAAAAAAATCTCTACAGCTGAATAAAATCCGAAGAATAAAATACGTCATCGGATTCACGGGGTTAAAACTGGCAGGCACGGACACACAAAATAAGCTACTGGAGAATATCTTAACCCAACGATCCTAATGATATACAGGTTACCATATTCTTCCTAACTTCAAAATTATCTACAGTAGTTTATAGCTTAGGAGAGACTTTACAACCTGAAAGGATTAAATGTAGTCTTCATTAACCCTTTATTACATCCATTTTACTTTATTCTTGGTACCTTCAGTTTGCAGCTTAGGAGAAACTTTTCATAAATGAAGGGGTTAGAAACAGCCTTCATTAACCCTTCAATATAATGCATTTACTTAAATTGCCTTTATCCGAGAGGCCTCTTCCAAGTTAGATAAAACTGTCTAGTAACAACAGTTGTTGCTATTGAGTAACCCTAATCTGCCTGGCTGAACAGACCCATCAACCGCAGGCAAGCAACTGCCTCTGCAGGGCAATCCTGTGCAGTGAACTGATGTTATGCGGCAGACAGCATCTCACTGTGGTGAGGTGCATGGAAGAGTGTGAAGGTTTGGTTCCCTGACGGACACCTCTTTCGCATCTCTCCACGAAGTTGACAGGAGCACCATACATACCGTAGTAGGCTTCACATCACCCCAGCAAGAATAAACTAAACAGGATGTACGTGAATTCAAATGATTAATATATGCACTTTATGAAGAAAGCTTCCTTACCAAGTGATTGCTGATGTTTTTCGTTTAAAGTTCCTTTTTTTTTTTTTTTTTTTCATGGAATATGCATACCGAATGTTCCTGAAAAGTTACTGGAAAATATAATTATATATTTTGTTCGCTAGAAAATACCCTCATTCTGTATTAAAATTCAGTATTGGGTATCATTCTTCCACTTTTAAGAACTATATCACTAAGAATATTGAAGAAGGATCCTGACTCCGACTCCGGCCAAAAGTATCTGACTCCACACTCATGACTCTGACTTCACACCCCTGAGAGACAGACTTTTACTAAGCAGCGACAAGTTTGAGCCATACTACATCTCATGACTATTCTGACAGAGCTTCAACGATCTACAATCAACCTCCCCATCTCTCTACATGTACCTATGGCTACGCTCATCGTGAGGTGTATGGTGGTTTTGTGGACATGGAAAAAGTTTTTGTATAAGTCCTGCGGGAAGCAGTACCGTAAATTGGGAACTAAAGAAAGGATTGTTGGCTTGGTGCTTAACATATGAGTCAGGAAATAATACTAGCCAGATTGACTATTTCCTGGTCGCGAAGGCTGAAGGGAGGTTAGTGAAGAACATTAAAGTTATAGGGAGGATAGAGTGTGTGAAGCAACACAAATTACTGTTATGTGACACAGTATCATACTAAAGTGGTGGTCGCGAAGAAAAAGACTGATGCAGCCATAAGGAAAATATGGAAGCTGAAAAACCAAGGAGATGCCTTCTACAGTGAGATGAGTAGAGTGGTGGTTGAACAGGGAGCTGTAGACAGACGTGTTAATGATCTGTACAGAGCTTTCAAGAACAACTTGTCAAGAGTGTGGAAGGGAGGGGGTCCACCAAGACACAAGGTAACATGATTGTCGGATGAAGGTGTAGAAGCCACAGTTAAGAAGAAAACTTTTGCAGTGATGGAACAGGATTAATAAAAGAGAATACCTGGCGCTTTTTTGTGTGTGTGTGTGTGTGTGTGTGTGTCCGACTCTGGGCATAGGCTTCACAGCCTGCTCCCAAGGCCCAGTAGTCCTCCTACATACCCTACACCTCTACATGTCACCTATGCTGTAAAGCATAGGGCCTGAAAGGATATATAGAGGGCAAAATCTGAACATCAGAGACTTTCAATGGAGACCTTAATTGTGCTAAAAGGAAGAATGTGGTATCTATGGTGGAAAATCAGATGAAGAGAGAAAACAGCAATATCACAGATCAGCAGTGTGCAAAGAATGATGAAGTAAAGGTAGGGGTGGACAGTGAGGATATTCAAGATGCTTGGAAAGAACATAAAAATCAGTTCCTGAATGAAGAGCTGTTGCCTCAGCTGACACTGAAATGGCTTTCACTCTGTGCTAAGGGGTCCTTGTATGCAGCATGTGTTAGGAATGTAATGCTGTATAGTTGTGAGACCTGGATAGTAAAGAAAGGGGATACTTATAGAGTAGGCTCAACTGTACACAAGTGATAACGATGTGATGGATGTGTTATGTGTCCTTCAATGAGAGGTCTTGGGGGTTAGGACTGTGCCTGAAGAGAAGAGAGGAAGGATGGGATTCAAATATTGTATGTTGGTGGTGTGATGAGAAGGGGAAGACGAAGATGGTTTGCGGATGTTGAGAGGATGGAAGATGTCAACCGCGTGCAGAGGATGGGATGTGTGAAAGTCAGTGGTAGGGTTGTGGGAGGCAGACCCAAAAAGACCTGAGACAAGGTCACGGCGTGTGACCTCAGGGATAAGGGACTGAATGGAGAGGTTGGCAGAGACAGAGCAGTATGGAGCACTTCCATTAAGTGACAAAAGCCAATGCTTGAAAGTATATATCAGAATCTTGATAAATGAAACAAAACAAAACATGTTGGCAAGGTCTCCCTGTCTTAAAAGAGTAATTAGAGTCAAAAGAACAAACAATAACAAGTTTAAGATGAAGATCAGGGTCAGAACTGAGGCAACTTATGTTCATAATAGTTATAAACGGAAGCTGTGGCTAATGAGTCAAAGTTTTATAGAAGGGGTCAAACTTAAATATAACCCAATTAGTGTAAGTTAATACAAAAGAAAAATAATCAATGTCCTTTCCAGAATACTGTACAAGTTAGAAAATCACACACTGTAATCCAACAAAAAAATATCACTCCTTTAAAGAATGGTACTGAGAAAAACAAAATAAACAAGACAGTCCTTTAAATAATAGCATTGAGAAAAAACTAAACAGTCCTTTAAGGAACAGCACTGAGAAAAACAAAATAAATAAGAGTTCTTTAAGGAACAACACTGAGAAAAACAAAATAAACAAGACAGTCCTTTAAGGAACAGCACTTAGAAAAACAAAATAATCCAGACAGTTCTTTAAGGAATGCTGAACAAAACAATTTCTGCATAGGTGACAAGAGAAGTGTTAGAGGCACGAACAGCGAGGAGTCAGAGGTTACCATCAGGGTATATCAGGGGTCAGTCTGCTTTGTGTCTACTTGGGCAAGATCACGCGCTACAGATTGGCGAAAAAAAAAAAAAAAGCTTGGCCAAGTACACACAGGTCAGCTGACCAACCAAAACATTCAAGATGGCAGAGGATGCTGCACAAGCACTGACTGAAGAAGTTTATCTGATAAAGTGTGTATGCTTAAGTGTGAATAAAACTCCAATTTAACACATTAAACATTTCTGTATGCGTGATGATGATGATGGGAAGCCTCATACTTCATCTCAGCTTGGCCACAGGTGCTTCGTCACTAACCCATTCATAGCGGTTTTACAAACAAACCAATAAACTAGTCATTATACCCATGGAATCTTTAATGTTTCTGTTATGCTAGGTGTTTTTAGGTCGATTTCTCATCCTAAAGACACTTGCAACTGAGCCGGGGTTCTCTTTCGAGACCGGAACTAGAATACACTGTGAGAGGAACAGGGCATAAAAACTTGGGGCAACCAACCTTACACTTATATTATCTCAAATTCACACAGCACTAAATACAATGTAAATACAAATTAGACACAATACACTATACACGTACAAATGCACTGTCTGGACTGGAGGACTCTGTCAGGGCTGTCGAGATCCCAGGCTGTTTTTAGGTGTCTGCCAGGTGTGGGAGGGGTCCCATCAGGTGTGCCTTCCCTTTGAGGGCACAGGACTATTGTCAGTGACCGTGTCATCTGAGATGGGTTGCTGGGTGGTGTGGTGAGGGGCCCATTCCTAGTGGGGCCTCGGTGGGGAGATCGGTCCTAAGGACTGGGACCGAATAGGGAAAGCAGGCAAGCTTGTCTGCGCCCACTCTGAGGAGGAGGTCGTTGTGCAATGCGGCTGGGGAGGTCACGCCCTGGGGTTCTGGGGGCGCCTCTGTGAGTCTGAGGACTGCAGTCTCTCTCAGGTCGGGTCGCTGTCAGGAGTGGTCTGCCATGTCCTCTCCTCTGGAAGTCCGAAAGTGGGTGGTCTCGCCTGGTTGTCGGCTGTACTGCTAAAACCCCGGGGGTCATGATGGGGCCTTGCCAGACCTCCTCCAGGCATAGCTCCTGGGGACTACCTCTGTGAGTAGAAAGGGAGGGGCATTCTGCTTGGCTGCAGGAAAGGTGGGCTAAGCAAGAGACGTCCTCCAGAGGGGAAGTCATAGGGGGCGAGAGACAGGCAGTGCCTGTGCTCTCCCTGGCATGGCTGGTGGCCGTTGCTGAGGTCCCGAGGGCAGCAGGGGTAGGGCAGCTAGTGGCCGTCCCTCTCCTGCAGGTGCGGCTAATGGCCGTCACCGGGGCCCGACTTTCGGGCAGGACTGAGGGTGAGATGCGGCTAGTGGTCGTCACCAGAGACCTATTGGGTGAGATGGAGCTACTGGCTGCCACTTGTCCCCTGATGTGGCTAGTGGCCGTCGCCAGGGCCTCATTCCCCAAGTGGACTGTGGGCTGGGTGTGGCTAGTGCCCGTCACTCGCTCACGGGTGCAGCTAGTAGCCATCATCGAGGTACTGAGGAGAGGAGATGGCAGACAAAGTGCGGCTAGTGGCCATCACATGCCTGCTGGTGCGGCTAGTGGCCGTCACCAAGGTCCAACTCGCAAAGGCAGCTACAGAAGGAGAGTGAGGGGTGACAGTCTCTCCCCTAGAGCGGCCAGTGGCCGTCCCTGGTTTCTTGCAGGAGGGGATGCAGCTACAGAGCAGCTAGTGGTCATCTCTTGCCTAGAGCGGATAGTTGCCGTCTCTCGGGTGCTGTCTTGGACAAAGATATCAGCCCCACCCCGAACCTGGAGAAGCCTGGTCCAGCTGGAGAGTAGTCACCAGCACTGTGTAATTCTCGTCAGGTCTTTTGAGGGGAAACGGGGCGCAAGGTAGTAGGGGACATAGGCCCAAACTGCCTGGGTATTGTGCGCGCCCTCAGAGCCTCTCCGTGGTCCAGGGGTGTCGCAATGTCCCTGTGGTGTCTCGTCATGGTGGGCATTTCAGTTTCATTACTAACCACAATGAATTTGGTGAAGTTCAACCTCCTCATAGGAGAGAAAAAAGGCCACAGTTGGAGCACTTGTAGTACGGAGTTGAAGTGGTAGCCATCTTCTTTGTTTACAAATAGGGAAGGGTGCCGACCAATCCACCCCATTCTTATGCTCTCTTCGCCCGGTGAGCGGAAAAACTTGCTTGCTGAGCAATTCTGTCTACCAGAAGAGGTTCTCTGTGGCATGCCATGGTGCTTGGCCAAGTAGAAACAAGGCTGCAGGGTGGACCAATTGTTGTTCATAATGATTATAAATAGATGCTGTGGCTGGTGAGTCATTATCATAAGGAAGGGGCCAGGGTTAAATAAAACCCAAGTTGTGTAAAGTGAATATAAAAGAACAATAATATAAGTCCTTTAGTGTATACAAGTAAGAGAAGCTGACACAATAAAATGGCAAAAATAACCAGAGACAATTAAAGAACAGCATTGAGAAAAACAAATTAAACAATACAGTCCTTAAGGAGCACTGAAAACAAAAATGAACTCGAAAGAGGTCGAGACCAAAAACACACACACACACACACACACACACACACACAAAACACCAAACTTATTCAAGATTCCTCATTCTCATCACGTAATACTCTATATTCTGACAAGATCACACCTTCCTCGGTAACCGAGACCCTGGCATAATTCAGAATTACACTTAACCCAAAGATTGAATACCCAATGTCTTTTACCACCTGAACATAACACATACTGGTATGATCGCCGAGCCTAACAGGAAATGAACCAACACTTTCCTTATATATTTTAATATAACCCCACATTGCCGACTGAAGGAGGGGGGTTTCCAACCGTCTGAGTTTGATACCACACTTTTTGGCATCATGTGGCAGCATTTCTACTCCGGCAGTACCAGTATCAAACAGCCCGTCCACCTCAACTCCATTCATGCTAAACATAGTAGTTTTTACCAAAGCCAATTTTGGTAATGACAAAGCATGCTCAAAAAGTACATGCATACTATCAGGCTCCGGATAGTTGATTAGCTGACACTTATAATTTATCAGTGTATCCATACCCAGTAATGGGGCATCAGTATTGTCGTCACGTATAACAAGGTAAGGAAAAATAGTCATGTTTTCTTCCTCATTCTCGGTCTCCACCACCACCTCTGTGTTGCCCAGGCCACCAAGTACCCACTCCTAGGAGTCCCATTCAGGTACTGGCTTTAATTTGCTTTCACAATACAAACCGCATTCTTTTGCAAATGAAATGGGCAACACACTGAATGGACAGCCAGTATCAAGTAGTGTCAAATACCACCTATCATTAAACTTGACCATAACATGGGGGTAACCATAACATGGTATGTCTTCCTCACCGAAAGACAACTTTATCCGCGGCATTTTGCCAAAATGAAAGTTAAAACAAACGCTGTATTAACAAAACACTTGTTTGTTGACTGAAACAATGAAGTTCTGGGTAGAAAACAAGTAATACTCTTAAGACTTACACGTGAGATGAAGCAACCGTCTCACCACCTTGCAGACGACACAACAACTGAAGCCGATGGCATTTTCTGGTGGCTATAAAGGGCCAAACACAGACCACAGTCATACTAAAAGCCGACCAGGCATAATACGCCCCCTTTAAATGTACACTATTGATAGGAAGGTTTGTATATCATTATTTTTCAAAGAATCACTAATATAACAGGCATTCCTTACTGTACATTATTATTTCACTCACTGAAGTGGACGGGCTGCTGATAACTACCTATTTACCACATTAGTTTCACAAAACGGAAATTATGAGCACTGCCGACAGTCTTAAAAATAACTTGCAAACATATTTACCTCACAGATTATCAACCCTGTGTAATTATATAAAAACTATATTCGAGTAATGTATTTGTTTACGATCATTTAAAAATAATTTCCATTATCAGTGAATTTTACAAGCGACTGGCGGTGGCAGTGACTCTTGGCTTTAAAAGCAGTAGTGAAGCAAAACCTACTATTTTTCCTAATCTCTCCTGATTATTAGGTAAGTCCGCGATTAGCAACACGGTAAACTACGAGAGGAAATAATATATCTGTCTTGAAGTAACTGGGAATGGGTAACATTTATTTTTTGCTGTTATTAAAACTCGATCTGATTTTCACGTCAAATATTTTAATATCAAACCTTGTAACTGGTGTTTAAAGTCGATTTGCTTCCACCTGAGGGAACTGGGCCACTCACACTGCATGAATTCTGCTGTAATTGCATGACATTGGAGGAGCTTCAGCTGTGAGGTAGGAATGAGTCTTCACTGATTACCTGTAAAGAACTATAACTACATTTCAGCTTTAGTTGACGGCCAGGTATTGTCATGTCGGAGGATAGATTTGACTAATGACCAAGGAGTTTCATTCCCACCTCATACAACTACAATTTTTAGTCTTCAGTCAGTTCAGTTCTGTTCAGTTGATAGGTGAGAAGTATTGCCTTTGCATCGGCACTCCTCCTGTCAATTTATTTTTCTAGTTAATTTTCTTGTGTTTAGCTCGTCTTTTTTTTTTTTTTTTCTTAAGGTACCGGTATTCCTCTTTCCTTAATTTCTCTCTTTTTCCTCCATATATAAGTAGTCTTTTGTTCTTCCTATATTTTCTTCACTAAACAGTAATTGCCCTATTAAATTGTTTTCACTTTCTATATAAGGCTGTTGTAGGCGTTCTTCCTTATTCCTGTCTTCCTGATACAATGGGCACCATAATAAAAAGTGTTTACCATAATAAAAAGTGTTTGATGTTCTCTTCTGCTGCCCCGCACAAATCACATTTAATATTGCCCCCTGAAAATCTCTCCCTATCATTTAGTGGTAAATTATTTGTTCTGCTTTTGTATAATATTATGGATGCTACGGTATTATCATATATTTTTTCTTCTTTTATATTTGATTTATAATTTTTATAAATTTCCAGACTCTTATTTTTTCATTTCTTTCTTTCTTCCACTGAGATGAGTCCCAGTTCTGTACTTTTTCTTTGATGTCTTTAATACTAATATTTTTTACTGATTTATTTTCTAATCCTATTTCTCTCATGTATGTTTTTACTGTACATATCCACTGGTCTTTTCTACTTTCCATTTTTTCTTGCATTATTCTTGTAATTAAGTCATTTTCACCTTCTTCTAATCCATATTTTAAATACTTAATATATCCTTCCATTATTCAGCTCTGCATACATGATGTCCCTATTTCTCCTCTCAGTGTTGGTATCTGAGCATATCTTGGTGTCCCTAATATATATCGGTAAACGCTGTTTTCAATTCTCTGTAGTTCCTCTATTTCGTTTTTTGTAAATTCTAGTATATTTGCCCCGTACAGTATAGTTGGGAGTACCACACTTTTCCAGTAAGTTTTGCCTATTAGTACCTTATTGACACTGTGGGCTATAATTGTGTATGTGATGTTTGCCTTCTTTTTAGCTTTTTCAGTTATCCGTCTCTTGTTCACTCTAAAGCATCTTCTCTGGTCGTTTATTGTAATTCCTAAATATTTGGTTTCATTTGTTAACTCTGTCTCTCTTATTTTTTGGGGTTTGGTTTTCATGTTAAAGATCAGGATTTTACTTTTTGTTTTATTTATATCAAGCCCACACTTTTCTCCTACTGTAATCAAACTGTCTACTATTTTTCCTGCCTCTTCTATTGTATGAGCTAGTAGCAGCCCGTCATCTGCAAAGAACAGTGCTGCTATTTTAAATATTTCATCCTTATACCCTGTGCCTTCTTTTTCCAACCTGTTTATTATATAGTAGGTTATCATTTTAAATATTGTGGTTGAGCTTGTGCATCCTTGCCTTATGCCACTGTTAATCTTTATTTCTGTTTTATTTTCTTTGCCATATTCTATTGTTGTTCTGTCCCCCGTATAAGTGTCTGCTATTACCTCTATTATATCTTCTTGTACCTTGTATTCTTTTAGTGTTTCAATCATTTTCTTCCTTTTTACTGAGTCATAAGCTTTTGCAAAGTCTACTGATATTACTATTAGACTCTTTTTCTGCTCATAAATTTTGTTTATACAATATTTTAAAATGAAAAGGTAATTTTCAATTCTTCCTCCATTAGTAAATCCATTTTGTGTTTCCTTTATTTCATTATTATTCCTTAGATGCTCTTCTATTCTATCTTTTATGACAGTTGACATGAATAATTTATACGAGATGTTAGTTAACGCTATTGGTCTTAATTCATTTGCTTTTGGTTTGTTTACTTTTGGCACCATCATAGTTCTTGATTCTTTCCATTCTTTTGGTACCTTTCCTTTATCTATTATTTCATTAAAACACACTGTCATTGTGTCCATTATCTTGTCACTTTTTATTAGGATTTTATATCATTCTGGTTTTAGCATGTCTGGTCCCAGCACTTTCTTATTTTTTAGTTTTTTATATTTTCTCTCAATTGTATTGTTGTTACTACTGGTTTTTCCATGTATGTTGTATTCTTCTTTATTGGTAATTTCATTCATTCATTCATTGCCAGACGCCATGTATCCCAGACGGGGTGGCCGATGGCTTGGAGTTAATTGTTTTACAGGGAGGGGCACTAATCCTCCACCAACCCCACATGCCATATCCATATGTTCCCCTAATTGTTGCGTGATTGTTATTATTTGTTCATCTGTATTTTCATTATTTTATCTTTTTATCTCGATTTTTCCAGTGTTGTTTCTGCTGGCTATCCATTTGTACTCTTTTTTTTTTTTTTTTTTTTTTCTCCTCATTCCATACCATATCTTTTCCATTTTGTTGTCTGTTGTATATTTTTGACCAATATCTCTCTATTTCTGTTTTGATATTTTCTTTTTCTAACTCTTCTCCATTTTCATTATATATCTTTAATTCCCTTTCTTCTTTTCCTTTTTTCTTTATTTATATTTTCCCATAATTTTTTGCTTCTATTTTCTCCTTGAGTTATTTCTTTTGTAATTTTTACTTCATGAATGGTTATGGCCTCTTTTATTTCTAGCTGGATCTTTTTCTTTTGTTCATGATATAAAACTTTATTCCTCTCTTTTTCTGCTTGTGTTTTAGCGTTCCTTGTAGGTCTATTGTAGTACTTTCGCTTTTTTATTCCCTCTCTAATACCTTTATTCATCCAAGGTTCTTCTTTTATTTGTCCAGTCTTATCTATCCTCCTTCTATATTTTGCTGTAAGGTTTTTGTCAGCACTGTCTTTGATTATTTTATTCAACTTTTCCATATTACTTATGACCTGTGTTTGTATTCTCTGTTCTATTTCCTTCATATACTCCATAACTTTTCCTCCCTCTGTTTTGTAGTAGGTAATATCTTCCCACCCTTTTGTCTTATAGTTTTTATTCGATCTCCCCTTAATCTTAAGTTTTATTTGTATTAAATTATGGTCTGATAGATCAAATATTTCTTCAAATTGTGAGAGTGGCCCAGTTCTGCCAGATGAAAACAAACTAACTATATTTGGCCATGTACTGAGCTGAAAGGGGTTAGGGATCTTTGTTTAACTTACTGTAGCAGGTGAATACTCTTTTTTTTTTAAGGGCATGAAATTGCCATCTCACCATCTTGAATGCTGACACGTGACATCAGATTAACACTATGGTGCTAGTCAGGAAGAAAGGCTATGAAAACGATGGAGAGCTGTTGCATTGTCTTTCAGCCACTGAACAACACACACACACACACACACACACGTCGGACATCGGCGCTTCGTACCAAAACAACACGGCCAGTGGCAATTACCTAAATTAGTATCTTTGAATGAGTCAAGCTCTGTACCAGGTTAGACTAAATGATTTTTCATTATTAAAAGGTAAAGAAATAATAAGTTTATATAAGACTGGTTCAAACAACAAAGAACCACGATGCATTGAGTCAGCTGGATTTGTTTATACTACAGCAACACGGGGAAAGCGTGCATACTCTGTAAGTACATACTCTGTTCATTTAGTATTACAAAATAGATACATACTTCAGTAAAACAAATTTGGAAAAGAAAAGGGATAAAAGTAAAAAGCAAAATGATGATTTCTACCAAGAACTGGTTGAAGTGGAGACTCACAATAGACTGGTTGAACGTGTACACAAACTAGAAATGGCTTTCAAAAATGAAATGGATGAAATAAAAAAGCAAATGCACTTGCAAAAGGAAGAGATAGAAAAACTAGGAAGGGAGGCCAATAAGAAAGACACAACCATCAGTGAACTAACATTGAAATTGAGTACGCTTAGGAAGAAAGTGAGTGAAATGGGAAGTACAGTAGTCAATCACGAGAGTGTTATGGAAGAGTTAAAAAATGACACAGAGACAATTAGACAAGCAAGCAGTCTTATGGACCAGAGCAGTGATATTGAGAAGATAACACAGGTGAATGAAGCTGTGCAAAGCTACAAAAATGATGTAGAAACCACGTATGCTGAAATGGTGAAAGTAAAGAAAGACTTAGAAACAAGGGTGGAGGAAAAAAGCATTAAAAAGGAAGTGAAAAGAATAATCCAAAACAATCCAAAGTTAGTCAGAGATTCAGTAGAAATAAATAAATCAATAGTAATCACTGGTATACAAGAGGAAGAAATTAAAAACAAGATCACTAGAGAGAAAAAGATGGCAAATGTAATGAGCTTACTGAAAGAAGTATCAGAGGAAATCTGTAGTAAAGACATAGAGGAACACAAAAGGTTAGGGAAATACGAGAAAAGCAAGACAAGACCTCTAAAGGTGACTTTCCAGAGTGTAAACACTGTGGAAGAGATACTAAAAAATGCAAAGAATCTTATGGAAAAAGAGGAGTTCAAAAATGTATGGATAAAAAGATGCCTAACACAAGAGGAACTGGAATTACTGAAAGAGAAAAGGGAGGAAGCAAAAACAAAAAATGAGGGAAGATCAGAAGAGGACAAGAAGAAATTTTTTTACAAAGTAATAGGATTGCAGGTACGAAAGTGGTACACAAACAGGATGGAAGAAAAAGGAGGAAGTTAGTAGAACCATGTCATGACAAGTATATAAACAAGATGATAAAGTTGATGTACTCAAATGTGGATGGAATGGTATCTAAATTACTAGAGATGAATGATTATGTCAGAGAAAATGAACCACAAACAATATGCCTAACTGAAACAAAATTAACACCAAGGATATCCAATGACATACTAAACTTAGAGGAATACAATATATGGAGAAGAGACAGAAATTTAAAAAAAGGAGGAGGAATTATAATATTAACTAAGAAAAATCTAAAAGTCAAGGAAATAAACCTAGATATACCATCACAAGTAGAACTGATTGCAGTAGAGATCGACACATCTGAAGGTAAAGTAATTGTAGCCAATTTGTATATGCCACCGAGATCAAACACATGGGAAAGAGACGAATATGAGGACCTGGCAGAGAGTACAAGTCAGAGTATAAGATCCTTGCTACATAAAATGGAAGAGAAATCGGAAAGAATTATACTAACTGAGGACTTCAATACAAATATAAACTGGAATACTCTAGATATAAATAGCCAAGAAAGCTGTTGGGACCAAAAGCTCCTGGATCTCATACAAGAGTTTTTCTTAACGCAACATGTGAGGGAAACCACTAGAAAAAGAGGACTTGATGTACCTTCAGTGCTAGATCTAATATTTACTAGGCAAGAAAATGACATTGACAGTTTAATATATCACCCTCCACTCGGCAAAAGCGATCATGCAGTACTAAATTATAACTTCAGGATAGCATATGACATAGTAAACAGCAATGACAGTTACAAAAAGAGCCTAAACTATAAAAAGGGAAATTATCAAGACCTAAAGAAGTATTTCTTAGAAGTTGATTGGGAAAATGAGCTTAGAGGACAAGATTTAAATGCTGTATATAAAAATTTTTGTGAATTTTATGAAATAGGAGTCCAGAAGTACATCCCACAGCACAAAGAAGCAGATAAGAAAATACAGAAATGGTTCAATACAGAATGTAAAAAATCAAAAGAAAGAAGAGATTTGTTGTGGAACAGATACAGAAGACATAATAGTGATAGGGCATATAATAATTACAAACAGGCAAGAAACGATTATACAAGAATAAGGAGGGAAGCCCAAAAACAGTTTGAGGAGGATATCATAAATAAAAGTAGTGATCAACCGAAGCTATTTTACAGCTACATCAGAAGCAGAACCAAGGTAAAAGATAAAATACAATCCATTACAGACAAGGGAATCACCTATACACAAGAGAAGGATATTTGTGAAGCACTAAACAAGAATTTCCAATCAGTTTTTACAGAGGAAATTTTTTTTAGAGGGATTATGTGGAACATGCATGCCCATACATACTACCAGATATACAAATATCAGAAAAAGTAATACAGGAGGAGCTAAGTAAATTAGACAAGGGAAAAGCAAATGGTCCTGATGAAATTTGATTTTGGGTGCTAAGTGAATGTGCAAATGAGTTAGGTAAACCATTATTTTTAATTTTCAAGAAATCCTTGAGTCAAGGTAAACTACCTGATATTTGGAAGAAAGCAAACATCGTTCCCTTATTCAAGAAAGGGAATAGACAAAATCCACTCAACTACCGACCAGCATCACTAACCAGTGTTGTAAGGAAGGTACGGTATTAGAAAAGCTTATAAGAAAAGCTTGGGTAAATCATCTAGAAGAACACAATATAACAGAAAGACAGTTTGGTTTCAGAAAAGGAAAATCATGTGTTACTAATCTGTTGAGCTACTGTGACAGAATAATAGACACATTTACAGGAAAGAGAAGGATGGGTGGACAGTATCTACGGTATTTAGATTTCAAGAAAGCATTTGACACAGTACGTGGCACACCAAAGACTTAATATGGAAACTGTACCATCAAGGAGGAATTCGAGGCAAACTGTATTGTTGGATGCAAGATTTTCTCATAAAAAGAGAAATGAGAACAGTACTAAGGGGAAATTACTCATCATGGAAAGAAGTGACTACTGGAGTACCACAGGGCTCAGTGCTGGCACCAATCATGTTTTTAGTGTATATAAATGATACAGACTAACACTGGATATGATATCTATCTAAATATGTTTACGGATGATGCAAAAATACAAAGGAGAATTATTAACACAGACTCCTGTAAAGAGCTACAAGAAGAATTAAATAAACTTCATGAATGGAGTAATACATGGCAAATGGAATTCAATATGGACAAGTGTCATGTAATCAAGTTTGGTAAAAGTGGAAAAAGACCTGATTGGGATTATAAGTTAGGAAATTAAACCCTACACACATCACAAAGAGAGAAGGACCTAGGTGTGATTATCAATAACAGACTATCTCCGGCTGCCCACATCAGTGAGAAGGTAAGGAACATGTATACACTGGTTGCAAATATGAGAATAGCATTCGCATACATAAATGAAGACATGCTAAAAAAGATAATAACATCATTCATCAGGCCAACCCTGGAGTATGCATCAGCAGCCTGGAGTCCTCATCTCAAAAAACACATAGACAAGATTGAAAAAGTTCCAAGGGCCGCTACAAGATGGGTACCAAGCTTAAGGGACCTAAGCTACGAAGAAAGACTAAATAAACTGAATCTACCAACACTACAGGAGAGAAAGAAAAGAGGTGACATGATAATGCTATATAAGTGCATATCAGGAAAGGAGAAAATAGATATAAATGATTGCTTAACATATGGAGAAGCATCAGCAAGAGGACACCGCAAAAAACTGCATAAGAAGAGAGGTGATAAAGACGTAAGGAAATTCAGTTTCCCAAACAGAGCAATTGATCAATGGAATGCACTACCGAATGAAATGGTGTGTGCCAAAACAATTCACAAATTTAAGGATATGTACGATAAGTATGGTCTAAGACACGGGATAGTACGAGCTTGACTCATTCCTGTAAAGATACAATTAGGTAAGAACAATTAGGTAAGGTAAGAACACACACACTCGCTGGCTCAGTGGTAGCGTTCTCGCTTGCCATTTGGTAGACGGGAGTTCGCGCCCCACTCAGGTTGCAAAAAGTTTCACTGACGAAGTGGGTGGTTACTGTTCCCCTTGAGCAAGGGGACGGGTGTGTGCATGTGTGAAGGTCACAGCCTTGCCCTTAGATCGGACTATATGAGCTCTCAGCTCCCTTCCGGGAGGGTAATAGCTGACGATCACGACCATCAACTGATCCTGACCGACCCGGTGAATTACACATACACACACACACAGAAGACATAATAGTGAGAGGGCATATAATAATTACAAACAGGCAAGAAACGATTATACAAGAATAAGGAGGGAAGCCCAAAAACAGTTTGAGGAGGATATCATAAATAAAAGTAGTGATCAACCGAAGCTATTTTACAGCTACATCAGAAGCAGAACCAAGGTAAAAGATAAAATACAATCCATTACAGACAAGGGAATCACCTATACACAAGAGAAGGATATTTTTGAAGCACTAAACAAGAATTTCCAATCAGTTTTTACAGAGGAAGAAAAAAATTAGAGGAATTATGTGGAACATGCATGCCCATATATACTACCAGATATACAAATATCAGAAAAAGTAATACAGGAGGAGCTAAGGAAATTAGACAAGGGAAAAGCAAATGGTCCTGATGAAATTTCATTTTGGGTGCTAAGCGAATGTGCAGAGGAGTTAGGTAAACCATTATTTTTAATTTTCAAGAAATCCTTGAATCAAGGTAAACTACCTGATATTTGGAAGAAAGCAAACATCGTTCCCTTATTCAAGAAAGGGAATAGACAAAATCCACTCAACTACCGACCAGTATCACTAACCAGTGTTGTAAGGAAGGTATTAGAAAAGCTTATAAGAAAAGCTTGGGTAAATCATCTAGAAGAACACAATATGATAACAGAAAGACAGTTTGGTTTCAGAAAAGGAAAATCATGTGTTACTAATCTGTTGAGCTACTGTGACAGAATAATAGATACATTACAGGAAAGAGAAGGATGGGTGGACAGTATCTACGGTATTTAGATTTCAAGAAAGCATTTGACACAGTACCACACCAAAGACTTAATATGGAAACTGTACCATCAAGGAGGAATTCGAGGCAAACTGTATTGTTGGATGCAAGTTTTTCTCATAAAAAGAGAAATGAGAACAGTACTAAGGGGAAATTACTCATCATGGAAAGAAGTGACTACTGGAGTACCACAGTGCTCAGTGCTGGCACCAATCATGTTTTTAGTGTATATAAATGATACAGACTAACACTGGATATGAAATCTATCTAATATGTTTACGGATGATGCAAAAATACAATGGAGAATTATTAACACAGACTCCTGTAAAGAGCTACAAGAAGAATTAAATAAACTTCATGAATGGAGTAATACATGGCAAATGGAATTCAATGTGGACAAGTGTCATGAAATCAAGCTTGGTAAAAGTGGAAAAAGACCTGATTGGGATTATAAGTTAGGAAATAAAACCCTACACACATCTCAAAGAGAGAAGGACCTAGGTGTGATTATCAATAACAGACTATCTCCGGCTGCCCACATCAGTGAGAAGGTAAGGAACACGTATACACTGGTTGCAAATATGAGAATAGCATTCACATACATAAATGAAGACATGCTAAAAAAGATAATAACATCATTCATCAGGCCAACCCTGGAGTATGCATCATTAGTCTGGAGTCCTCATCTCAAAAAACACATAGACAAGATTGAAAAAGTTCAAAGGGCCGTTACAAGATGGATACCAAGCTTGAGGGATCTAAGTTACAAAGAAAGACTTAATAAACTGAATCTTCCAATACTACAGGACAGAAGGAAAAGAGATGACATGATTATGCTATATAAATGCATATCAGGGAAGGAGAAAATAGACATAAATGATTACTTAACCTATGGGGAAGCATCAGCAAGAGGACACTGCAAAAAAACTGCATAAGGAGAGGTGGTAAAGACGTAAGGAAATTTAGTTTCCCAAATAGAGCAATTGATCAGTGGAATGCACTACCGAATGAAATAGTGTGCCAAAAAATTCACAAATTTAAGGATATGTACGAGCTTGACTCATTCCTGTAAAGATACAATTAGGTAAGAACAATTAGGTAAGGTAAGAACACACACACACGAAGACTCTCTCTCAAGACATCATAGTGTACTGAATTAAGAGGCTAATAACAGTAATTAATCCGTACAGGTATATATGTATTTTATCTATCTACGTATCAGTTTAACTGGATCTATTTATTTATATATTTATTTTTCAGTGGAATGACCCGCAGGCATGAGATACGTTTTCAGGATTTTGCGCAACTTCAGTTTCATCCTCATCCTACTGCTTCTGATGGCAATCGGTGAGTTGGGTTTGGGTATTTAGTAAACAGCTGTTCCTTAGCTATTTATTCAGTACATAACACCTCAGTATCCTTGTAGCATCATCATCTGTGGTTTAATTTATCCTCTTCCATCTGCGGCTTTTGATATTGCCTTAACACTTCTTCTGTAGCCATTCTTTCACCAGATCATACCTGGTTATCCTTAAGCGGCAGTTCTAAAGACATCTCAGTACTGGTACTACTACTACTACTACTACTACTACTAATAATAATAATAATACAGTTCAAGTGGTGGGAGTTCGCAAACCTATTGTCATATTCACAAAACTTTGTGACTAGTTTGCGTATGCTTATTTTTTACTTTCACTATTACGAGTGCCACACACTTCATAAAGAAACCACCGAAAAACAGAGCAAGGAATAAACCAAAATGAAAGCTATGTAAACTTTATGTATCGTGGAAATTTGACAAAAATCGTTTATAACTACAACCCATAAACATCCAGTATCCGCCCACAATACAATTGATTTGATTTGAAATATTGTTGTAAATGTATACTTGTTGCCTCTCTTCCTCTCGTCACGCGATTTTTTTTTTTCTTTTCATCTGGTTTGAGTGTCAAAATACATCCTGGAGATGCTGGGCTATGAATTTCTGTCCTGGTACATCCTAAACTGCAATGTAAGTTCCTGTGAGGGAGATGGATGTGCAGCAACCTCTAAAAATTCCTCGTGACGTGATGTATCCGAGCGATTTTGGCGTGGATGGAAGGCTGGTTGATGGTGTTCGTTTGTCATAATGTGTTCTGGTGATGTTAAGCCCTGAATGTCTGCCTTGAAACATCAGAAGTGTAAGTAGTAGGAGTAGTAGTAGTAGCAAATAATGACGATGATGATCACGATGCAAGTAGTGGTACAATAGTAAATGATAGTGATGATTATGATCTCTTACAGGGCTGGGCTACACCTTAACCGGGCAGGGTGGTAGGCTGGATGTAGGATGGCTGCTAACACGACTATCGCCGCACTTTTGGGCAGCACTTGGCATTGGTCTGTCTGTCGGCCTCGCTGGGCTGGGGGTTTCTGTGTGAGTAGGGAGGGAATCTGTATATCTGTCAATTTACCTGTCTAACTTTATTTATGTATATTTATCAGTCTGGCTGTCCATCTACTCGCACCACACTTTTGCGCTGCTCACGACAATCCTCTGTCAATCAGTTTGTCAGTCAGTCTTCTGTGTATCTGTCTGTCTGTCAGTCTGGCAGTCTGCCTGTCTGTCTGTCTGCCTATCTACATGTCTGTATATGTGTCTGTGTATTCATCTATCAGTCTATATATCAGTCAGTCTGTGTATTACCCGTCGATCTTTGTCTACCCACTTACGTGTCTGTCTGTCTGTCTGTCATTCTATCTTGTGTCTCTATCAGGACTGTCACCACACTTGGGCCACCCTTGCAACATGTGATACGTTTATCTGTAGGATTTGGTACAACACAAATCTTGAAAAACAGCTTGGGACATCAAGTGATAATTTGAGTTGTATGACAGTGGTGTATTTCACAACATATGTCTGTCTACCTGTCTGTCTATTGCCAGATGCCTTTAATCCTGCGAGGGGTGGTCATATACAGATCACCTGCACGTTTACCTGTCTTGTCATTTGGCTGCCCTCCCTCCAGCTCATACATTCCTCCTCTCATGTACCTCCACTCCATGTCTCCATCTCATCCATGGTCTCCCCCTCTTTCTCTTCTCCCCCTCCACTTCACTCACATACACTGTTTTAGTCACAGTATAGTGTTAAGCTGCTGCTACAACTTAGCATTCAGAATGGAGAGATAGCAGTATTAGGCCAAGTTAGAGTGAGAAGAATATAACACCATATTGTAGTGATAATCTATTGCTATAGCTTAGCTTTCAGGATGGAGAGATAGCAATTTTAGGCCAAGTTAGAGTGCAAAGAGTATACAGTACATAGCCTAGCAGTGTAACTAACCTAATCTAACTCCACAGAGGGATGTACTTGACTAGCATTAGCAATTTCAGGTTAAGTTAGAGTGACAATCTACCCAACACAGTAACAAGCCTAAGTAACTCCACAGAGGGATGTACTTGACTAGCATTAGCAATTTCAGGTTAAGTTAGAGTGACAGTCTACCCAACACAGTAACAAACCTAAGTAACTCCACAGAGGGGTGTACTTGACTAGCATTAGCAAGTTCAGGTTAAGTTAGAGTGACAGTCTACCCAACACAGTAACAAACCTAAGTAACTCCACAGAGGGATGTTCGTGACCGGTGTCAGCATCCTGGGGGTAAGCGTGAAAAAGCCAAACGCTGGTAGCTGGAGTCTTATTTCCATCCTTCTGTGTGAGGCATTTGCTGTGTATGGACTCATCACTGCCGTTGTACTAGGAGACATGCTCAAGGTATGTCATATTTGAACTTGGAGAAAATAAGAGACTGTAGTATGTGGGTGAGTTTTGTTATGCTAGCAAGAAGGAAGCAAAGGCCAAAAGCCCGCAAATTGTTCTTTCTGAGAAAAAAAAAAAAAAAAAAAAAAAGACGAGGGAGCCAAATTCAAGCTCCGATCATTTCGAGATGCCTGGACACTGTATTTGAAAGACTGGAGATCATAGCTAGCCGGAAATACAGACAGAGGGAGATAGTTCCAGGGTTTACCTATTGCATAAATGAAGGACTGGGAGTAACTCTTGAATTAGAGAGTTGGACTGAAAAGGGATGAGAGTTTGCTGCTAGACGGGTGCTACGCCCCATCCTGCAGGTGGAGGGATGCAAGCAGACAGTGCAGAGGAGCAGTTACCATTAAAGTAGCGATAGAAAAGCGATAAAGATGTAACAGTGCGGCGAAGAGACAGAGGTTGAAGGGAGCCAATAAGAGGAGGAGAGTTAATGAGATGTAAAAGCCTTTGACTCCACCCTATTGAGAAGAGCTGTATGTGGGGAGCCTCCCCACACATAAGAGTTGTATTCTACACAGGGGAGGATAAAACCCGTGTATAAAGTCAACAACTGTGCAGGGGTAAAGAAGGAATGAAGTCGGCTTAGCACACCTTATCTCTTGGGAGCAGATTTTACAAGATATGTAATATGATCTTTCCAAGTCAAGTCCCGAGTGAATGAAACCCCAAGCATGTTCAAGGATGATGCAGGATTAAGGTGAATATTATTAAACATTAGTGGGTACTCCTGTGGAAGATATTGTCGGGTTGATAGGTGTAAGAACTGAGTCTTCAGTTGCCCCCCTTCCTCCCTCCATTCGTCTCTGTTTCTCTCTCTTCCAGCTTCTTTCTCCATCCATACCTCCTATCTCGCCTTCAAATCAAGATCATATGAAAGCAGGGAGGCAGGAAGGGATGGAAGGGAACATGAGAGGGAGGAGATGAGATGAAGAGGAAGGGAGAGGAAAGGATATAAGATGGGTATGAAAGAAAAGTATTAAATAAGGGCGAACATCTGATGCAAATACAAAGGTACAGAGAGAAAGCAGTCAGAAGAGAACCAATTAAAATTACAAGTGCATAGGTAGAACACCAAACAAGAAATAGACAAAAAGAAAGAGTTGAAGGAGGAATTGTTGAGAGAAATGGAGAAAGAAAGGAACTAAGGGGAAGAACCCATTACATTGAGGTATGATAAGCTGGTAGATAGATGGATGATGAGAGAGAGAGAGAGAGAGAGAATTCCGTAAAAGTGCGGTACGTCACCTTCCTAACGACATAAATTTCTTAAATCCTATCTGCTGAACGAGGGTATGTGCGGGGACCCGGTCTCTTCATTCTCCCTCCTTTCACAGTGTTGATAATTTAGCACACGCACAACTCACATTACTGCTTACTGGTATATACTGTACCATTATACCGGTGTATATATACAGTATACAGGTATATATATATATATATATATATATATATATATATATATATATATATATATATATATATATATATTGTGGTAGGTGGGGGCGCTCACCATCCACTCACTCGATGTAGTGCTGCTCTCGGGTGTCTGCCCTTTCCTCTCCGTCCTTCTTTCCTTCTGTTCTCGTCTGTCTCCTTCCTTCATTCTTTCCTTGTCCATCTGCCTACGGGTGACTTTACACTCCCTCTTCTGTCTTTCTTTTCTTCATTCTTTCCACTTCTTTCAGCCTGTGGGTGACTCTACACTGAGTGACAAGCCAAATGGTTTCCTGTGCACCAGGAAACCATTTACTACGCTGGGTGGTAACCATATAATCAAATTTTGGCGCCTGGTGGTTTAGTGGGTAATTATTGCGCTCCAGTCGGATTGAGCTGGTGAAGGTTGATATCCAAGGGGTGGTTGGGGTTGATTGCTCATGTAATGCCACTCGGGGATGAGTGAGGCTGGTCACTCTCATCTTAACCCGCCGCATCCCGGAGACGTGAATTCACGTACTCACATGATGTGCACTCATATCCCGGAGACATGAATTAATGCGGCAACATTGCAAGGTCCCTAATTTGCACAATTTTCAATTTTTGCGAGTGATTTCGCGAGTGATTTTTGGCATGTATAAACGGGACACCTTCCTCTATTCCTCTACAAGATGCCAAGCAGGGACAATGCCTTACACCGCATAACCTCTCCCCCCCCCTGCACGCCATTGTCTCGGCAATTCACCTGTTACCAGTGACCTGGCCAATAAAGACATTCAGGGCCAGAGTGATTCCCCAATCGATGACATTGTGGAGGACAAAGTTTACATAGCATTAGAGGAAGAAACAGTCAGAAATGATGATCAGGTAATGTGGGAAAAAAAGGTCATGAATGGTGATGAGTTAGTGAGTGAAACAATGCTTATAATGCCTATATTACTGTTTGAAAACCAATATACTCTTGTACTACATATAAATTCGTACCAAGTAAATAAATACTGTTTATGAGTGGATAAAATAGTTACCCTTCCATAGAACTCGTTTTCTTTGGTGCCAGCCTGTTAGAAAACCCAGTCAGGTAAGGAGGTACTCGTACCTAGATCGAGTATTTTAAACCTCAGGTGAGCGATTTCTCTATGAATTTTCGATGTTTCTCACCAAAGCGGATGTATGAGCCAAAAAAAAAAAAAAGGTCCAAAAATGTCGGGACTGGGGCGTACCACTGCCCAGAAAACGTCAGGATGGGGCAGGTTGAATGTCGGGACCAACTGCCTAGCCCCGGGCTCCTACGCTCCTCATGGGGCAATGTAGGTTTGGATGATGGATGTATATATATATATATATGTGTGTGTGTGTGTATTATATATATATATATATATATATATATATATACTATACACACACGCATAGATAGATAGATAGATAGATAGATATAGATATATACACACACAAGTAATATGTTATACGAGGGCAACCCAAAAATTCTCGGATTTTTTTTTTTTTTAAACAACAGAGGAAGGAAAAACACATGAAAATATATAATCCATACACCAGATAGCTGGCGTCCTCCATTTATAAAGTATCTGTAACAGTTCGACTTGAACAGCTGTAGGTTGAAGTTTGGGGGGAAACAACTCAGTGGAAGCGAGTTCCAGAGAGATACAGTTCGGGGAATAAAAGAGTTCTGATAGGCAGAAGTTCTGCAATATGGCTGTGTGACATTCCAATAATGAGCACTACCAGATGCCCATGTAGCACGAGGGAAGGCAGGGAGAGGTGGCAAAATGGACGCAACTTCGTCTGAGGATTTCCCATAAAAGTATCCGTAAAATAAAGGAGGCAACATTCCTTGTTACTTGTAGGGGAGGTAGTTTATTTATAGTAGCAGGGTTATTAATAACTCAACAGCATTGTTCTGAATTTTTGTCTAGTTGTTTAGTGCAACCTCTCCACATCCATTCTACACGGGTGAGCAATATACAAGCTGAGAGCGCACATGACTCTCATGAATTACACTAGCTAACTGCTTGCCAGTGAAGAAGTTACGGACTTTGTACAATAATACAAAAATCTTTGAATTGGTTTTAACAAGTGATCGGACTTGAGAGCTCCAGCTAAGGGCACTGTTAAGTGAAACATGGGAATTTCAATGCTCTTGGAGATTGGCATATTAGTAATATTGAAGGTAAATACAAAACTGGCAGTATCTGTCTATTAATAAACTGTACACATTTGGTCTTACTAGCATTAAACGAGACAAGGTTATTTTGTCCCCATCCAGTGATCTTAGGTAAGTCTTGATTTATGAAGATTGCTGTACTGAGTTGAGAGTTAAAGATATTAAATTTGTCTGGATGTTTGAGTGTGAATGAACTGTGAAGTGTTGAGTCATCTGCATTTGAATGGATGGGGTTGTGGGTGACAGATAAGAGATTATAAATATGAACCAGGAATAGGGTTGCTGCCAGAACTGATCCTTGAGGCACGCTGGCATTGATTGAGTGGAAATTGGAATATATATCATCTACTTTTACTCTTATTTTTCTGTCGCCGAGATATGAGGAAAGCAGAGGAACAAAAGATATTAGTCCATAGCAAGGGAGTTTGAACAGCAGGGAACGGTGCCACACTCTGTCAGAAGCTTTAGAAATATCAAGGGCTACTACATGAGTTTCTCCATGCTGGTCATTTGATTGATGGATCATATGAGTCAGGAGATTATGTCAATGATGGATCTTTCGTGGCAAAGTCCATATTGTGCATCACTAATTAAGTTGTTGGATTGAAAGTGTTAATGCTTATTAATTAAAATTTCAAATACTTTACCAAGAGATGTGACAGCTATTGATGTGTAATCAGAAGGGTCAGATGAACTTTCTTGCTTTGGAACTGGGTGGATATTGGCTTCTTTCCATGAATTAGGGAGTGAAGAAATACATATGCATAGTCGGAATAATTTAGCTAGAACAGAGGCAAGTTCTGGGGAACACTTTTTCAAAGCAATTGGAGGAATTCCATGGCTTGGAGCTTGGTTGGTAAATTGTCTAGGATGGATTTTACATACGGTATCTAGTCTGTATTTCAAGTGGAACAATTTTGGAAGAGTCAGGTTCTAGTACTGGGATGTTCTGTCTGACTTCCTCAACGGTAGAAGTTCAGGCAAATGTACTGGCAAAGATATTGGCTTTCCCATGCGGGTCATCTGTAATGTTGCCATCTGCAGATTTTACTGAGGGATTGGATGATGGCTTGTTAAAGTTATTATTGAAAGAAATGAGAGCTGACCATATATTCTTTTGTCATTAGGGTTGTTATAGCTTTGACGGATGATTTTGAAGAAAGTTTGATTTAGCAAGATTTATTACAGTTTTTGCATGGTTTCTCGCAATTTTAAATTGACAGTGATTCAGATGTTTTTTGTTTTAAGTAGGAATGTGTGTGTGTGTGTGTGTGTGTGTGTGTGTGTGTGTGTGTGTGTATATATATATATATATATATATATATATATATATATATAAAATGGACAGGTACTTTGGTGGCAACCATATCCTGTTCACTGATAATTATTACACAGCACCAAGTCTTGCAAAGTACCTGCAAGAAAACAAAATTGGATTGTCTGGCACTGTCCGTGCAAAGAGGAAGCATTGGCCATCCTTTCCCAAGGGCATCGTGAAGGGGAGTGCAAGACCTTGAAAACAAGTAAACTCCTCGCTATTCACTGGCATGATAAGAGAAGGGTAAATGTCCTCTCCACAGTCCATGAAGGTAGGTTGATCGACACAGGCAAGGTCGATAGGAGAACGAGGCAGCCAGTCTTCAAGCCTGATACCATTATCGACTATAACATGAACGTGACTTGTCGATAAATCTGATATGCAGTTCAGCACCATCGACTGTCTGAGGAGGTGCTGTAAGTGGTATAAGAAGGCATTCTTATATGTTCTGGACATCTGTGTACTGAATGCCTTCATTCTGTGCAAGAAAGTTACACAGACCAGCACATCCCTCAGACAGTTTGAGAAGGATGCAGTTTACGGCATGGCCTCCTGGAGAGATATGGCCAAGTAATGCCTTCTGTGAAACGGAGGGACAATGTGCAGGAACTGCCTGACTGGCTGCAGGGCAGGAACCACCTCAGTAGGCATTACATGGAAGCACTCCTCCAACACCTGCAGGCAAAGAAGCCTTCCAGCATTGCCTTGTTTGTGTCCATTCATCGCGCCGATCACAGCAACACCATATGATGAGGTGGTGGTAAGCTGAATGTTAGGTGGCACTATGCACTAATTGTTTCTTTGGTTTTCACTCAAAGACCAAGTGGTAGAAGTCTGGGTATTATGCATAAGTTAGTTTAGTACATGCCGGTATGTTGTTTTACGTGTAATTTGAAAAAATGATTTTACTACTCTGTGCATATTTATGTGGATAATGGAAGCAGAAAGCTTGTTACAAGATAAAGTCGTTGCCTTATTTTATATTGAAAGTATTTGTGTTTAAACATTTTGCTTATGATGAAAAAGTACAAATCACAGGAAAGAAAAAAGCCATAGTGGTAAGTACAGTATTTCGGATTATGGGCAGTACTTAAATTAGTACTTTGTTCACAATATTTTTTTTTAGGTTTTTTGTATTAGTAGTTATAGTGGTAGTAGTAGTGGAAGTATGTGTAGTAGGTTTGGTGGTAATAGTAGTAGTTGTAGTAGTGGTAGTTGTAGTAATAGTAGTAGTTTTAATAATGGTAGTTATAGTAGTTGTAGTGGTAGTTGTCGGATTTTATAGTAGTTGTAGTAGTAGTAGTTGTATTACTGGTAGTTGCAGTATTAGTAGTAGTTGTGGTAGTGGTAGTTGTAGTAGTTGTAGTAATAATAGTATTATTTGCAGTAGTTGTAATACCCAGACTTCTAGTCATGCTGCGGTGCAAGAATCAAGCGACAATGCAAGCCAAACATACATCTCCATGTGTGTGTTTGTGTGTGCATGTGTGTGTGTGTGTGTGTGTGTGTGTGTGTGTGTGTGTGTGTGTGTGTGTGTGTGTGTGTGTGAGAGAGAGAGAGAGAGAGAGAGTCTGTCTGTAAGAAGGGATGGTGGTGAGGCAAGCAGGCAGCCAGCCTCAAGGTTGTTGCTATGGTTACCGGCCTCCCAGCAGCAAGTATTACTATCTATCTATCTATATACCTAGGCTGCTTCCCCCAAGGAAAGGGAGGTAGCCGAGACAGGACGACACACTCCCCATTTACTCATCCATTCAAACACATTCATTCGCATCTTAGCCCCAAGGGGAGAACGGACAGATCCTCACCGCACCACACCGCACAAGGGTCAACTGCGCAATGCAATCAGTGACATCCGCAGCAGGGTCCGACAGCAGAGCTGGTTTACCCCTGCCACATCATAACAGACCCATCCCCTTACCCGCACCTGATCTGACTAGCTGATCAGACCAAATGCGGGAGAATATCCCCTCAGGGCTGCGTCATCACTTATTCATTCACAATTTCCCTCCATTTATTTCTGTCACGCACAGCCACTCTTCCTTGCTCAACAGACATCCCTCTCGCATCCAGTGCTCTCTTCACACTGTCCATCCATCCTATTCGTGGTCTTCCTCTCAGCCTTACACCTCTCGCTTTAGATCTAGTTATCTTTTTCACCAATCGCTCATTATCCATTCTCTCCATATGCCCAGACCATCGCAACACCCTCTGCTCAACTCTACCAGCCATCTCCCGAACAACTCCAGTTCTCCTTCGCACTTCATCATTTCGCACTCGATCCATACGCGTCACTCCACACCTACTCCTCAGACACCTCATCTCCATTACATTCAAACTTTTCCTCTCTGCTACACCCATATTCCATGTTTCAGCCCCATATAATGCAGTCGGTACCACAACACCCTCATACTTCGTACAACCTTCTCTTTACATCCATTCTAAGTGAACGACATCTAAACACTTTTTTCATTCCTCCCAGCACCTTTCCTACTTCATTTATTCTAAACTTCACTTCTGCATCTATTCTTCCATCCACAGCAACATGTGACCCATGATATTTAAAACACTCTACCTCCTCAAGCAACTCGCCATTCAAACCTATATTCACTCCCCTACCATCTACCAACCTCGTACACTTCATCACTTTACTCTTATTCTCATTTACTTTCAATTTCCTCCTTCCACACACCCTTCCAAACTCTTCTACCAACTTTTTTTTTTTTTTTATGCGAGGAAGAAGGAACCAAAGGCCATGAGCCCGCAGTAACAGTTCCCTCCAAGAGAAAAACAAAATACAATAGAGAGCCAAATTCAAGATCCGATCATTTTGAGATGCCTGGACACACTACGTTTGAAAGACTGGAGATCATAGGCAGCAGGAAATACAGACAGAGGGAGACAGTTCCAGAGCTGACCTGTTGCATAAATGAAAGACTGGGAGTAACGGTTAACTCTTGCATTAGAGAGTTGGACAGAAAAGGGATGAGAGTTTGCTGCCAGACGGGTGCTATGCGCCCGTCGTAGAGGTGGAGGAATGCAAGCAGACAGTTCAGAGGAGCAGTGACCATTAAAGTAGCGATAGAAAAGAGATAAAGATGCAACAGTGCGGCGAAGAGACAGAGGTTGAAGGGAGTCAGTAAGAGGAGGAGAGTTAATGAGACGAAAAGCCTTTGCCTCCACCCTATTGAGAAGAGCTGTATGTGGGGAGCCTCCCACACGTGAGAGTTGTACTCACACAGGGGCGGATAAAACCCCTGTATAGAGTCAACAATTGTGCAGGGGTAAAGAAAGAGCGGAGTTGGCTTAGCACACCCAATCTCTTGGAAGCAGATTTTACAAGAGATGTAATATGATCTTTCCAAGATAAGTCCCGAGTAAATGAAACCCCAAGCATGTTCAAGGATGATGCAGGATTAAGCTGAATATTATTAAACATTAGTGGGTATACCTGTGGAAGATTTTGTCGGGTTGATAGGTGTAAGAACTGAGTCTTAGATGCATTAAAGACAACCATATTATTTTTACCCCAGTCAGAGATACGAGCCAAGTCAGACATTAGGTGTGCCATAGCCTCATCCCTTGTTTCTTGAAGTAACTGTTGAGATGGGCGTTGCGGGAACCGAATGGAAAGGTGAAGGGTGGAGTCATCAGCGTATGAGTGGATAGGGTTAGATGTACAGCTTAGAAGATCATTGATGAATAAAAGGAAGAGAGTTGGTGATAGGACAGAGCCCTGAGGAACACCATAGTTGATAGATCTAGGAGAAGAACGATGGTCATCTACAACAGCGGCTATAGAACGACCAGAAAGGAAGCTAGCGATTAAGGCACAGATAGAAGGATAGAAACCGTAGGAGGGCAGTTTGGAAATTAAAGATTTATGCCAGACTCGATCGAAAGCCTTTGAGATGTCAAGTGCAATGGCAAAGCTTTCGCCAAAGTCCCGAAAGGAGGATGACCAGGAGTCTGAAATGTAGGTGAGAAGATCGCCAGTGGAGCGTCCCTGACGGAACCCATACTGACGATCGGAAAGAAGGTTGTGATAGGAAAGATGCCTTAAAATTTTTCTATTAAGAATCGACTCGAAAACTTTTGAAATACAGGACGTTAAAGCAATTTGACGATAGTTGGAGGGTTGGGAGTGGTCACCCTTCTTTGGGACTGGCTGAATGAGAGCAAACTTCCAGCAAGAAGGAAAGGTACAAGTTGACAGACAAAGGCGAAATAGTTTGCCTAGGCAGGGTGTAAGCACAGAAGCACAGTTCTTGAGAACAACAGGAGGGACCCCATCAGGCCCATATGCCTTGTTAATACTGAGGCCAGTGATGGCAGAAAATACATCAACTGAAGAAATTTTAATGTCAGCCATGAGGAAGTCAGAGGGGGGAAGTGATGGAGGAACAGCACCAGAATCGTCTAAGGTGGAATTGGAGGAGAAAGTTCAGGCGAAGAGATCTGCTTTATCAGTAGAAGAAATAGCTACAGAACCATCAGAGTAGAAAAGAGGAGGGAAGGATGATGAGGTAAAGTTGTTAGAAAGATTTTTGGAAAGGTGCCAGAAGGAGCAGGAAGAATTCGAGTTGGAGAGTTGAGAGCATTTAGTATGGATGAAATTATTTTTAGTAGAGCGAAGAACAGACTTAGCACGATTCCGGGCAGAAACATAAAGATTATGTGATTCAGGGGTGGGTTGGCTCCGGTACCTTTTGTAGGCCTTCTCCTTGTTGCGGACAGCATTAGAACAAGCGTGATTAAACCAAGGCTTTCTTGCGTTAGTCAAAGGATATGAGAAAGGAATGTATGCTTCCATGCCCGAGAGAATAACCTCTGTAATGCGCAAGGCACACTCAGATGGCTCACGGCCATGGAAGCAATAATCATTCCAGGGAAAATCAAAGAAGTACTGCCTGAGGGCCTCCCAGTCCGCAGCTCCAAAATGCCACAGACGACGTTTCCCTGGAGGGTCCACAGGCCGTACCGGAGTGATAGGACAGGTTAAGGTAATAAGGTTGTGATCGGAGGAGCCCAATGGAGAGAAAAGATTAACAGAGTAAGCAGAAGGATTAGTTGTGAGGAAGAGGTCAAGTATGTTGGAGCTCTCTCCAAGGCGGTCAGGGATACGGGTAGGGTGCTGTACAAGCTGCTCTAGGTCATTAAGGATAGAAAAGATGTAGGCTTGTTCACCAGGTGGATCAGTGAAAGGAGAGGAGAGCCAAAGGTAGGAACATTGAAATCTCCAAGAATGGAGATTTCAGGGAAAGGAGAAATAGACAGAATGTGTTCCATCGTAGAAGTAAGATAGTCGAAGAATTTTGGATAGTCAGTAGAATTAGGGGATAAGTAAACAGCACAGATATATTTAGTCAGAGAATGACAGGAAAACCGAAGCCAGAGTGTGGAGAATTCAGAAGAATCAAGTTCAGGAACACGAGAGCAAGATAAGTCGTTGCGTATGTATACACAACAGCCACCTTTGGCTTTGAAATGAGTATAGAGAAAGTAGGAGGATACAGAAAAGGGTTTGCTGTCAGTTGCCTCAGACAGCTGAGTCTCCGTTAGAAAAAGGTGAGGTTTAGAGGAGGAGAGGTGGTGCTCAACAGACCGAAAGTTAGATGAAAGGCCGCAAATGTTGCAGAAATGAAGAAGAAGAGAGTCAGACAGTGGTTCCAGGCACCTCGAGTCGTCACCGGGAGAGGGGCAGATGGCGGGGGCATTTATGGTCCCCCACCCCTGGGGACTCCGAGGCTGGGTGAATTGACGCCATTTTTGGTGAATTTTGAATAGGAAGTGTAGTGTGTACTGTGCATGTAGTTTGGTGAAGATAGTTAGAGAAATTTGTACTGGAGAGCATGCTGGCCTACTCTCTGTGTAACTGAGACACTGAAAAAGTTCAGCAAAGGGGGATGGTCAGGAACTAGTCCTGAGGGCTGATGAAAAGGGAGCTCCAGCACTCCCTATCATCAGCTTTCCATCCACCTCGGGAGTACTGCCCTGCTCGACTGGTGCTACAGTCTACTCCACAATCTCTCCTCTGATTCAGCCACCAGTGCAGTATCATCTGCAAACAGCAGCTGCTTCAGATTCCACTCTCCACCATCAACATTCACCAGACTCAGACCTCCACCTAAAACTCTTGCATTCACCACCCTTACAACACCATCCATGTAAATATTAAACAACCAAGGCGACATCACACATCCCTGTCGCAGCCCCACTCTCACAGGAAACCAGTCACTCACAGCATTTCCCACTCTTACACACGCTCTACTATTTACATAAAAACTTTTCACCCCTTTTAGTAACCTACCATCAAGTCCATACAATCTTAAAACAATCCACAAAGCCTCCCTATCAATTCTATCATACACTTTCTCTAAATCCATGAATGCCCAAAACACATCGTTGCCTTTCACTAAATACTTTTCACACACTTGTCTCACAGCAAACACCTGATCCACGCATTCCCTCCCTCTCCTAAAGCCACACTGCTCTTCACCAATCACGCCCTCTGTACCCTCTCTAACTCTCATAATTAACACTCTACCATAAACCTTACCTACAACACTCAACAGACTTATACCCCTAAAGCTAGTACATTCATACTTATCACCCTTGCCTTTATACAACGGGACCACACAAGCACTTGCCCAGTCAATTGGCACCATACCTTTCACAAAGCACACATTCAACAATCATACTAACCAGTCAACAATGGTCACTCCACCACCTTTCAGGCATTCCGCGGCACACCCATCCATACCTGCAGCTTTCCCTGTTTTCATCTCCTTTACTGCCTTCTCCACTTCCTCCTTCGTGATCAAAGAATCATTCAACTCTCCCAACACATTTATTCCTTGCACCCTTCCATCTGCCACAATCTCAGCCACCCTTTCCTCCTCTACATTTAACAATCTTTCAAAATACTCTGCCCATCTCTTCCTTACTGCATCCATCTCAGTTAACATCCTTCCATCCTCTGCTTTTACTCGTTCTTCTTTCCCAGACTCTCCCTTTCGCACCCTTTTCACCTCCTTCCAAAACATTTTCTTATTCTGCTGAAAATTCTCTGTAAGCCGCCTACCCCACCTCTCATCTGCTGCCACTTTAGCATCACGCACAGCCCTTCTCGCCCTATTCCTCTTTTCCTTATACCTTTCATATGACATCTCATCCTTCCTCTGCAGCCACACTTCATATGCACGTCTCTTCTCAGCCACAGCCATACTTACTTCCTCGCACCACCATTCACTTCCTTTTCTTACACCACCACCCACACGTCTCACACCACACACCTCTTCTGCATGCCCCACCACAGCACTCTTAAACAACTGCCATTCCTCCTCCACACTGCCATTTTCCTGATCTTTCAGTGCGTTCCACTCATCTTTCAATTTCTCCTGATACTCTATCTTTTTCTCTTTTATCCAACTCACTCACTTTCAAAACCTCCCTGCCACACCTAACCCTGCTAGCTCTCACCCATCTCTTACCTACTCTTAACTTTCCCTCCACCAGGTAGTGGTCAGACATACCTCCACCCTCCCCTCTCAGAACTCTCACATCCAACAATCTTCCTATTACATTCCTAGACACAACCACATAGTCCATCAAAGCTCTATCAACAACCCTTCCACCCTCCTGTCTCACCCATGTATACTTATAAATATCTTTCTTCTCAGACAGCGTATTTCCAATCACCATCTCTCGCACAACACACATCGCTATCATTCGTTCCCCATTTTCATTTCTTCCAGGTACACCATGCATACCAACTACACCTTCAACTGCTACATTTCCCACTCTAACATTCAGATCTCCCATCATTACCACATTCACATTCGCTCCAAAACTCTGCAGACACTCATCAACATCATTCTAGAAAGACTCCCTCTCTTCTTCATCCCTTTCACTACCAGGCCCATATGCACTCACAAACACCCACAACTCACGTTCAAATTTCGTTTTCACCCACATCAGTCTCGATGACTTCTTCCATTCAATCACACACTGCTGTACTTCCGGACTCACTAACAAGGCCACACCTTCTCTTGCCCTTCCTCTATCAACACTTGACACTCTTCCATTCACACTTCCAAACCTAGACTCACCCTTCCCTTTCATCTTCGTTTCACTCAAAGCTAACACATCCAACTTTCTTCTCACAAACATTCTCCCAATCTCCTTCCTTTTAGCCTCAATTGTACTACATCCACGCACATTCATAGACCCAATCTTCAGGGTACGGGGATAACTCCATCCCCCATCCCTTTCTCTGGCCTGTCTCTTTTTAGGAACTAAAAAACAGAGGAGGGGGTCCCTAGTCCCCTCACCCCACCCCTTTTAGTCGCCTTTTACGACACGCAGGGAATACGGTGGCAGTATTCTTCCTAACACAACCTGGCCGCAGAGTAGTAGTACCACCCCATAGTGCGGCCAGATTGTCCCCCCCCCCCGCCACAGGGGGGGGGACACAATCTGATAATGGAAAATTTTTCATGTGTTTGTGGTGGATTTTGGTCTTCTGTAAGTGTTATTATTGTGAAGGGCTAGTCTAAGCCTTAGTTGTGTCACTGAACCTCTGCTATGCATACGGACACCTGCAAAAAAAAAAAAAAAAAAAAATTGCCCCCATTCCCCACTCACTCTGTCTACACGCACCTCACGGACCATCTGATGCAATCAGCTTGAAGTCGAAGGATTGGTGAGTATTATGACACCTTGTTTTTTACATTTGGTTTAGTACTGACATATGAATTAGGTTTAAAAATAGACGATTTTCATGATTTCTGTCGGGAATGCCCGGATGTGGGTAGGGTTCGCAGGAAGATGTGCCGGACGGGATGAGTTAAAAACCAGTCAGAGGTTTAGGTCACAAGATAGGGTCAGAGGTAAAGGTAATAAGCCAGTGTCAGTTTAAGCAGCTTTGATCCAACTGATACCCAATGTTGATGGAATGTTTGGGGGAAAACAAGGACAAAATTATTCTATTTTGACGAAAATAATGCAGAGGTCAAGGTCACAGGATAAGGTCAAGTATCGACGTGTGTGTGTGTGTGTGTGTGTGTGTGTGTGTGTGCATATATAATATAACACAATACTATATGTAACTACGGTATGTAATTATATAGCTATAGGTAACAATACGTAAAACAGGTAATGTCTGAGTTCTCCATGAAGAGACAACTATACATCCCCTTACCCTAGACTAATCAAGAATGTGAAACAACCCAGATCATGTGCCGGAAACATGACCGACACACACACACACACACACACACACACACAAACGTACACACATGTATGCCCACACACTTTAGCCGGAAGCTAGAGGGAGATATTTGTCCGATATCACATGTAGGAACGGTGAGTTAGACACGGAGAGAAGGGGAGAGATTCCCAGAGAGTGATAGGGAATAGGAGAGTGAGAGTAAAGTAGGAGGACTGCAGCTAGCACAAACTGCTACTAACCATACAGCCTACACGGGTCATGCCAGGTTCTTAACTTTTAATCATATAACACTCTCACAATACACTCCATCGACCCAAATCTGCCTATTTCATCATCCCACTTAGAATACAAAGAGGATAATGGAACAGAGAAGCCCTACACTGACACCACTGCGCTCTCTAGTGCCTCTCCCATCGATGATACAAGCAGGTAACCTTCTCTATATAATTACACCCCGCGGCTACGTCTACTTACATTGGTGGCTAGCAATAACAACGAACCAACTACATCCACTTACATTGGTGACAGCGGTGAAAAACGGTAAACTACAACAAACTACGTTCAGTTACATTGGTGGCTAGCGTTAACAATGAACTGACTATGAGCAAAACAAGGCTTTCGAGTTTGTACCATGATAAACTATGCACATCGACAACCAACGTACTAATTACAATCAAAATAATCTACGAATACAATCAAACCATGCTTGATGATTTTATTTGCAGCAGACTACTTTCCTGAACCACTACAACAATAAACAACAGCAGTAAACGAACAGACTACACTTAATTTGGCGTCTTCTTGCAATCACAAGTAACAAGAAGAAAACAAAAAAACAAACAAGCAAAGCAGAGAGCAAGAGCTGGCGGAGATTTACGCGCCTAATCGCTCCTAACCACCTCAACCACAACTTCACTATTTACGAGAAACAATAGTAACGATAAACGTCTATCGACAGCTGTACAAGCCTACAAGTTATTCTCAACAAGTACGGGAAATCAAAAACTACAAGTTAAGAAGAAACAAACAAGGAAAATGAGAAAGGAGGAAGTGCATGCGTGCCAATTGTGTTGACCCAGCATGGTGATGTAGCATCAACAAATTTCTCCCTCCTTGATCCTCCACCACGACCTCCACCTTCTCCAACACCACCACCACCACCACCACCATCTTCTCCACAACAACTACCAGAGTGAGGCAGCTGCTCAGCAGTGTCATCATTTGCTAAGATCATAACACGTCAATCAGTACAAGTGTCTAACAACGCCAGCCTGCCATCGTGCACCTGCCTGCCTGCCAGCCTGTCTGTCTGCCTACCGCACAGTGATAATACGAGTGCTGGCGCAGTCATACCAGGACCCTGACCTACCTCAGCCAAAACCTACCAACACCCTTCAACCAACATCACCATCATCACCATTACTACAGTTAATATCAGTGAGTTGAACATTGACTCTATTAGTTTGATAGTAGGCCTACTACTTCATTTATATACAACCTTACTTTCATACACAGTGATAGGCAATAGAGAACCTTATATCAACATATAATACATACATATGAAAATCTAGTAAGACCAGAGAATTAAAATATAAGTACACACATATTCTTCATATTACAGTGACAAGGAAAATCAAGTGAAAATGCCTAACACGACTGGAGCTTGCAACAGTATGCAATACTCAACCACACACAGTAGTACTGTACTTGCAACCAATACCTGAAGATGAATTTAAAAATGAGTAAACATATCAGATTGACTTCGCAGCCTTTGGAGGACTATAGTGCCAAGTGATGTGTGAAACAAAGTGAATACCGTACATATTGTAAATATTGTATATATAATTTTATATAAAATAACAATATATGGGGGTTGCATGTAATTTCAGTATGAACTGTGCAATATAACTAAGTCAGTACACCTGTGGTGTCACAAATAAACAGGTACAAAAAATATGGCTGATTCATGATATGATTGTATTGCTGTAAAAACTGAAATGAAACTTAACCAATTAATCACAGTCCTGGCCGAGATTCGATCCCGGGGCCTCGCGCTTGACATGCGAGCACGTTACCACTGAGCTAAAAAGTAAATGGCTACAATGCTCTTAGGCAATGCGGGTTTCTATACACCCCTTTACACCCCTGTTTTCTCCCCTTGGTGATTAATTTGGTGAGTTTCGAACACACAAGGCAGCTTAAGCATCGGAGGCCACCATGGGGAGGCTGCAAACCACACCGAAACAGCCCATCCCCGGGATGAGGGCAGGGGCGCTGTCAGCTAACCAAGGACCAGCATCAAATTGCCAACCAAGCTCCGCCTTACATCCCACACCGCTGCAAACCAATGAAATTACTGAAATGAAACTTAACAAATTAATCAATGGTCTGGTCGGGATTTGAATTCGAGCCCTCGCGCCTCATACGCGTGCACGTTACCACTGAGCCAAAGAGAGAATCTCCACTTTGCTTGGCAATGCGGGCTTTTATACACCCCATTAATTGCAGTTATTGTATTAGTTATATACATATGTATTAGTTATATAGCTACAATGACCACACGTGATTTCTCTATTATATTACAATTGCAACAATTATGTAGCTACAAACACTTGCAATACTGCAATTATATTACAATTGCTACTGTTATGTAACTACAAATGCTTGCATTACTGCAGTTATATTACAAATGCTACAATTATGTAACTACAAACACTTGCATTACTGCAATTGTTACAATTGGTACAATTATTTAACTACAAATGCTTGCATTACTGCAGTTATATTACAATTGCTACAGTTATGTAACTACAGACGCTTGCATTACTGCAATTGTGTTACATTTGCTATAATTATGTAACTACAAACGATAGCATTTCTACAATTATGTTACAGTTGCTACAATTATGTAACTACAAACTAGAGTATTACTGCAATTATGTTACAGTTGCTACAGTTATGCAACTACAAATGCTAGCATTACTGCGGTTATATTACCATAACCATATATATGTAACTACAATTTGTTACAACCACATTACATAACAGTTGCATTAACATCATGTAACTACAATTTTATGGCAAACACAGTTGTGTAACAGTTGCATTACAGTAACACGATGCAACTACAATTTTATGGCAAACGCAATTATGTAACAGTTGCATTTACACAATGTAACTACATTTGCATTAACACAATGTAATAGCAATTATGATGAAATATTCATACAATTATGTACCTTTTGCAATATGTATTTCACTTAATTAGCCTAGCTTACAAGTTAATTGTAATGTGTATATGTATGCATTAATATATTATGACAATATTGACTCGTTGGTACGACAGTGGGCGTGTCCAAGCTACAGTATATGTAGGCATAATGTTATAACACCATACTGTATATAACTACGATATGTAACTATATAGCTATGGGTAACAATATATAAAACAGGTAGTTATGTCTAAGTTCTCCAGGAAGAGACAACTAGGCCTATACATCCCCTTACCCTAGCCTAAATAAGCATGCCAAACACCCTTGATCATGTGCCGGAAACATGACCGACACACACACATGCACATACGTACACACACGTACGTCAACACACTTTAGCTGGAAGCTAGAGGGGGATATAAGTCCGATATCACATGTAGGAACGGTGGGTTAGACAAGGAGAGAGGGGAAGGTTTCCTAGAGAGTGATAGAGAGTAGGAGAGTGAGAGTAATGTAGGAGGACTGCAGCTAGCACAAACTGCTACTAACCGTAGGGTACACGGGTCATGCCAAGTTCTTAACTTCTATATATATAACTGTCTCACAATGAACTCCATCAACCCAAATCTGCCTGTTTCATCATCCTACTTAAAATATGAAGAGGATAACAGAACAGAGAAGGTCTACACTGACATCTACAATGCCTCACCATTACTTTCCCTAGTGCCTCTCCCATCGACGATACAACCATTTAACCTTGTTTATATAAACACTCCCCTCGGCTGTGTCTACTTTAATTGGCAGCAGCGGTGAACAATGGTAAACTATGGCAAACTATATTCACTTGCATATGTGTGTGTGGAAACACAATAGTCAATGCCGTTTTGATCTGAATTAGACCTAACTTGGTGGAACGATTGAGGATCAACCAAGGGGTATCCCCATGGTGTTTTAGAAGAATTTGTATAAGGTCAAGGTTGTATGTTAAGGATAATCTAAACAGTTTATTCAGTTTATACCTATATTGTTGGAAGGGTTCAGTATAAGGCAAGGATGAAGCTATTTGATTCTGAAACCAGTTAAAGATCAAGATGGCAAAGCAGGAGCAACTGTTCGACCATATACTTCAACCAGTAGTTTGAGCCAGATTTTGTGGAATGATTGAAGGTAAGCCATGGATGGAAGTATTCTTTGTGAATAATAAGTCAAAGCTTATGAACACAACTGAAATCAAACAGTGTTGATTCGATTTGGACCTACTTTGTGGAAGGGTTAAGGGTCAGGTAATGATTACATAACATGATTTTGAGAACAATCCGTCGATGGTCAAAGTTACAGGACTAACTCAAATACTGACCCTTAAACCAACTGTAGAGCATGGGTGCTGCATTCTTTGAGTCCTTCTTCTGTTGTTCTCTGTTGATTTTGTTTCTTCCATTTCTGAACAAGATTTCAACTCTGCTTCTCCTCTGGATTTGCTCTTCTGCATTCGTTACGTTACTAGTTGTCTCCTGAATCACACACACACATACAGTATATATATATATATATATATATATATATATATATATATATATATATATATATATATATATATATATATATATATATATATATATATATATATATATATATATATATATATATATTGGTCTTCAGTGACTTAAATTTCCATGTTCCGTGTTGACCATTGCTAACTTCAGAATCTTTGTGTCGTCCACTGGGTGTATGGATAGACATGATTCAGCTTTTGTCTGCCGTTGATATTCAGTATCAGGACATAAACATGAATAAGGACTGCGGGGTAATTAACATTCCACCAATGCATAGCAATGTTTGTACGAATATTGTATACCAAAAGATGGTGGCTGCCCTCATATACGCCATAATATTCGACCACAATGTTTTCTGTTAACATTCAACCCCACATTTGCATTCTCAGTAAGCTGACCATTCACTGAGTCCATAACACTCACTTCAACCACCAAACTCAATAAAATGTAATTATTTACAGAGGAGAACAAGAGTACTGTACAATGGGAAGTACACTGCAAGAGATTGTTTGTTCTATCGTGGCTGTTTAATATGGAGAAGGTTAAACTAACAAATATATTCTGTCAGCTAAAAACAACGGGAGGAAAGTAAGAAGGCTTCCCACCCACCCACCCACCCAACCCTGCAGTCAAAACTAGCAACAAATAGTGAGAAGGACCGCCATGCAGTGTAGAAAAGCTGTCATGGAAATTTCTTAGGAGAAAGGTAATCTTAAGAGAAGGTAATCTTATTCTAAACTACCTATAACTGTGTGGTCGGTACTTAGTTCTTTGACTATGACCTACATAGATCACAGACCACCCAGTCTCATATAGCACTGACATCCATTCCAGCACCTCTCAGACACATCAAGCTGAACTCATCCACACACCATAACATCCACATTTATTGTACTTATACTTAATCGCATATCCCACCAGCACTTCCTCGCTTGCCACATTATTCATATCCACCTCAACTTCCCACACGTCACACTTTAGCAGCATAGTGTAATTTCACAGTTATTGTTCCCTCAGACCATCCTCGCTTCACACCATCTCACTGGGTTATTTCTGGCTCGAACTGCCCACTGATTTCACAAAGTGATGGTCGGAGAATCCCCGTTACATCCCCACTGTTGCTGCCAGGTACGGGGCTTTGAAGTTACGGCTAATTTGTGCCCATATCCCGGAAGTGGTCTTGCAAGGCTGTACAGTGTGTGTGTGTGTGTGTGTGTGTGTGTGTGTGTGTGTGTGTGTCCATCATATAATAACTGCTGCATACGATCACCTTCAGTTTAAAGTTTTGGTATCGTAATGCCCTGGTACAGTTTTTATCTCTTCACTAGCCAGTGAAAATACAGCCAATTCAATGCACAAAAACCTCATCACTCGTGGTCGCTTTGGTCATCCCCGGTGAGTTCGTAAGCAGTGCATTGTTTTTTAATGTTTACCCGGGGCTATTGCTTCTCTGGTGCATGTCCCTTAAGTGAGGTGTGGACAATACTCCAGGGATACACTTACGAGAACTAGGTATAACGAGAACAGTCAGGCTTTTTACCGTCAGACTCTTAAAGAAGGCCAAATCTGGACATAGAAAGACTCTAAAAAGGTCATATTTTTATTATATATTCACAAAGAATCATAAGGTATTTGTTAAATTCTCACCTTGAGAATCTTTGTGAAAATTACTCACATCCTTGGGAATCATATGAGGCCAGGTTTCCCAAACTTTTGTATAATAAGCACCCAGGTATCTTCCGATTAATTTAGCCAACACCATTATAAACCTGAAATAACAACAGGAATTAATAATCCCCCTCTCCCCTTGTAAAATGGAAAGTTCAATTCGTTGTGCATTATACAGTATATATATATATATATATATATATATATATATATATATATATATATATATATATATATATATATATATATATATATATATATATATATATATATATATATATATATATATATATATATATATATATATATATATATATATATATATATATATATATATATATATATATATATATATATATATATGCACTATAGGGAGTTTTACTGATCATTTTATATCATGTATGAGTAAAAGTTTTATTAATGTGGGTGACTGGATTTGGCACACTTTTATTTCGATAACTGCTCCCGTAATTGGTTATGGTGAATGAAAACATATTACAGTTTATACCAAAATTTTTAGGCATTAACTATGCAGAAATCTGTCAGTAGGAATATTCATGATCTTGGAATGTATTCTGAAAAACCTCACTAAGATATAAAATACAGGGTTTTTATATAATCTAGACGTGAGGACTAACTATATTTGCAATGTTTTCCAAAAACATAAAATGATGAACCAAGGCCTCGGCCAGCTGTTTGGGGAATAACAGCATAACCTTGAATTTTTTTTTACATATTTCATCGTCTGAATTTCATATTCAACTTGCGTATTGTGGTCAATAAGTGTATAGCAAAGGGAAACGCGATTCTGGAGTCATAATCACGTGCTTCAGGAAATTTTTCTGATTCATAAACCTTTGATCACGTCTATGTGGTGTTACTCGCGAGCACGATTTTTAACCCCTTAAACGAGCATTTCCAGAGTGTCAAGGGGCACAGTGGTGCTCGTCAATAACATTAGGAATCCCTGATCTAGAGAGATCCTAGAATGACACCTGTAACTGTCCCGGAGGCTCAAGCCTGGCTAAAAAAGGAGTATTTCAAATCGGTGCCTCTGTAATAACTCAGCAACTTAATGACATTGTCTTATCTAGGCTGGCCCTTAGGAGGGTCTGGCAAAGTTTTGTAGCAGTCCATGAAACGACGAAGGACTTGTAAATGGTTAGACTGTATGCTAAATATTTGACTATGTTGGGATAGCTATTATTAAATAAGCATAAACTAAAGAAGGGTGGTAGACCAAATACATCGAAGAAAGGAACCATCTGTAAAGGCAACGGACGCATAAAACATTAATAATTATCGTTTCCACCACCACCATCTCACAACACAGTCAATATTACAAACCATTTTGTCTACCAGGATGAATTCCTTTGATCGACACCAATCCAGTGACGGCAGTTGGTGGTGGTGATCAATGTGCTGCCCAAAACTGAGGATTCCAACGCAGGATTTGTCAGTTGGAATGTGCTTTTTTTTTTCTTCTTTTTTTTAATTATTCATTACAGAATACTAGAGCTTCCACTTAACGCAGGATCCTCAAGTATAGGGCTTTTCAAGGATTTAGGATTTAAGTCATTTATCATCATCATCCAGACCTCCTTTCCCACCCTAGGGCAAAGTGAGGAGTACCAATGTTCAGACAGCCCAAATTTGCCCAGTCCAATGGGCCACGCTTCCATTCACTCATCATTCAAGCCCCGGATTCCTGGCTCTATCGGATACGCCAAAAAACATTTACCACGTTCTGTAGCTTCACATAAACGTATCCGATTGAGTCAATCCGGACTCTACCACATTAAAAAGGGATGCAAAATCCCTGATCATGCACATGTCCTCACAACATTCATCCAGCCAGCTCGATCTCTTGTCAGTTCCCAAGCCTCACCAACTTCCAACCCTCTCTTCGTCACACACTCATCCACCATATCTCCCCACCTTTTCCTTGGCCTACCTCGCCTCCTCCTTCAGATTCGCTCAGATATACCTTTTTCACCTTTCTGTTGTTATCCATTCTCTCCACATGGCCATACCATATCAGTACACTCTCTTCGATTCTGGTGTCCACCGACTTCCTCACGCATCTTTCACGAATCACATTATTTCGTATCCTTTAGGATTTAAGAATATTGAAAATATCTAGATGCTGAAGGTTTCCGGTTGTTAAGTGCTTCCATTCTCCAAGCTACTTCATATTTAAAAAAGTCTCTGAGGTGCCTGAACGAGCGTCAGAGGCGGAGGCTGTATGGGAGAAATTGAGATACAGTACATACAAGTATAAAAAAATAAAAAAAATGCAGTAAATGGAGACAGTTCCGAACACATGAAATAGCTGAAGGCACTAAGGTAACAGAAAGGGCATGAAGCAGGGCAACAGAAATGTAGGCCAGGCTTAAAAAAAGAATACAGGCATTATGACAACACCGACAAAGAAAATGTGGGAACAAGTAGACAGGGAGGGCGTAAGAGTAAGGGAAATATACAGTGGCTTTGTGAAAAGAAAAAAAATGCAGAGATGAAATTCATGCACACATAGGCGGCATAAATCTAAGAAAAGAAGGATAAGATACAAACACGAATCAAGAACTGCATGTATTATTCCTGTCCTAGTTATACCTTATTTCACACGAGTTGATTATATAATTGTTTAGGGCCGCCCGTTGCGGGATTGAGACATCTGACTTTGGGTAGGAATCTCTGAGAGTGTAGTACAGAAGTGGCCAAGAAAATTACTCTGTTCCCACATCACCTCTAGCGCTACAGCTGAGCTACTCTCTCTCTCTCTCTCTCTCTCTCTAGGTATACTGGTTGCATAAAGAGCTAGTTACGTCCTATCCTGATCCTGATGCAGTTTTCCATCACAACCTTTGACCCGAGGAACTGGTTTAATGTGCCCTTCAGTGCACTTCTCTTGCAAATCAGAATAGTAGACGTAAACGATTTCGTAGTACATTTATAACAGTGATTTTGTACGACGTAAAATGTAAAAGACACAGAGTACTTAAAGTAAAATGTCTAATGCTTTAGTGGCTTAAAAAGACCCCTGTAGAGAGAAGTACCTTTTTATGGAGATATACAGTACTGTACACGTGTCAGTCCATAGGAAGCATACAGTGTTTATTGCATTAAAGGCCATACACACCCACCCACACAAACTGTCATAATGATATTTGCGATATTTGCACACACACACACACACACACACACACACACACATATATATATATATATATATATATATTGGTACGGAACAGAGAAAACTGTCCCGCAAAGTTCCAGGTTCAAAACAAAAGAGTTAGGTAAAATTACAAGTTAAAGTTTAATGCTCAAACTAACAACTAAACATTCAGGACTCATAAGGATAATGTAATGGCAAAAAACAGGTTAAATATATGGTTAACTGCAATAGCCTCTATTAACACGAAATTAGCAAGCGTAAATTTATCTAAGTCAGCCCTGATAAAATGACAAAACCGGATAATGCTCAGTGAATGCAAGATATATTATTACAGTTACAAAATATTATCAATAATGGCTGACACTTAAAACACATGAATCACAAAAACCTCACTAGGCCTATGAATTAACACCCCATGCTATACAGTACAAGAAAAAATGCAATAACACTTATACTCAAATTACACAGCAGCTAGATGGTTGGAGACTTCCTGAGCACTCACAAAAATAATAACAACTGTACAGGGGAGGACAGAGATGTGAACAAAATGAGGAGTAGATCTAAGTGGCAATTAATGTAGAGACTGAGCTCATTATATAGGGGCCGGCAGAGCTTGATACAACTTGTAAGAAGGACGCGCAAATGAAGCCATAGGGGACAAAGAGTTGACACTCCTGCTCTGAACAACAGAAAGAACGACTTACTCTACTATAAGGGTAGAAGGGGGGAGTGAGGTAGAACACGCTCGTGATCAAACATGCAGCATACTGTACGTTAGAATTACACAAAGGATGATGAAATCATAGGCTATATAACACCTCCCCACAAAAAAAAAGAAATTTACAAAGGATATTTCTTATTACTCTAAAACAATCTGTCTAAAGTCTAGATAAGCAATCTGCAATAACATTTTCTTTCCCCTTGACATGTTGTATGTCTAATGAATACTCCTGAAGAAGTAGACTCCATCTTGTCAATCTCTGATTTTTATCTTTAAACTTACTAAGGAATTTCAGTGGGTTATGATCGGTATAAATGACTATGGGGTCAAAACCAGAACACAAATAAAATGAAAAATGCTGTAAACCCAAAATCAAGGCCAAAAGCTCTTTCTCAATAGTTGAGTAGTTCTTTTGAGGTGGAGTGAACTTCTTACTGTAATAAGATACAGGGTGTTCAATACCCTGATCATCCTCTTGCAGCAAAACAGCCCCAGCTCCTGTATCACTTGCGTCAACAGCCATCTTAAAAGGCTTAGCAAAATTTGGAGTAGCGAGCACTGGCTGACTTAATAGGATAGCTTTAAGTTTGCTGAAAGAGGATTCACAGTTATCGGTCCAGACAAATTTAACTCCCTTTTCAGTAGGTCTGTAAGTGGTGATACAAGAATTGAAAAGTTAAGAACAAATCTCCTGTAATAACCTACCATTCCCAAAAATCTTTGTAGCTCTTTCCTACTTTTAGGTCTGGGAAGATCACTTATAACATGAACCTTAGCTGCTGGTGGTGCAACATGTCCATCACCAATTACGTACCCAAGGTACTGAACTTTAGCTTGACCAAACTCACACTTTGATAAATTAGCTGCAAGATTAGCCTGAACCAAACGCTCAAGAAATTTACTGACATGGCATAGGTGATCTTTCCAGTTGTCACTGAAGATTAATACATCATCAATATAAACAACACACCCTACCAAACCCTCTGTTACAACATTCATGAGCTTCTGAAAAGTGGCTGGTGCATTCTTCATACCATATGGCATTACAGAACATGCAAAAGTCTTTCCTAGTGTTACAAAACATGAGATCTCCCTAGCACGTTCAGTCATAGGTACTTGCCAGTATCCCTTTAACAAATCAAACTTACTTATGTACCTAGCCTTTCCGATCTTGTCTATGCAATCTTCCACGCAAGGGAGAGGGTAAGTGTCTGTTTTGGTTATCTGATTAACACGTCTGTAGTCGATGCAAAGCCGCTGTGACCCACCTGGATTAGGGACTAGAGTGACAGGAGAACTCCACTCGCTCTGACAGGGCTCAATCATCTTGTGGTCCAACAGGTAGCCAAGCTCCTTCTCGATGAGAGGAACTTTCACTGGGTTCACACGGTAAGGAGGCAATTTAATTGGCTTTGCGTTTCCAACATCGACATCATGCATCAACACAGTGGTTCTTCCTGGAGTGGCACAGAACACTTGCGGGTACTCCTGCAGTAATGCCGGAAACTCCTGCCTTTCCTCGGGAGCTAGATGAGAAAGCTTAGTCTGGAGATCATTCATGATATCAGGATTCTTCCCCAAACTATCACTCAGGCTCATACTGCATGGGAGAGCTTCACTTGCAGACTCGGGTGGAACAGCTACAGTGCAGACTGGGTTATTTTCATCCTGCCTTTGATATAACTTTATCATGTTGATGTGACATAGTTGCTTGCTCTTTCTACGATCTGGTGTGGCGATGACATAGTTGACATCACTGAGTTTCTTCTCCACGAAATAAGGACCACTAAACTTGGCTTGAAGAGGTTGCCCATGCACCGGTAGCAGAATCAAAACCTGATCTCCTGGCTGAAAGTGGCGTAACCTGGACTTCTTATCATACCAAGTCTTCATCTTCTCCTGAGCAGCTCCTAAATTCTCTCTCGCCAGCTGTAAAGCAGTGGACAGCCGTTCTTTGAACTTCATCACATACTCCAGCAGGTTGACGTCATCTTCCTCCGACAGCCAGCATTCCTTGAGTAACTTAAGGGGTCCTCTTACTTCATGGCCAAACAGTAGTTCAAAAGGTGAGAAGCCCAGTGATTCATTTGGAGATTCTCTTGCAGCAAATACAACGAATGGAAAACCTTTATCCCAGTCTTTCTGATGTTCCAAACAGTATTTCCTGAGCATCGATTTGAGTGTTTGATGATATCTCTCCAACGCTCCTTGGGTCTGGGGATGGTAAGCTGAAGACGTGATCTGGGTGATGCCCAACTCTTTCAGAGACTGCTTGAAAACATTTGACATGAAATTACTTCCCCGGTCTGACTGTACCTCCTTGGGCAGACCAAACTTTGTGAAGAACCCTAGCATTTCCTTAACCACGTTCTTTGCTGAGATATTTCTAAGTGGAATGGCTTCAGGATAACGAGTAGCCATATCAATCGGGGTCAACACATAAGAAAATCCTGAAGAAGTCTTAGGAGGAGGGCCCACAATATCCACCAACACACGGGTGAATGGCGCCTCAAAAGGAGGAATGGGAACTAGAGGTGCAACCTTTTCGGTCTGATTACACTTCCCCACAACTTGACAGGTGTGACAAGACTTACAATACCAGGAAACATCCCTGAAGATACCTGGCCAGTAGAAGTGTTTCAAAATGCGTGCCACAGTCTTCCTCACTCCAAGGTGTCCTGCCAAACTGGAATCATGAGCCACTCTAATGATATCCTGCCTACAAACACGAGGGATGACAACTTGATGTACAATCTCCCATTCACAGTCGGCTGATGCTGTTGGGGGTCTCCACTTCCTCATAAGTACTCCTGACTTTATATAATAACAAGTAGAGCACCAGCTGACTCTTCCTCACTGCAACCAGAGTTAGCTAGACCTTTCAACTCAGGGTCAGCAACCTGCAACTCAACCAACTCTTGACGAGACAAATTATCAACACTACGGGGTACTGCCTCATCTTGTGAGTGGTCCAAATTAGCAAAAGTGTCAGCTAGGATAACATCATCATCATCATTATCATCTAAGTCACCAGTAACTTTAGACTTAGCCCTAGTGACAGCACATGCAGAGAACACATCAGGGACATCACAGTCTCGGGTCGCAGCCACTGGCTCACTAGACAACTGAGGAGCTGGACACACTTGACTTCCACCAATATCATTTCCAAGTAAGAAAGTTACACCTGACATTGGGAGTGTCTCAACCAACCCAACCATAACGGAACCATTAACAAAACCAGACTCTAAATTCACTCTGCACAGGGGGACAGAGAAGTAATTATTCCCTACACCTTGTAAGATTACAGTTTCATCAGAGGAATTAACATTAGAGCCTAGAACACTGGTCAGCAAAAGGGATTGGCAAGCACCTGTATCACGATATATTTTAACTGATATCCTGTTATTACTGTCCAGAGGACTGACAAAACCATCAGACAGGAAATTAGCACATGAACTCTTGAGAGTGTCACCCACGTTACTGCTCAAAAGAGGAGCTCCATCATGAGAATTTAATTTACCCCTCAAAGCAGGTTCAGTTAACTCAGTTAAAGAATTCTGGGAACTCTCAAGGGTGGACACTAGACCAATTGACTGAATATTTAAAGACTCCTTTTTGTTCACATCACGCTGTCTCCTGAAACATTTCTCCGTAGTATGACCAAGCTTACTACAATAAGTACATTTACTTTTCTGAAATCTAGAGGTGAAGCTGGTATTTACTTCCTGAGAAACATCATCTTTATTCTCTTTCCTGTTACCTGTACTCTGAGTAGAGGCAACGTACTTACTCTCAGCTTTCCTTTTTTCTTTAGAATATCTCTTGTGAGTGAGAACATATTCATCAGCTAAAAGTGCAGCATCAGACAAATTATCTATTCTTTTCTCATCAAGATATAGGCCTACATCTTTATTAATACACCTTTTGAAGTCCTCCAGCAAAATCATCTGCTTAAATTTATCAAAATCAGAATCCACATTCTTAGAATTTAATCACTACTCTAACAGATCTTCTTTGATTTTTGCATACTCAACATAGGATTGCTTATCTTGCTCATAAGTTGTCCTAAATTTTACTCTATAGGCTTCAGGAACAAACTCATAGGCCTTAAGAATCAAGCTCTTAACTACATCATAATTATCAGATTGATCCTGAGGCATAGATGCATAAGTTACTTGAGCTTTACCGGTGAGAACAGTTTGAAGGAGTACTGGCCAATACTTTTTGGGCCAATTAAAACCTGTAGCTACCCTCTCAAACAACTGAAAATACTTTGTTAAATCAGATTCATTAAAAGGAGGGACAAGTTTAACATTTTTAGCCACATCAAAATCATCAGAGCTAGATGATCCAGTTCCACCTTGTTTCATGCGATACTCATGGTCTGCCTGAATCCTAGCAAGTTCAATTTGTGCCTCCTGAATACGAGCCTGAGACTCAGCCTCAGCCTGAGACTCAGCCTCCTTAGCACGTGCCTGAAACTCAGCCTCCTTAACACGAGCCTCCTGCAGAGCTAGCTGTAACTTAGCTATTTCAATCTGTGTTTGCTCATCTGGAGGAGTTACATTAAACAAGCTTTCATTAATCATGTCAACAATTTGATCATTAGAATAATGAGAGTGAACTGCAATTCCCAATTGTTGAGCAACAAGCTTAAGTTCATTCTTTGTTCTGTTTTCTACATCACACACTGTTTGCACATTTGACAAAAAAAATCTTTGGCTTCATCAAGAGTAGTAATAGTAGACATCATGAATAAATCACAGTCACAAAATATCAAGCAATATCCTTATGATAATATCCTGAATATCCTGATAAGAGGTCGCCAAATTTATGTTACGGAACAGAGAAAACTGTCCCGCAAAGTTCCAGGTTCAAAACTAAAGAGTTAGGTAAAATTACAAGTTAAAGTTTAATGCTCAAATTAACAACTAAACATTCAGGACTCATAAGGATAATGTAATGGCAAAAAACAGGTTAAATATATGGTTAACTGTAATAGCCTCTATTAACACGAAATTAGCAAATGTAAATTTATCTATGTCAGCCCTGATAAAATGAGAAAACCGGATAATGCTCAGTGAATGCAAGATATATTATTACAGACACAAAATATTATCAATAATGGCTGACACTTAAAACACATGAATCACAAAAACCTCACTAGGCCTACGAATTTAACACCCCATGCTATACAATACAAGAAAAAATGCAATAACACTTATACTCAAATTAGATGGTTGGAGACTTCCTGAGCACTCACAAAAATAATAACAACTGTACAGGGGAGGACAGAGATGTGAACAAAATGAGGAGTAGATCTAAGTGGCAATTAATGTAGAGACTGAGCTCATTATATAGGGGCCGGCAGAGCTTGATACAACTTGTAAGAAGGACGCGCAAATGAAGCCATAGGGGACAAAGAGTTGACACTCCTGCTCTGAACAACAGAAAGAACGACTTACTCTACTATAAGGGTAGAAGGGGGAAGTGAGGTAGAACACGCTCGTGATCAAACATGCAGCATACTGTACGTTAGAATTACACAAAGGATGATGAAATCATAGGCTATGTAACAATATATATATATATACAGTATCTCTCTCTCTCTCTATATATATACGGTATATATATAGATAGATAGATAGATACTGTATATATATATATATATATATATATATATATATATATATATATATATATATATATATATATATATAGATAGATAGATAGACAGATACTGTGTATATATATATATATATATATAATATATATTTATAGATAGATAGATAGATGGATACTGTATATATATATATATATATATATATATATATATATATATATATATATATATATATATATGTATATATATATATATATATATATATATATATATATATATATATATATATATACTGTGAAAAGCAGATTTGCACACACGTGTAAACACACACACACACACACACACACACACACACACACACACACACACACACACACACACACCACACACACACACACACAGACGCCAAACCAAAGTCTCACACCCGTACGTTATTTTCATACTCATTTTATCAATATTTTTCATAGGATTAATAACTATTTTTTTCTCCTTGAAACGACCTACCCTTCAGTTTCATTACACATTTACCTCTGTGAAGCAGCAGAAAATGGAAAAGTTCTGTTACTGGAAATGGAGAGCAAATTTGTGCAGCGATAAAAAAAAGAAAGTGCCATTACTATGAAGGCCTTTATAAGATGCAGAACACAGAGTATTATGGTGAGTACAAGAAGACTGAATGTAGGTGTGTTAGTTTTTACATCAAAGAAAATTCATTTGTAAGAACAGTGGATATGACTAAAGAATATGTACGGATTGAATGAATGGAAAAATATAAGAAGCAGTGTGATTCAAGAAAGATATAAGTCAAGTATATGATAAAATACTCTAGTATGTGAGACAGAGAGCTATGGAAGTTACGGTGTTCAGTGGAATCGTCGAGGTAGGGGTCAAGCTGGTTAGGGGATGGCAGTGGTGTAACCTGAAGAGTATTCGTGTCATCATCGAGAGGATCCGCGTTCGATTCCCAGGCCGACCATTAGATACGAGGACAGCATCTCGTTTGCCCAGCGTGTTCGTACCTAGAAATGAAATAGGACCCTGGATGTAAATCCTTTATACTTCTCTTAATGCTAGGTGAAGAAACTACAGACTCTTATTACACATACACATACGACACCAACTCTCTGATATTCACCCTACCTCTTCCCTATGTACCCCTTCTCAGGTCTACCTATACCGCTGTAGGACACTTTTCTTTTTATAATAATCTGTAATGGAGCGGTGCAGACCTGCATTAGATATAGTATGGATTGATACTGATACGGACACAGTTTTACCATGCTCGAGAAACGTGACACGATTGTACGTAGACTGTAGCACCAGTCGAGCAGGGCAGTACTCCCAAGGTGGATGGAAAGCTGATGACAGGGAGAGCTGGAGCTCCCGTTTCATCAGCCCTCGGGACTAGGTCCCGACCATTCCCCTTTGCTGAACTTTTTCAGTGTCTCAGTAACACAGAGAGTAGGCCAGCATGCTCTCCAGTACAAGTTTCTCTAACTATCAACACCAAACTACATGCACAGTACACACCACACTTCCTGTTCAAAATTTGAAAAAAAAAAAAAAAAAAAAAAAAGGCATCGAATAACATAGCCTCGGAGTCCCCAGGGGGGGGGGGACCATAAATGCCCCACCTTCTGCCCCACTCCCGGTGACGACTCAAGATGCCTGGAACCACTGTCTGACTCTCATCTTCTTCATTTCTGCAACATTCGTGGCCTTTCCTCTAACTTTCGCTCTGTTAAGCACCACCTCTCCTTCTCTAAACCCCACCTTCTTTTTCTAACTGAGACTCAGCTGTCTGAGGCAACTGACAGCAGACCCTTTTCTGTATCCTCCTACTTTCTCTATACTCATTTCGAAGCCAAAGGTGGCTGTTGTGTGTGTATACACAACAACTTATCTTGCTCTCGTGTTCCTGAACTTGATTCTTCCGAATTCTCTACACTCTGGCTTCGGCTTTCCTGTCATTCTCTGACTAAATATATCTGCGCTGTTTACTTATCTCCTAATTCTACTGACTATCAATAATTCTTTGACTATCTTCCTTCTACGATGGAACACATTCTATCCATTTCTCCTTTCTCTGAAATCTCCATTCTAGGAGATTTCAATGTTCACCACCACCTTTGGCTCTCCTCTCCTTTCACTGATCCACCTGGTGAACAAGCCTACACCTTTTCTATCCTTTATGACCTAGAGCAGCTTGTACAGCACCCTACCAGTATCCCTGACCGCTTTGGAGAGAGCTCCAACATACTTGACCTCTTCCTTACAACTAATCCTTCTGCTTACACTGTTAATCTTTTCTCTCCGTTGGCCTCCTCCGATCACAACCTTATCACCTTAACCTGTCCTATCGCTCCGGTACGGCCTGCGGACCCTCCAAAGAAACGTCGTCTGTGGCACTTGGAGCTGCGGATTGGGAGGCCCTCAGGCAGTACTTCTTTGATTTTCCTTGGAATGATTATTGCTTCCATGGCCGGGAGCCATCTGGGTGTGTCTTGCACATTACAGAGGTTATTCTCTCGGGCATGGAAGCATACATTCCTTTCTCATATCCTTTGACTAATGCACAAAAGCCTTGGTTTAATCATGCTTGTTCTAATGCTGTCCGCAACAAGGAGAGGGCCTATAAAAGGTACCGGAGCAAACCCACGCCTGAATCACATCTTTTATACAATTCTGCCCGGAATCGTGCTAGGTCTGTTCTTCGCTCTGCTAAAAAATATTTCATCCGTACTAAGTGCTCTCAACTCTCTAACTCAAATTCTTCCCGCTCCTTCTGGCACCTTGCCAAAAACCTTTCTAACAACTTTACATCATCATCCTTCCCTCCTCTTTCCTACTCTGATGGCTCTGTAGCTATTTCTTCTACGGATAAAGCAGATCTCTTCGCTCAGACTTTCTCCTCCAATTCTACCTTAGACGATTCCGGTGCTGTTCCTCCATCACTTCCCCCCTCTGACTTCTTCATGGCTGACATTAAAATTTCTTCAGCTGATGTATTTTCTGCTGTCACAGGCCTCAATGCTAATAAGGCATATGGGCCTGATGGAGTCCCTCCTGTTGTTCTCAAGAACTGTGCTTCTGTGCTTACACGCTGCCTAGGCAAACTCTTTCGCCTTTGTCTGTCAACTTGTACCTTTCCTTCTTGCTGGAAGTTTGCTCTCATTCAGCCAGTCCCAACGAAGGGTGACCATTCCCAACCCTCTAACTATCGTCCAATTGCTTTAACATCCTGTATCTCAAAAGTTTTCGAGTCTGTTCTTAATAGAAAAATTTTAAAGCATCTTTCCTATCATAACCTTCATTCTGATCATCAGATGGGTTCTGTCAGGGATGCTCCACTGGCGATCTTCTCACCTACGTTTCAGACTCCTGGTCATCCTCTTTCGGGACTTTGGCGAAAGCTTTGCCATCGCACTTGACATCTCTAAGGCTTTCGATCTAGTCTGGCATAAATCTTTAATTTCCAAACTGCCCTCTTACGGTTTCTATCCTTCTATCTGTGCCTTCATCTCTAGCTTCCTTTCTGGTCGTTCTATAGCCGCTGTTATAGAGGGCCTTCGTTCTTCTCCTAGATCTATTAACAGTGGTGTTCCTCAGGGCTCTGTCCTATCACCAACTCTCTTCCTTTTATTCATCAATGACCTTCTAAGCTGTACATCTAACCCTATCCACTCATATGCTGATGACTCCACCCTTCACCTTTCCATTCGATTCCCACAACGTCCATCTCAGCAGTTACTTCAACAAACAAGGGATGAGGCTATGGCACACCTAATATCTGACTTGGCTCATATCTCTAACTGGGGTAAAAATAATCTGGTTGTTTTTAATGCATCAAAGACTCAGTTTTTGCACCTATCAACCCGACAAAATCTTCCAAAGGTATACCCACTAATGTTTAATAATATTCAGCTTAATCCTGCATCATCCTTGAACGTGCTTGGGGTTTCATTTACTCGGGACTTATCTTCGAAAGATCATATTACACCTCTTGTAAAATCTGCTTCCAAGAGATTAGGTGTGCTAAGCCGACTCCGTTCCTTCTTTACCCCTGCACAATTGTTGACTCTATACAGGGGTTTTATCCGCCCCTGCGTCGAGTACAACTCTCATGTGTGGGGAGGCTCCCCACATACAGCTCTTCTCAATAGGGTGGAGTCAAAGGCTTTTTGCCTCATTAACTCTCCTCCTCTTACCGACTCCCTTCAACCTTTGTCTCTTCGCCGCACTGTTGCATCTTTATCTCTTTTCTGTCGCTACTTCAATGGTCACTGCTCCTCTAAACTGTCTGCATGCATTCCTCCACCCCTACGACGGGCGTGTAGCACCCATCTAGCAGCAAACTCTCATCCCTCTTCTGTCCAACTCTCTAATGCAAGAGTTAACCGTTACTCCCAGTCCTTCATTTATGCAACAGGTCAACTCTGGAACTGTCTCCCTCTGTCTGTATTTCCTGCTTCCTATGATCTCCAGTCTTTCAAACGCAGTGTGTCCAGGCATCTGGAAATGATCGGATCTTGAATTTGGCTCTCTCTTGTATTTTGTTTTTCTCTTGGAAGGAACAGTTTTGTGGGCTCGTTGTCTTTGGTTCCTTCTTCCTCACACACACACACAAAAAAAAAAAACTGGTTCACACCATTATACTTTTTCATCTTTATTTGCAAAAGTTTACGCTGCTGGGAAAATCCGAAAAAAGAAATCAATGACCTCCAGTCTTTCAAACGCTGTGTGCTCAGGCATGTCAAACGAAGCAAACTCAATATTTTTTTCCTCGTCGGCTGGGAGGGGCAGGTTGATATAAGCCTTGTGCCTTTGATCCCGTTTTATAAATATATTTCGAAAAAGACTGAAAGGGGGAACGGACAGCAGATATTTTGGAAAGGAAGGAAGTTTTGGAGACGTACTAGGAGTAGGGAAGTAACAAAGTTTGCATGGAGGAAGAAAGGAGGGAAATGAAGGAGAACTTGTGTGTGAGGTGGGAGAGGTAATATACAAAAACACAAAGAGCAAAAAAGTGTTAAACAATGGAAATCAGCCTACATATATTGACACAGAACTTCAACACACAGTGCCGAGAGGAATGTAGCCAACTTATCTATTGTTACGAAGCAGCTGAAGAATTAGTTGTGTGAGGAAATGCCATCACCTAGTCCATTCCTTCATATAGATTCATCAAACTCTAGGGAGACATTAGAAAACACCATTCATAGGACACTCCATGAACATCTATTGGAATAATGATTGTAGAAAGGAAATATCTATTGTAACTAGTTATCACCGGCCTTTAGCAAGGCGGAGCGATAATGTTTTTGCCCTAGTCTGTCTATCGGTGTGTGTGTGTGTGTGTGTGTGTGTGTGTGTGTGTCTGTCTGTCTGTCTGTCTGTCTGTTACCATTGTCTGTGTATCTGTTGCCGTTATATCTAATGAACGGTTTGAGCTATCAACATGAAACCTACAGGGTATCAAGATACGGCCAAAATCTTGGACGAGTTCGAAAATGGGCGCTCGGGGTGAAGGTCAAGGCCACCAAAATGGCTGCCAAAAGTCAACTAGTTTTAATCGCCTGCCTTAAGCACCATTATATCTCATAAACGGCTTGAGCTATCACCATCAAACCTTCAGGGTATCAAGATATGGCCAAAATTTAGGACGATTTCGAAAATGGGCGCTCGGGGTCAAGGTCAAGGTCACCAAAATGGCTGCCAAAGGTCAACTAGTTTTTAAAAAATGGATTGTCTTTTTGTGAAACACGATGACTGAATTCCGAGGAATTTTGCGAATTTTCTTCATATTTGGTTTGTAAGTACAGTAGCTTGTAACTTGGCCAACAACATATTCTGTCGGGCGATTAGCATTCGGTTCCCGAATACTTTTCTTTCATTCATAAAGTCCACCTTTAAACTATGCATAGGCTCGTCGGATACTAAGAAGCCTACTTAAACAACTGGAAATCAAGAATATATAATGTACTACGGTTTATAAGTCTAAAGTTGGGTCAAAATATCAATATTTGGGGATGATATCGCAAATGATGGTAAGGGGAATATACTATCAGGCAAAAAAACTGAATAATCATTGGCAGTATCGACGATTGTAAAACAGTACACAGAATTCCTACGAGGCGAATCGATGAATGGGCGCATTCCCATATCTGTGTGTGGGTGGGTGGGTGTGCGTCTGTGCGTGTGCGTGGGTGGGTTTGCTTGAGTGGGTTTTCGTGCGCGCGTGTGCGTGTATGCAAAATGAAAAATGAAAGGCATGATCTGTAAAATATGTCCTTCCAAGTTTATAGTGAACATAGAAAATACAAGTTCAAAATAGCTACATGCATTTTGAGATGTTTAGAAACATTGCATTTAAAAATAGCAGGTCACGGGAGACTGAGAAAAAAAAAAAAGAAGTGAGAAAGACGGTTTCAGAGTTGCTCGGTTACATAAGCAAAAACAAAAGACTGAAAGTACTGGTTGACTCTTGTCTTGGTGATACGGACAAGAAAATGGTGCAAGTGTGTAGCCAGGCCGATATTGTATGCCCGCCGTAATGGCAAAGGAATGCAAGCAGAGAGTTCAGGATAACAGTGGCCGGTGTGATAGCCACACAAAACAGAGATGCAACGCTGCGGCAGAAAGAGAGGCTTGATGAAAGGGGACAGTAGTACAGACGAAAAGCTATTGACTCCACTCTGTCCAGTAGTGCTGTATAAGGTGAACTTCCACAGCCATGATCAGTGGCGTACCGAGAGGGGGAGGCCATGCGGCCATGCCCCCCCTTTTGCAATATATATATATATATATATATATATATATATATATATATATATATATATATATATATATATTAAATATATAAACATTAAAATAATACTTTCTCAGATTACATAAATTCCCCCTACCTACATATGTTGATAACAAAAGGTTTTAAAATCCAGCTTAAATAATGCATACTTGAGTAAACTGCTTATATATTATACTCATTGGTATCTCAAAAATGACAGTTTTCTGATTTTATCCACTGGTTGCTCTGAGAACTGCTGATCAGCTTCATCTGTTTCAACTGACTTATCAGCAAGAAAATTATGCTGGACATGTCTTGTCTTTAACTGTTTGTAACTGAGACTAATACAGTGATTAAACTATAATTTTTTAATGTTATTACTATTAGTTTATTACAGTTGTAAAGTTGTTTGACTGAAATGTGAGCGTTTGAATTTTAGTAGTATAAGGTTATTGGAGAGACTGAATCATAATTCAGTAGCACAGAGTACTTAAAATGACTTTAGATTATGCTGTATTTATGTCTTATACCCATTCCATATGGCCTCAAAATGATAATAAAATTGGCCATATTGCATAATTTTCTCGGGGGGGGGGGGGCCTGTAAGCCCCCCTCCCCGAACCTCCCAGCTGTACGGGCTCGCTGCACCCGCCAAAGTCATGGGCTGCACAGTTAAAAATTTAAAAAAAAAAGCCCCCCCCCCCCTTTTCAGCTTTATAGGTACGCCACTGGGTATGATCCAGACAGAAGCGAGGGAATCCCCTGTACAGTGTCGGCAGTTGATACAAGTTTAAAGACATACAGCGCCTAACTACTGCAAAGCTGTTGTTCTAAAAGGAGTAATGAGATCTTTGCAAGTCTGATCACACACACACAAAAAAAAATCAAGAAGAAACATTAAGAGCTGATGAAAAGATTTGTTGTGTGTTGCGAAAGTTAGAGAACAGTCTTATAGGAGACAGAGCCTAGTCTAGATACGGAGGAATTAAGCTTCTATGACATTAAATGCAATAAAGTTCCTTTTCTTCAATCAGAAGTAAGAGATAAAGAAATCAAGTGGTGGCAAAGCCTCGTTCCTTGATAACTGCAGAGATTGTTGTGATGAAATCTATGAGAAACCGGTGAAATGTACACGATGAAATTCACAGCATTGAAGTGAGTAAGAATGTAACTGGTAGAAGTACAGCTACGTAGTTCCTTGATTAGAAGTGTGAAGTGAGGAGGACGGAGTCTGTGTAAAAGAGGGTCTGTACCTCAGGGAACACAGCTGAGGAAGTGTGACGGAGGATGAGTGAAAGAGGGTGTGTGATGTAGGGAGGTATGGTGGAGGATGTGTGAGAAAGGGTGTATTAGGCGGATGGTGGAGGGTGTGTGAGGGACGAGTAGGGTGGTCAGACGTTCGGCTTTAGGGCGCACAGTCCTCCCTTTGAGTTAACTGTCCTCCGTTCGGGACAGTCTCTTGTCGGACGTCTGTTTGTCCTCCCTTTCTGATCTTGCGTGACAAAGTCATCACACTAGGCGAGATTTTGCATCACTACTTGAAGCACATGTGAAAGAAACACATTCACTGGTTTGATTAATGAAAGAACAAAGGTATTACAGACAGGCATCCATTCACAGTACGGTGTAGTAAGTTTAGGATCAACTATTTTTAGTATATTGAATATGTGGAAGTGAATTAAAGTTTCATTTCATTAAAAGAACATCAGTTGTTTGCTGCTGAGTAATTCCGGTCTCTTTGGCTGATCAGATCCATCGGTCGCGAGCAAGCAACCACCTATGCTGGGTCTTTCTGTGCAGTGAAATAATGTCCTCTTACGGCAGACAGCGTCTCACCATTGCGAGGCGCGGGGAAGAGTGTCCTGGATGGAGGCCGTATTTGCGTCTCTCCACCAAGTTAACAGGGGAACCACAATACGCTCCACATCTCCGATTATCTAGTTATATGGTTATCACCCAACGTGGTGTCCTTGGTTACAGGAAACCATTAGGCTAGTCACTCAGTGTAGAACCACGTGTAGTGGAAAGCTGAGCCATAAAAAGTGACAGGAAGGATGAAAAAAATAGGAAGAGAGGAGGACAGACAGAAAAAGGATGATAAAGGTAAAGAAAGAAGTAGGCAGGACTTCATTCAGTGAGTAGATGATGGTCGCAACAACCCACCACCAGTGGACATCTGTAATGTGTGTGTGTGTGTGTGTGTGTGTGTGTGTGTGTGTGTGTGTGTGTGTGTGTGTGTGTGTGTGTGTGCGCGCGCGTGTGTGTTTCAGTTGAAGGTGGAATAGATTCCCGTATTTAGTGAGAAAATTTCTGTTCTGTCTATTATTTTTTCACAGCTTGAATTCAGTGAACTGAAATTAAATCGATCAGAATTACTGCACAGCAGTGAGAGACATTAATGAAGTGTTTGAAAATGAGGCGTTTGGGAGAAGGAGAGGGAGATGTAGAACTAGATGGAGAGATAAAGATGAGAGAGTAGGTTAGAGAGGGATATGTCATACGAAGAGGGATGGTTGCTGAGTAGAGACATATACTGGCAGAGGTTGATATTATAACGAACATTGGCCTGGACAGTATGTAGGGAAAAACATTAAGTGCAGAGAAGGGTCCCGTTTTATCCAACGTTTCGAAACACCAAAAAAAAAAAAAGAAAAAAAAAAGGGTCCCTTCTTTGCACTTGGTGCTTCTTCCTACACACACAGAAGTTGTTTAATTGAGGCCACCTCTTACACGATGTGGCATCAAACAAAATCATGTGTGAGTGATGACTTATTATTGGGTTTGGTGAAACTGCCACGCACACTTCTTTTGACGGTATGGAAGTGGCTTCCCTAGGGAGGAGGTCTTCAGCAGTGAGGATTGTGTGTAAAAGAGTAACACACCATCGTCCCTTTTATACTTTGTCTCCTCAACTCACTTTTGCTCCGACTCCATTTTGCCTTCATTCAGTCGGCTCGTTGTCTCCCACTTTCTGAACCTTATATTTGATTTTTAAGAAGTATTGTACAATCTCACCAAAAAGTTCTCGAACTCCTCGACACCATGGATATGGGAATGAGCAGAATGGGGCTTATCATTTCGGAACGTCTAATGTGCCTGACTGGAAATGTCATTACATTCGTGTATAGTGGCCAACAGTCACTGCTGAAACATAACACTATGTTACAATACAGCAGAGAGAGCTGTTTTCAGATTCTTCTTCCATTTTACCGGATTGCATAGAGCTTAGAGCTTTCGAGAACTTTTTGGTGTGAGTGTACGTACAGATATCTTGAGAAAATGATGAGAGATGCAAGTGTTGGAGACACAGGACTGAGAAGCCTGGAAAGAGAATGGAGGTAGTTCGAGAATCTTTGGACCATAAAACTTTGAGAGAATTTGCGGTAAAACGTAGGTGGGTGAGGACAGAAGGTTAAAGGGTAGAGAGTGATGGAATGACGAGATCAGAGGCATGATTGAGTAAATATCAATCTTTATTATTTGCAATGAGGGAGTGTGTGAAGGTGGGCTGAGTACAGGAGAAATAGGCAAGGAGTCAAGAGACTTATACTCCAATTGAAGAGATGGCTAAATGAAACTTACGGTGGAAACACATCGAGGAATTTTAGGGAGAGTAAAAATGAAAACATTTAGAAGTCCAGTAATTAGCATGGGAAGAACGTGAGACCAAACTGGAAACACAGTAAAGGGATTGACTTCAAAAGTGGTGGCAGAGGGTCATGACACAAATGAGACAGTGAGTTTGCTGAATGACATTTACCTTGCAGATGTCTGTTACCGCTAAGATTATCTCATTACTCTTACCATCATTATCAAGATTATCACCACCAATGTCGACTCCACTACCAAATTCACCACTATCATCATTACAACAACCATCACAATCAACATACCTTAACACCATTATCTACTCCGCTGCCACAGTTACCACTATCATTACCAACTTCATTACCGCATCTTTACTATGCTCGTCTGTGCAGCATATGAGTTTAATGCAATGTAGTTTTAAACACAAGCACATACGCACTGAGCAGCCCAAAAGCATTAAGCACAGGAATAAAATTCACACAGATAAACTTCAGTTAAAACAGTTTCAGCCACGAATCCAGTCACATGGACTTCATAACTGAGGAAATTATCATAGGTTTCCACACGAGTTCTTGTTCAGTTATACCATTCTTACCAACTGGCTATTATATTACACATCAAGCACTGTGCACATTCCAGTATCCCTGTATGTGAAGGTTATAAGTTCCATTCATTGCTGTGATACGCTTTACTTGGGAATATCTATGCCTTGTCAGTACATGAACGTCGGGTAAAAATTTGATGTAGTCGCCGAGATTATTTTCATATTAAAAACATCTCAATGCTGCTATTGTGACTACGGCTGGCTCAAATTTTTCTTTAAAAGAAAAACGAAAGTTGATAGTGGATTCAGTTAAAAGATGAACTGAGTCAACAGAAACTTAATTAAGCCGGATATCGGTGTATGGACAGGGAGAGAGAGAGAGAGAGAGAGAGAGAGAGAGAGAGGGAGGGAGAGAGAGAGAGAGGCGAATTTTCCGTGAGAGTTATAGCACAGCAGCGCTGGATGCCCCAGCTGTTCATCTGAGACTTCAGCGTCCACTTGTTCACTGGTGCTGCCTGGGCGTGGGGTGTGTTGTGGTGATCCCTATGGCATGATACTTAGGGTTTACTCTCTCTCTCTCTCTCTCTCTTCCTGTCTCTCTCTCAGCTTCTGATGTACATGGGGAATGATAACGTACCAACGTATACCTGAACAAACTTACCCGGTTTCCTCAACTCCTACGCTAAAACTCTTTATTCTTGCTCTTGCAGCTCCTGGGTCTGAGTAACTTTTGCAGAGCTAGTAATCAAGAGTAATGGCAGGCAACTTTGAACATTACCACTTCATTTCTGTCACACTGGCTCACAACTTCTGTAACTTCACTGAGGATAAACGAGGGAATTAATACTATAATGTGAAGTTGCAGGGGAGATTGTGTTTTCGTCGTTCTGAGATGTTGCTGTGGTCAGGGAGGTATGATTTTATTTATTTTTTAACAGGAGAAAATTTATAGGAGTTAATTGACATTATTAGATTTCAAAACTGAGCCGGCCGAGACTGCAGCGGTTCTTAACCCTCTGGCTTTCCCTGATCCCAATTTTCGTACGTAATGTGTCCGGGCATCTTGAAAAACATACTTCGTGCTTCTGTTTGTTTTGCCTATATTTCTTGCAATATAAATGACAGATTGTGTACGTAGATGTGGTCTGACATGATCAACAGACATAATTTTCTTTTCCAAAGAAATTAATGTCAACCACACACACACACACACACACACACACGAGGGGTGATGGAAAATTTTGAGCATGATCCTGAATGGGTGATTATACCGTGATGATTTTTTTTTTTATGGTTAGCAGACTGTTTCATTTACTGTACAGTCTGTTTATTGTAGGTTTATTCCTTTGTCCTTTACGTCCTGTGCTGGTTGTTTCAAACACGTCATCAGTGATAATCTAAACCTCAGAATCAAACATCTTGTTGTCACTAAATTTCAAACACTAGAGAAAAACACACCTTCCGAAATTCTTCTTAGCATGGTCAACCTGCAATATATCTTACTTCATCGCAATGTATAGTGATTCTGCTGAACTCCGCTGAGGTAGAGTCATTCTCAAGAATATCTCAGCTGTGATAAGAAAACGTAAGAAAACGATGTAGCCGTGTAGTGAACGATGATTGTGGATCGAAGAGTGACTGCGTGTGAGACAAAAGACAATGTGAGAACTCAGTATGGTATTATTCGCCATACCCTACTTTATCAAAACTGTTGCCTCAGATTTATCCGTTTACTCTGCCGGTGGATCAGCGTGATAGCCAACTTGGGATAGTACCAACAAAATGTTTTACGCCCATCTTAACCTTCATTTACGTTTTGTCTCTTTGTTAACTACTGTCAGTAGTGTCTTGTTAATCCCCCAATTTTCATTCATTCATAATATCAGGGTAATTTTGAAATAAATGGTTAAATATTATTTAATTGATAATAATATTCAATAATATTGTAGAGCAGAGACAATGATTGCCTTGCTACATCAAGCAACGATTACTTTACGCTGACTTGCTAAGATTCTCTAAGAACGAGAATTTATAAACTTTCTCAACAATACACAGCAGAGACTAATTACTCACAATTGCTGAATTACTGTACTGTTAGCCTCTGGAGAAAGTTACTTCACCCCTGACAATAAATAACTAATACTAATAATAATAACATCAGGTTCTTGCTGATGCATTAACTCCTGGCACAACGGATTTTAAGTTAATACAACAAGACTGGTCTAAGTACCAGTTATGAAAGCAAACGTTTATGCAAGCTAGGAGCTGTATGGAAAATAAGCTTAATTATGGAGAAATGAAACAAGATCTTACTTTACATTGAGCTCAAGAAAAAGAACTGTTAAATTTATTAATTACAAAAAATAAATTTAACGTTACAATGCAAATCAAATTAAATGAGACGCACTCACTCACTCACACAAAAGCTAAATACTTACGCCTAGGAAAAGACACCTTAACTAAACTCTTAAACCTAGGATTATACAAAAAGGAAATACCAGTCGATGAATGCTATGTATCACCCGAGGGGTGGGAGGACTGGATTAACTGTCTCAGTGGAGTTTGGGTGCTAGCGACCTCTCACACTTCTTGGAGCACAGGACCTTCCTCCGTCACAACAAACACTCGACTGCCCAAGTCGTGGGAAAGAAAAGCGGAGCACTCGGCCGCATTTTCTAACGGTCAGAGGCAAGCAGAGACGAATAATCAATCATTTCCTGTGGCACCCTCGGGGATGCATAGGGCCTCGATGAACTCACACCACCACATCCTATCTTGTGCTAACTCCTCAAGATCTCCCCAACACTCATCTCAAGCTTCCCGTCTCATTGTCCTCACCCACGTCTCTTTTGGCCTTCCTCTACCTCTCCTACCAAGTGCCACCCACCCTGGTGTACCTCGTACTATTCCCTGTCTCCTATACACATGTCCTAGCCACTTCCATCGTGAGAATCTAACATATTCATCGATCGGCTGCACTCCCGTTATTTCTCTAATTCTACTATTTGGTATCCTTTCCCACCACTTAACTCCTAATATTCTTCTAAGTGCTTTATTTTCAAACACCAAGAATTTATTTTCCATAGTCACTGTGCTGTACCAAGACTCGTGTCCATAAATTAAGATACTCCTAACCATTACCTTATAAAGTTTGATTTTTGTATGCACAGAGAAATTGTTATTATTCCAAATATTTTTAAGCATTCCCATTGCCTGATTAGCCTTCTTTAACCTTTCCTCGAATTCAAAGTTCAAAGAACCATCCTTGGCTAAATAAGTACCTAAATATTTAAACCTATCAACTTGCTTTACAACCATACCTCCAATTACACATTCCTGCGCATTTTCCATATTCATATTGATTATTTCAGTTTTTCCACAATTAATAACCAAACCCACCTTGTGACCTTCACTCACCAAACAGTCCAACACTCTCTGCATCTCTTCTGGCCCATCACAAATCAAAACTATATCATCTGCATAATCTAAATCCAAAAGTTTCCTGTTCTCTCCCCAAAGTATACCTGCACCGGTTTCTGTTCCAACGCGTTTCATAATGTAATCAATGACCAATATAAATAGTAAAGGCGATAGAACACCACCTTGAATTACTCCGGACTTGACTTCAAACGAATCACTCAGACAACCATCAACCATCACTTTACAAAATGTGTCCTCATGCATGTTCATAATGACCCTCACAAACTCCTCTGGTATTCCATAATGTCTCATGATCTTCCCCATAGTCTCTCTCGAAACACTATCAAAAGCCTTTTCAAAATCAACAAAACAAAGACTTAACGGCACTCTCATTTCATTAACTTGCTGCATCAAATGCCTAACTATAAAGATCTGATCATTGCAACCACGTCCCTTTCTAAAACCAGCCTGTTCATCCCTCAGAATACCCTCAACCACTGGCTCCAACCTATTTAACAACACTCTACTGAAAACTTTCAAAGCTATCGGTGACAAAGAGATTCCCCTCCAATTACCACATTCATTAAGGTTTCCCTTCTTCGGAACTTTAACAATTACACCATTCTTCCAAACTGATGGTAGTAACCCCGTCACCCATATCTTATTGAATAGCTTGGTCAAGATCATTATTAATCTATCCCCCCTCCACTTTAAACATTTCCGGAAATAAACCATCCTCCCCTGGTGCCTTATTATTCTTTAACTGTTTTACTGCTTTCTCCACTTCTGCAAACCTCAACTCTCCTGTTTCTATATTTAAATCTTCCTGAGCAGACGGTATATCCTCTTCTGGTGGTATTGGTCTATTAAGAACTGTCTCAAAATGCTCTTTCCATCTATTTTTAATATCTCCATCTTTGGTCAATAAATTTCCTTCCCTGTCTCTAACTGGTATTTCCTTGCGTTTACCTGCATTACCACTCAGTTCTCTAATCGATTCATATGCTATTCTTTGACTCTGTCCATCATTTTTGTTTATTAAGATTTCAGTCTCTGCAACCTTTTCATCCACACATCTTCTTTTATCTCTCCTAGCTAACCTTCTTCTGAATTCAAACTCCAGTACGCAGCTCTTGCTAATTCAATCTCTTGTTCATCAACGCATTGCATCTCACTCCTCAATTTAGCCTCACCTCTCTTTTTTATCATATCCCACGTTTCCTCTGATATCCATTTCTTTCTCCTGAAGCTATGTCTCCTTCCAATCGCACATTCAGCAGTCTCGTGCAAAACTTTGTTCACATCCTCCCACATCTCATCTACACTTCTCTCCCCCTCTTCCAACGTTTCCAACACCAAAAACCTATTTCTGCATTCTAATCTGAATTCCCCCTTTTCTTCTCCTTCCCTTCTAAGCTTAACAATATCGTATCTACCAACACCAGATTTTTCCTTCTTCTGATTTTTAAGTTTAAACCTTATTTTTGCAATGCTGAGTTGATGGTCACTACCAATATCCGCTCCCCGTTTAACATGAACATCTAGCAGAGAACTTCTATGCCTCCTACCGATAGCGATGTGATCAATCTGATTTTTATATTTTCCACACGGCGACACCCAAGTTGTCTTGTGTATATTGCAATGCTGAAAGAGTGTGCCCCCGATGACTAAGTCATTTGCTAGACAGAAGCTTCCAAACCTCACTCCGTTTTCACTCATCCTACTACCAACTCCCATCTTACCCATACATGCCTCAAATCCCTCATTTGAACAGCCCATTACTGCATTAAAGTCTCCAACGCAGATCAAAACATCATGTCTAGGTACCCTTCCTACTCCTTCTTGCAACTTTTCATAAAATGTGTCTTTCCTTTCATCGAGTGCATCATTAGTAGGTGCATAACACACGAATAATAAAGAAAACAATAGTATCGCTCAATACAGCACTTAGTGACGTGCATTAAATCGGTCACTTTTGAAAACAGTGACGAATGTTTTGAAAAGTGTACCCCGAAATGGAGGGAGAAACGGTTAGCTGAGCGATACGCAGTGAGTTTTCCACTAATAGTTCGTGGCTTCTCACAAAAGGGAAATGTCGCGGATTGATTCGTGACAGCACTGTATGTATTATTTTTAAATTGTTTGTTAAATTCCCATCCTCAATGGTCCTTTAGGGATTGCTTTATTTGTTTATTAATATATATATATATATACAGTATCAGAACTCATAGCCAAAAGTCTATTCACTGGTCCAGTTGTATGTTCCAGTGTCTCTACGTGCACATCAAAGGTAAATCGTCACCAATCTCGCTATTTTGCTATGTTGGGGTAGTGTTGTCTTGTTCACAGCTATGGGTCAGTGTCATTATCATGGTGCTGCAAGTATTATATAATTAACCCTTCTGTTGGTAATTAAAGCCGTCTTTGTTCTTGCTCTAGTTCACTCTCCTCTCCTTCGTTCCTTTGTTGTTTTCCCTGACATGCATCTTACACTTAATTCATCCGGGCTTCTATGATTAACTCTCAGCTTAACAATGTCATGCGGCATTACCTGCAATAAGATGCACTGAAACGATGTGGCCAAGAAAGAATTAAGTTGTAACAACACACAATATTTTAAATCTGTTCAGTCCCATCATGTCTCTGGTGCCTGGTGTACCTGTCTCAGCGACTCTGAAATTAGTCTTTGTTTATATCGCTCATAAGATTTCACTCGTTGCCTCCGAATACAAGCTTAGTTGCTACATTATTCAGCTTTTGCTCATCGTTCCACAGTAAAATGTTATCATCAGTAAATGTGAAATGCGGGCTCATGGCCTTTGGTTCCTTCTTCCTCGCATAAAAAAAAAAAAAAGTACTAACATTTTCCACAGCTTTTGACTTCATAATAAGATTTATTTCCTTACCTATTGGTCAGAGCTTTTCTACACATTAACAAATTAAGAAGTCATTTCCCTTCTTTCACATTAGCCGTACATAACAGTAAGCACTTAGCTGTACCTTCTGCACCAAACCTTCAATGCGTTCAATGCACTGCTATCCACAGGATAATAAATTTTCAGTACATTTCTCACAACATATTGCTATCTTCTTCGCAATCTTTCATTTCTTGTGGTGGCAATTATATAACCTGAGACTCCACTGTTTAAGTCATGCATCTGTTCCTGAAATCTCTCCACGTCTCCCGAAGAGTGGATGATAGACTGCAGGAAGAGGCAACTTCAGTCTCCAGCCTATTGGGTTCATATTCAGATTTGCCCAGGGGTTATAACAACTTGCCAAAAACTCTCAATTAAGGAAAGTTTTCTGCCATCAAATTGTGTCCTAAAGCACGTGCTCCTTACCAACAGGTTAGACAGTCTTCATTACGTTTAAATATATTCCTTTACTGTTAAATAGTTCGTCTTTCAAATTCCATAAAGTAGCCATGTTTAAATGCCTAATACATGATACTCAGCAAATCCTTTCCTTGCATGAGTGAAATGATACAGTAACACGTGGTGGTACAAGATAACTGTGACAGCAAAAATTCAGTAATTTTAGCTGACCTTAGCCTTTGTTATGGCTACTGCTTGCTTTTCTATGCAGGCTCTTTGATTTAAGAGGTGCTGCCTTCGCTACACAATAAATTCCTGATGCCTTTTGTACCGACATTTTGCTGTGATGTGATACCTATAGACACTGACAAAGTCACTATACTGTGGAACAGAGGAAATTTATTCATTTTATCGAACAAGATACTGTTGCCTGGACTCACTGTATTGGCTTTTACCGGAGGAACACTGTAATTGATGTGAATACCGAAAACGTCTTAAACCTTCTCATTGGAAATATATTTTATCTCAGCAGTGTGAAAATTTAGTTACGGAAGGATGAGTTTTTGATAATCAACTAAAAACCGTAAAACAAACTAATGTCTTTTTACCATTCGCTCCCACAATTGTCATCTGAGTGCACACATGAATGAGAAGAGCGCTAAACAGCTGACATCTGAGAAGCGGCAGAAAGATATTGGTATATAAGGATTAGCTGTTATTAATTTTCATAAGACACTCATGGGCAATACATATGAGGAATCAAGACCTGAGGTGTGAGGAAGGTTAGGACACGTATGACATGGACCTTCAAACTATAGTCGGCTTATTTTCATCTGATGCAACTGAGTCACTCCCACATAATAAATAAATGGTCATGGTTAAATTAAATGTGATGAGCCTTAGCTATGAGGTAGGAATGAGTCTTCTTGGCTACTAGTCAGATCGACCCCCCAGCCTGGCTACATCTTAACCATCATCTAAGGTTAGACAGGTTAGGAGTCAAAACCAGTTCACAGTAACTGCACTGTAGTGCAGATTTTTTTTTTCTACTTTCAAAAATTAGTGTAACTGAAAGGGGAGATGTAATTTCTTTTGATCCATAAGCAGCAATTTATATTTTTCATTGTAGGATACTTATATCATATCATACTCTTTCATCAATTCCACTTCTCATAAGTTCCCAGTTCTGTCCCTACCTCTCATTAACCTTCCATCAAACCTTGAACATTCTCGGACAACCTACACGAGTTATCTGCTAAAGATCTCTTATTAAACACACACACACACACACACACACACACACACACACACACACACACACACACACACACACACACATCCGTTCACCTCACTTACCAACCCACACGCTCACAGCCACTTCCAATCCACTATCGGTAAGTTCGCCATCAGTCAGCTTCTTCGGGCTCCACCACCTCCATCACTCACTGAATTTTACGCCACAGACAAGGGTAAGAAGACGGACGAGCTTCGGGCACGGATTGATTTCACTTGGCCTCATTAATGCGGAAACAGTGATGGTGCATTTGTCCCTTGACTTACCGAAATGGAAGTTGATAATGAGAGAGAGAGAGAGAGAGAGAGAGAGAGAGAGAGAGAGAGAGAGAGAGAGTACGTACCGAAAAAGTAGGATAGATCGCCTCCCTGAACACAACATACATTTCTCTTCCGTAAATCTTTGCCCCTCGTATCACAGTATGTGAGAGGGCCTTAGCGCTTGACGCGCGCGCGCGCGCGCACACACGCGCACACACACACACACACACACACACACACACACACACACACACACACACACACACACACACACACACACACACACACACACACACACACACACACACACACACACACACACACACACACACACACACACCTTATTTTCCGCTGGCACTGCCTGCCTCTCACCCAGTGGCTAACCCATTGCTTCCCTCATTCCCGACTACACCACCCACCCCTGTATGGTTCTTGTTGGTATACTACAACCAACTCTCTTCCTCTTTCCTCCTCGCTTCCTCTCTTTCCCTCCATTTCATTGTATCTCTCCCCTCCTTCCCATTCATTGCCTTCATTTCACTCCTGCACTTTCTCCATTGCCTTTTTGTTTCTCTCTCCAGTCAACCTTCCTCACACAGTTAATCTCCCTACTGCTGTGTGGCTGTCAACTCCCTCACTGTCTCACCCACAATCTCCCTTTATCACCCACAACCCCATACCCACTCCTGCTCCTTGACATCCAACCTTGATTTCTCACCCACTCACTCTCCTCATCCACATCCGACCCTCACCCTCCCTATTTCCCTTCCTATAAATACACGTCACAGGCACACATCACCTCCCTTTACCCCGGTTGTCAAAGTCTACCACAGTGCGCTACTACACGTGTTTTTCTACCGCGCTTTTTTTTTCCCACGAGATGGCTGGTCTTCCTTTGTATAAAACTCACAAACTTCGGTAATTTCCCCAGACTGCCGTTACTCAGAGTCTTGATGTGGGAGTTTATCACATTTTTCCACTCCTTCCCCTTTTCCTTCACCTTCCTGGCCTTCCTACCCCTAGTTTGTCTTGGTAGAATACTGTGCTCGATGTTTAATGCTGCTTATCTGTCTCCCGGCCTGGTGTTTCTTTTTCGGTTTATCATGTAGCTTCTTGTGTGCATCGCTTATCTTCTTCATTATCATCACCATCACAATCATCTTCTTCATCTTCTCTCTCTCTCTCTCTCTCTCTCTCTCTCTCTCTCTCTCTCTCTCTCTCTATTCTGCACCTACAGCATCCTTCCTCTCGTTAGTCGCCAATATAATCTACATGTAGTATATTCTTCGTCGTGCGTATGCTGAGTATGTTGGGTGGTACATCTACCTTGTTCTGCACCTGAACTGTCTGGCGTTAACTTGTGTCTTTGCCCAGTGGTGTTTTTGTCTCCCCTCAGATATAAATCTCTCAATCAGTCATCAAATCTATGTATTGTTGTCCCACGTTTTATCAACATAATTTGGGATTAAAGTGTCTTACATCGAGTGGGTTTTGTGTCTGGTACACCGCCTGGGGTATTAGTATATTTAGAACACGGTATACTGTACAAATTTTCATGGTAACAAGCTTACGACCTGTCATACGATGTCCTTAACCTCACTTGTTGTGAATAAAATGTGTCTACGTCTATTGATAGAACATTCACTATCCATTAGCCTATTTATTTATCTCTATTTATCTAAATCTATACTATATACATACATTCCACCCAGTTTCAGTGGTTATATTATTATGTGTCTGTTAACAGGTGAACTTGAGATCCATAGTCCTTTATTCAAGTTTCCTCCTTCAGAAAGCATTGAAGAAAATTGGTCAGTCAAATAAGAACCCCACAAACAAACGGTGTGAAGACTGACTACCTTGACATGTCACAAGACGGAATCAAGAATGATGGGTGAGGAGATGGCGGGGAAAAAATGAAAGAGAAAAAAAATCTAATAAGCTGTCGCCATCAGATTTCTCGTCTTCATAATGAAGGCATAATGTGTGCTGATGTCACAGTGCCATTCAGTAGTTCTTTAGATGGGATAAGATGTCTGAATAATGAAATAGAATTGTACCCTTATATGGGAACTGTGGATCAGAATAATTATTCAAGTATTCTACATCACAAAAAGGACAGTAAAAACGTGAGGAACTATACCCAGTTAGGCTTCTGCGTGATGTATACAATCTTCCATGATAGTTAAATTATATTAACACTAGATCCAAACTAGCCAGGAAAACAGACGGATTTTGTAGGGGTTATTCGACAACAGACCATATTCATGTTTTAATCAAATGATGTAGAAAACATCAGGATATAAGAAACCACAGTGCTTGCCATTTGCTGATTGTTAAATGCCATATCATTCAGGTGAAACAATTGCAGTGACTGGAGAAATTCGACGACAAGGTGTAAACGAAACTTATGTTAAAGTACATGAATATATGCTTATGAAGATATACCGCCATGAAACTTCATAACAGTAATAAGCAAAAAATACCAATAGAGGCGTAAGGCAGGGGGATACAACATCACCGAAGTAATTAACAGCACATCGACAGAAAATAATCGGAAACTTCAATCAATCAATCAATCAATCATTTCCTGTGGCACCCCACGGGATGCATAGGGCCTCAATGAACTCTCTCCACCAATATTTGTCTCTTGCCATCTCCTTCAGGTCCCACCAACACTCCTCTCCTGCTTCTTTTTTCATTGTCCTCAACCAGGTTTCCCTCGGCCTACCTCTACCTCTTCTTCCTCTAGCAGTCCACTCTGGCACATCCTGTATTAAACAACCTTCTTTTCTGTATATGTGTCCCAGCCACTTCCAGCGAGACAGTCTCACATATTCATTAACTGGTTCCACTCTCGTAATATCCCTTACTCTTTCATTTGTAACTCTGTCTTGCCACTTTACCCCAAGAATCCTTCTCAGTATTTTATTCTCAAATCCTAATACTTTCTGATCTGTTGCAATTGTACTGTACCATGACTCATGCCCGTAAATTAAAATTGGTCTAACCATGGACTTGTAAATTTTCACTTTAGTATGTACCGAAAGCATATTATTATTCCAAACAGATTTCAACATTCCAACAGCTCGCCAAGCCTGTCTAATCCTCTCCTCAATTTCATTGTTTAATGATCCATTAGATGATACAATCGTTCCCAGATATTTAAAGTTTTCTACATTCTTCACCACATTATTCCCAATTACACAATCGATTTGGTTCTCCACGTTCATATTAATAATTTCAATCTTTCCACAATTTATTACCAATCCCACTTTTTCTCCTTCCTCCACCAGACAATCGAGCACCCTCTGCATCTCGTAAATACTTCCGCAAATCAGTACAATATCATCAGCATAGTTCAAATCCATCAGCTTCTTATTTTCTGTCCAGTTAATTCCTGCACCTGTTCTCCTTACAACCTTTTTCATAACGTAATCCATAACCAAAACAAACAACAATGGCAAAAGAACTCCTCCTTGAATCACTCCTGACCTAACTTGAAATGGATCACTCAAAGAACCACCCACCATTACCTTACAAAAAGTACCTTCATGCAGGCTTCTAATAATATTTACAAACTTTTCTGGTATACCATAGAATCTCATAATTTTCAACATAGCTCCACGTGAAACACTATCAAACGCCTTTTCAAAATCCACAAAACACATGTTAAGTGGCATTTTCATCTCATTAGCTTGTTGCATTAGATGCCTTACAATAAAAATCTGATCATTACAACCTCGACCCTTTCTAAATCCCGCTTGTTCTTCTCTTAAAATTTTATCAATTACTGGCTCTATTCTGTTCAACAAGATTTTGGAAAAGACTTTTGCAACTACAGGTGTCAAAGTTATCCCCTCCAATTGCCACACACACTTAAATCTCCCTTTTTTGGTATTTTTATAATCACTCCATTTTTCCACTCTTCTGGAATTCCACCATTATCCCAAGCCACATTAAAAAGTTTCAAAAGCGCATTCATCAACTCGTCATTTTCCACCTTAAGCATTTCAGGGAATATTCCATCCTCACCTGGAGCCTTAAAATTCTTTAATTCCTTTATAGATTTTGCTACCTCTTCCAAAGTTATATCCCCTGTTTCTATCTGCAAATCTCTCTCGGCTGGCAAAATGTCCTCTTCAGCTGGGATTGGTCTATTTAGAACAGATTCAAAGTGCTCTTTCCATCTTCCTTTTATATCCAAATCTTTAGTCATCAAATTACCATTTCTATCTCGTACAGGTATTTCCTTCCTTCTCCTTTCAGTCCCAGTTAACTCATTTATGGCCTGATACGCTACTCTTGTGCTCTGACCGTCATTTTTACTTAATTTAATTTCTGTCTCTGTCGCCTTTTCATCATATAGTCTCCTCTTATCACGTCTAACGAGTCTTTTTACTTCAGAATGTAAACTCCAGTATTTTGCTCTAAGTACTTCAACTACCTGGCCATCAACATGTTGTTCTTCACTTCTTAACTTAGCCTCTTTCCTTTTCTGAATTACATTCCATGTTTCATCTGACATCCACTTTTTCCTTCTCGCTTTTCCCTTTTTCTTAATAGTAACCTTAGCACTCTCATGCAAAACCTCTTTTACCTCTCTCCACATTTGATTAATATCATTGTCTTCAGATTCCATCAAAGTCTGCAGGACTAGAAACCTGTTTCTACATTCGCACCGAAACTTTTCCCTCGTGTTCTCATCACTTCTCAGCTCATCAAAATCATAATTATTACCTCCTGTACAATTACCATTAACGTTTCTCTTAAGTTTTATTTTAATCTTTGACACAACAAGTTGATGATCACTACCTATATCTGCCCCCCTCCTTACGCAAACATCTTGCAAATAACTTCTATGCCTTCTGCTAATTGCAATGTGGTCAATCTGGTTACAATATTTACCACATGGTGAAATCCAAGTAGTCTTATGTATTTTTCTATGCTCAAAGATAGTTCCACCAATGATAAGGTCATTTGCCAAACAAAAGCTTGCAAGTCGCACCCCATTTTCGTTTCTTATACCAACACCCTCCTTACCCATACAATCTTCAAAGCCATCCCTACTACTGCCAACAATCGCATTAAAATCACCAATGCAAACTAACACATCATGTCTTGCCACTCTATTCACTACATCCTGCAGCTTCTCATAAAAGTCATCCTTCATTTCATCAGCAGCCTCATTTGTCGGAGCGTACCCCTACAACCATACTGATATTACCATGGTCAGATTTTAAGCGAGCATAAAGCAAGCGCTCATTAATTGGTTCAAACTCACATAGTGCCTTGCAAGCATCTCTACTCAGCAGTAAGCCTACTCCTTGGTAATGATTTCCATCACTCCTACCAGAAACCAAAGTAGTAATACCATCTTCCAAATTCATTTTATCAACTCCAAGCAACCTCGTTTCTGTAAGAGCACAAATATCCATCTTGTATTCCTTGAACACTGAAATAAGTTCTTCAATTTTACCAGCCTGATTGAGAGTTCGAACATTCCAGTTTCCTATTCCTAAAGTTCTTTTTGGATTTATGAACTTATTTCTACACCGTGGGATTCTTAGCACCCCCTGCCCACTTAAGGGCTGCACGGAACTGAGGGCCATTGCTTCGTCACCAGAGTTCATCAAGATTTCTTAAGCAGTAAAATTTTTTCACCCTGGAGCCAATGCCAGTGACTCGCAGGAACCAGACAGTGGAGAGAGGAAACTTAAACTGGGAAAAAAAAAAAAAAAGTGAATTAGCGTGAGCGATAAAACAGCCTTAGGCTTGCTGACGACAATCTTCTTTTCAGTGAACAAAGGGAGGAACCGCAAGAAATTATAACCAGTCTGAACAGGAAGAGTCGTAAGGTTGGCTTGAAAAATAATTCGAAAAAGACGCAAATCATGTTAAACAGACATGACTAAGCCCATCCAGTAGAAAGACGAGGTGAAGGATAATAAGGTGTTGAGGACTACGTAGGCTACATCTGGGCCAGGCAGTTCAGGCACCCAGCCCATGACAGTGAAATCAAACGAAGAATAGTAATGGGATGAGGAGCTAATAGTAAACCAAATAATTACTTTAAGGATAAGCAACTGCTGTGATGTTATAAGAAATCGTTATATATTCAGTGTGTCCATCTTGTTTTAAGTTTTGCGTTGGAAACGTGGAATCTAACAAAATACTTGGAATGTAAATGCAGGAGTACTCAGAGAGGAGTGGAAGGGATTATGTTTGGACTCACATGTAGAGATAAAAGAGAGCTTCCTGGACGAAAGAGGATTATAAAATTATACAGTACCGTACAGCAATCACCAGAGCCAATATGCTCATCTGGATGTGGACAGGTTACGGAGCACGAATAACAAATGGATAACCAGGATAAACGAGTGGCAACTTAGAGATGGAGTGAGAAAAAGGGGCGGACAGAGAAGTGGATGGTGAGAAAAGATTACTAGAACTGGTGAGGCTGCACGGAACAGACTTATACCCAATAGGTCATAGTGCAAAACGATGGGAGAGACCATTGTCCTGCCTAGACTTACCTTAGCTGATTAAAATGATGATGATGATGATGATGATGATGATGATGTGAACAACAATTTCGGTCAGACTTGGACCGTCTTCAGGCATAAAGAGGATCCAAGCAGTGAAGTCGGGCCGAAAATGATTTTTTCTGAGTCCAGCACACAGGATTTTTATAAGTCCCGTATAACTCTTCCAATAAAGGCATCAACTGAAGTGTTTAAGGAATCAAGCAAAGGTAGTAAAAGGATAGATAAATGTAAATTACAGTGAGACTAAGGTGTGGCCGCGCACACGGTAATGTTCTGTTGGGCGAGGAAAAATGTATGTGCAAGCCTGGCGGGACAATAAGACTGCCAGTGGGAGGAATATGACGACCCATCGGCCAACACACATGAAGGCGGAAGCAGATTTTTTTTTCTTTTTTAGGGTTCCCGTGAATGCTTCATACCCTCGTTTTATTTCTCAGATTTTTTTTTATTTACTATTGATGACGACACAGACAGACAGGTAGACAGACTTCCATATGGAGTATGAGGAAGTTCCCGGGAAGATAATGAACAACAAATATAGAGGAACAGATATACTAGCTATAAGCAGGCATACAGGCAGACAGATAGGCCTAAGGAAGGAGAAAAATAAAGGATGAACTAAAACACCGGCACATAGACTAAGCAGACATACAGTGCAAACGAGAGAGAGAGAGAGAGAGAGAGAGAGAGAGAGAGAGAGAGAGCATAATGCAGACACACATACAGACAGACTAGGTTTTGGAGAGTAAGTTTCGTACAAGAGCCTGAAAGACGGTGGTTAATTTAATTAAGCCCGCACTAAGTGATAAATTGAAGGAGGGAAGGGAAAGAGCCTGTGGGAGGGAAACTTCAATGTGTACCCGGGTGAGGCAGGGAGAGAAGGACAGGAAGGAGAAGGAAATGTTGATGATGGAGAAGACTTAGGGAAGAAGGCAGAGGGAAATCATCAGTGAGGCGTCAATGTGAAAATCAGTGGGTTGATGAAAGAGTAGGCGGAAAGGGAGATGGTGAGAGGAGGAGAATAGCTAAGAAAGATGATACAGAGAGAAAGGAATAAGAAAAGATTAGTAATAAAGGAGAAGTGATACATTCTGGTAGAGGTTAACCCCATATGTCTGATGGCGTCTTTTGAACTTGGTTCTTAGTATTACCATATTATTTTATTCAACGTAGGAAGAATCTGTACCAGTAAAAGGTTTAATGAGGGTTATATCTAATGCCTCTCTGTTCACAAATTTCCAAAAGATTGAATAAAATCGCCTCTACTTCACCAGATTAACCTCTTTGCTCCCCGTGTCCCCAACATGGGACGGAAGTGGGCGTTTTCAAAAGAAGGGAACCCCCGGGTAGGAACCTATGAGCTTCGCGACCATGAGCCGACAGGCGGAGGGCGGTGAGGCTAGCACCCCTGCAGCAAAATCCCTCGCACAGCAGCTCTGGGAACTACGGGGTTAAATAAAAAAAAAAGACGTTACTGATTCAGGATCTTAGTGTCCCTATATCTAAGGCAAAGAAAAAAACGTGGAGGAGGAGATACAAGGAGAATAAGGCTCATCAGAGAGAGAGAGAGAGAGAGAGAGAGAGAGAGAGAGAGAGAGAGAGAGAGAGAGAGCTCAGGATGTGAAAGGTACAGAGCCAAATGCCGGTCGGGCGAGGAAGAAGGGGAATATAAATAACATGACTGAAAAGAGAAAAAGACAAAGCATTGTAAACAGTAGTGTAATGAAAAAGGATAAATGGAAAAAGAAGTGAAGGACGAAAAAAAAAAAAAATGGTGAACTAAGAATAAGAAATGTTAGAAGAACCTTGTGACTGAATAGTCTGTTGAGAATAATAATGGGAAAGAGGGAGGCAGGAGGTTGGAGAAAAGAGGAAGGAGGCAGAGAAGGATTAATAGGCACGTTCGTCACACTGACGAACATGTTGGTGTTTTCCACGTCACTCGCCTCGAACGGGTCCAGTGAATTTGTGTCCCTTGCATGGTAGCCACATTCTAAAGAATTCGCTCGACATTCTATCCTCCATTCCAGCTCTCTGGCAGAGACCTCGCCAGTATCCACGCTGTCCTTGCCACAGCCCTCCTGCTGACCGTCTGTCCCCTGTCTGGGCACGAGAAACTCCTGCTGTTCATTACGCACCTCTACCACTATTACTGACCGTCCATCTTTCCTTGTTCAGTTCTCTATCCTTGAAACACTCTCCTCAGTTGCCACACCTTCCCTATCCTTCTTAGTCAAGGACGGTTCTTTCCTTGCTAATGGCCGATTGATAGCTTCTTGCATTTCCTGTAGTTCCGCTTCTGTTTTCTCCTCTTTCATACGTCTCTCCTGAGGTGGGTCAACAGTACCCAATGTTATTTGTTTGCTCATATCTCTGCCATTGACTTCTTTTTGAATAGTTTGCATGCCTAGCCATCGGCGAGTCTTAAGCAGCCCTTGTCCTTCTTCACAGCCTTTCCTGCCTTCTCTCTTCTCTTGTCTCCCCTCCCTCTTCTTGTCCCCATCATGCACACGTACTCTGTTTACAAATTTCTATTGTCTTGATTCTAACCATGTTGGTCTGACTCGGCAGGACCTGGTTGTCCTCCTTGTCAGAGCTGAATGTGACCTTCTCTACCTTGGTACCCACCTTCCTGTAGTGAGTGGCTACATATAAGCAATTCCTCTTGCTTACAAGAAAGTGAATCAGAAACAGCAATATATCAAACAATGGAGAGACTGTTAACGTATTAACCCATAGTTTCTCTTGATGTACTGTGACGATGAAAGTGATACACACGACTACGGTTAGCTTACTGTATTTAATGTTAGGACTAACTGACTTTTTTTCTTGTGCAAGAAAGAAGGAATTGTGCCCTCAAGAAAAAACAAAAACGAGATAACAGAGAGCCAAATTCAAGAACCGTTCATTTCGAGATGCCTGGATACACTGCGTTTGAAAGACTGGAGATCATAGGCAGAAGGAAATACAAACAGAGGGAGACAGTTCCAGAGTTGACTTGTTGCGGTCATGAAAGACCGGGAGTAACGGTTAACTCTTGCATTAGAGAGTTGGACAGAAAAGGGATGAGAGTTTGTTGCTAGATGGCTGCTATGCGCCCACCGTAGTGGTGGAGGGATGAGAGCAGACAGTTCAGAGGAGCAGTGACCATTGAACTAGCGATAGAAAAGAGATAAAGATGCAACAGTGGGGCGAAGAGACAGGTTGAAGGACCCAGTGAGTGGAGGAGAGTTAATGAGATGAAAAGCCTTGACTTCATCTTGTTGTGAAGAGCTGTATGTGGGGAGCCTCCCCACACATGAGAGGTGTACTCTACACGGAGGCGAATAAAACCTGTGTAAAAAATCAACAACTATGCTGGGGTAAAGAAAGCACGGAGTCGGCATAGCACACCTAATCTCTTGGAAGCAGATTTTACAAGACAGGTATTACGTTCTTTCCAAGATAATTCCCGAGAGACTGACACTCCAAGTTTGGTTAAAGAAGATGCTGGATGAGCTGGATATTGTTAAAAACTAGAGGGTACTTCTGTGGAAGATATTGTCAGGTTGATAGATATAAGAAATGAGTTTTGATGCATTAAAAACAGCAAGATTATTTTTACCCTAATCAGAGATATGAGCCAAGTCAGACATAAGGTGTGCCATAGCCTCATCCCTTGTTTGCTGAAGTAACTGCTGGGATGGATGCTGAGGGAAGTGAATGGAGAGGTGAAGAGAAGAGTCATCTGCACATGAGTGGACAGAGTTATATGTACAGCTTAGTAGGTCATTGATGAATAAAAGGAAGAGAGTTGGTGATAGGACAGAGCCCTGAGGAACACCACTGTTGATAGCTCTAGGAGAAGAACAGTGGCCGTCTACAACAGAAGCTATAGAACGACCAGAAAGGACGCTAGAAATGAAGGCACAGATAGAAGGATAGAAGCAGTAAGAGGGCAGTTTTGAAATTCAAGATTTATGCCAAACTCGATCAAAAGCCTTTGAGACGTCAGTTGCAATAACAAAGCTTTTGCCAAAGTCCCGAAAGGAGGATGACCAGGAGTTTGAAAGGTAGGTTAGAAGATCATCAGTGGAGCGTCCCTGGCAGAACCCATGCTAACGATCAGAAAGAAGGTTGCGATAGGAAAGAAGATGCTTTTTTTTCTTTCTTTCTTTCTTTTTTTTTTTGTTAAGAATAGACTGGAAAACTTTTGAGACACAGATGTTAAAGCAATTGGGCGATAGTTAGAGGGATAGGAAACTGGGAATGGTCACCCTTCTTTGGGACTGGCTGAATGACAGGAAGCTTGGAGCAAGAAGGAAAGGTGCAAGTTGACAGACAAAGGCGAAAAAGTATACCTAGGCAGGGTGTAAGCACAGAAACACAGTTCTTGGCGAAAACAGGAGGGACCCCATCATGCCCATATGCCTTGTTGGTATTGAGGCCAGTGATGGCAGACAATACACTCATTGATGAAATTTTAATGTCAGCCACGAGGAAGTCAGAGGAGGGAAGTGATGGAGGAACAGCACCGGAATCGTCTAGGGTGGAGTTGGAGGAGAAAGGGTAAAGATTTCTGCTTTATCAGTAGAAGAAATAGCTACAGAGCCATCAGAGTCGAAAAGAGGAGGGAAGGATGATGAGGTAAAGTTGTTAGAAAGGTTTTTGGCATGGTGCCAAAGGAGTGGGAAGAATTCGAGCTGGACAGTTTAGAGCATTTAGTACGAATTAAATTATTTTTAGCCAAGCAAAGAACAGACTTAGCACAATTCAGGGAAGAAACATATAAGAGATGAGACTCTGGAGTGGGTTGGCTCAGGTACTTTTTGTAGGCCTTCTCCTTGCTGTGAACAGCATTAGAGCAAGCGTGATTAAACCAAGGTTATTTTGCATTAGTCATAGGATATGAGAAAGGAATGTATGCTTCTATGCCCAAGAGCATAACCTCCGTAATGTGGAAGGCATACTCAGATGGCTCTCGACCATGGAAGCAATAATCATTCCAAGAATAATCCAGGAAGTGCTCATGCCTGAAGGCCTCCAAATCAGCACTTTCAAAGTGCCACAGGCGACGCTTCTTTGGAGGGTCCACAGGGCTTACTGGAGCGATAGGACAGGATAAGGTGATAAGTTTGTGACTGAGGGAGCCCAAAGAAAAGCGTAAGCAGACGGATTAGGGATGAGTGTCAGGTCAGTGTCACAGATACAGTCTGATAAGCACTGGATATCTACAACAAAAAGTGAAAGATAGCAACACTTGTCAGACCAGGATAGGCATCCCCGATGGTGCTTTGGTTGATAATTAATGTTTCGTTTTTTTCCCCATAGCAGTGAAAATGTATGTTACTCTTATGATTTCTACCTCCATAGTTTATAAACTGTGTAGCTTATAACGAAAACCGCTGAAAAGATCATCATCATCATCATCATTATGATATCCGAGACTCTCTGAATGAAGTGGAGCGCTAAGTCCTACCTTACCCAGCTGACATTGTTTAGGTAATTATAGTGACCTTAAAAAATCGTTCTTCCAGCATGCTCGATAAGTTTCTCAATTTACGAAGATAACAGAACAAATCCAAGCATCACAGAAGCACGGCAGAATCCTATACTCAGCAACTGCAGGTTAAATCCTGCCGTGGCTGGAGCGGTGCGGCGTGACACATGAGGGTCATAATGGCTGTTGGTTTGCTGGCCGTGGCTGGATAGTTGGTAGTATCTCCAAGTGGCTTCACCAGGAGAAATATATGCAATTTTACACTGTCTTTGCCTTGAATTGGAGGACACGTGAGAGGACGAGGCATATTTAAGTTCGATAAATGTGTTGGTGCCTGGCTTCAAGCCGGGGTATTCTCTGGACCAAAGTACTGTGATTCTAGTACATATGAGGAATCTAAGCAGACCCGCAGTTACAGTTGCCATATACAGCATGTGATGAGGATGTTGTGTAATTACAGAGTTGATGCACTTTACATAATACTACCACAATATACAATGCTGCCAGAATGCAAAGGGTTTGAACCTTGCATCTTATCTTTCTCTACATCTCTCCTGCATTCCCTCATTCCTCCTTACTCGTTGTCTTTCACTACTTCCTCCCCGCATTTTCCTCCGCTTTTTCCCTAGTGGTTCATGCTTTCTTTCCCACTCACCTTACCTCCCACTTACCTTCCCTCCCTCTAATTCTGTTGTCTCATTTGTCTCTGCAAATATGTAAAGACAGAGTTTTATAAGTCAAAATGATTCTAATATATTCGTGTGCATCAGTTGACCTGGTTTGTAGAACACACACACACACACACACACACACACACACACACACACACACACACACACACACACACACACACACACACACACACACACACACACACCATAAAATTATTTTCTTGGACAGAGTTGAATTTATACTCAAGCTTTGATAAAAGTGCCATTTGTGATAAATTTATGAGTTCTTCCTCAAAAAGACAAGGAATCAGGTGAGCTTCAGCCTGTACATTTTCATACTTCAGTTAAAGTTTCTTTCTTTTTTTTTTTTTCCTTTTTCTTGTCTTTTCTTTCTTTCTTTCTTTCTGTTTTTTTTTTTTTTTTGCTAAGTTACACTATTATACAGTCACATATACTGACAATGCCAGTACCCTATTTTCACATCCACGCTTTCATTCCAAAATACTGTCATCATATTCTAGTTGACCACACTGGCAACGTCACTCTAAATTAAAACACGTAAGTGCTGCTGTTTAGACATCACATCCAAACAGCCACAAACAGTCATGGTCAATCTACCACTATATCTATCGCACTGCCAGTATACCACACCACGTCATTACAGTTATTCACGGTTCACCACGACACTTATGCACCAGCACGTATCTCACTGATCCACAACACTCACACCCCATATGATATCCTTACTTACTTAAAGCTGTCCTGCTACAGAAGACAACGGCCACTGTATTCACTAGGATGATGTGTCTCACTGTCGTTGGTGCTAACGTGTGTGACTGTGCAGACCAATCCTGGATCTGCAAACTTTACCATACAGTCGACATGCCAAGCCGAGTTTCCTGGGGGAACTCTGTTTTGGTTGTGCCTCCGTTTTCTACATTCTTCTCTGGCCAGGTTCTGAGCTTCTTCAAGACGGTTTCCTTCGCTGCAGAGGACTCACCACTGTTTTCTGTCAGAGGCATTGGTTTCAAGGTCTTTTGGCATGATTTTGCATTTCTTCAAAGTTGACCTTCAATGATCTTTACATCGCGTCTTCTGTCTGTCTGGGTTGCGACGTGTTGCAGGGAGTTGGCCATACAGAACCTGGTGGGGAAGGCAGTGCTCAGGCATGTGGAACAAAAATTCGACCCCTCTCAGTTGTTTTGTAGCCAACATAGTTTTTACGCTGATTGACATTGTCCACTGGAAAATTTGTGAGTGAGGGACTTTATCCTCTCATTTGAGTCCTAGGATGCACTCCAACTTCGGATGCCAAATGACTCAAACTGTTGGATGTGATGCTGTTAGGAAGTCCAGATTCAGCACCATATAAGGGGGTGGAGAGGCATACATCAGTATTTACTGATACCTTCGTCTGGATTCTCAGTTTGACGTTTTCAAAGGCTCTGGGTCTGAGACGTCCAAAAGAGGCTGAGTTGTGGTTGATTCGTTTTGGTCAATAGTATCAGCCAGTCTTTGCAGCTCTTGCTTGCTTAGTACATCATTTTTTCCGTGTCAAACAGTTTCTCTGGGTTTCACTTCTGAGATTCTGGAATTCATTACCTTTTTTGGGGGTTAAGGAGCTAGGACGAGCCAACCAACTGATATGTGCTCTACTCTTCAGTGCTACTTAAGGTCTCGTATGCCCTCAGCATTTTCACCAAGCCAGACTTTACAGAGGCGACTGAAGAAGCCTAGGGTTTCTTCTACAGTGCTTTGAAGCACTCTGCATCCAGGTTTGTTGCATTGTTGTTTGGGCCAAGTGGTGGGCAATGAGAGAACGTCTCTGTTTAGTTTCTGGAGGAATGATCTATGGCACATTGGTGGACGTATGACTAGCTGCAGTGTGGTGAGTATAAGGTTATAGTCTGTTGAGCACTCAGCGCCTATCATAGCTCGGGCTATAAGAACTTTCTTCGACCTCACTGACTTAGTGAGATAATCAATTAGGTGTCAATATCTAGATCATAAATGCATCCATATGGTCTTGTGATTGTTCTTAAGTTGAAAAGTGGTGTTGGTGATGACCAGACTGTGTTTAGAGCATAAGTAAAACAGTCTAAGTCTACTGCTGTTCATGTTACTAACACCTTGGCAGCTTAGAGGGGATTATTTTTTCCTACTCTGGCATTAAATCTCTAAGCAGGCTGAGTTTGTCATTATGTAGTACTGAGCAAATGGTTGCATCCAGAGAGGAATAAAAGGAACTTTTGAGGTTGTCCTAAGAGTCAAGTGTTGGTGCATAGACACTAATGAATGTTGCATATTGCCCTTTATAGGACTGTATGTACCAAGACATCAACAGCTCTGAAATACTCACAGGGGATTCTTGGATGTTCTGTAGTAGGGTGCTTCGGACTGTCAAGCCAATACCATGGTTTCTTACATAGTCTGGGTATCCCTTCCAAAAACAGGTGTACCCTTCTCCCACTTCTGTTAGGTTGTCCTTTCCTGAGAGGTGAGTCTCAGAGAAGGCAGCAATGTCAATTTTATATATATCTTTTCAGTTCATGGACAATGAGGGCAGTTCCATGGCGTGGTCATGCGTCTTGGTCAGTATCAGTCGAGGTTTATATATTCTGGGTAGCTAGAGTCAGAGGGATACTTTTGTTTTTCCGATTGCAGTGTGGATGCCATGACTGATGCAGTTATCTTACCAGGTGGTGCAGAGCAGCAAATGTTTAGGTTACCTTTTCCAAACTCCTCCCCATCAGGGGTAAGCAATTGGGCGTCCATTTCCGAATACTTAGTCGCACTGGATGTTGCCAAATGCATGACCTGCTCCGGTGCCATGATGCCAGCGACCACTGGGCCATTACCGCCAATGTGCAGGACCCAAGTTAGCCAATTCCAGCCACATTCATGACCTGTCGCTGTCACCCTATCCTATCGCCATAGGTCTTTTAATTTTGATGAAAGGATAAAGTTGAAGATGAGTACTGCAGTGGGCTTGAGCAATGAATGGATTTGGTGTGATGGTGAGGGTGCACAGCCCTTACCACCACATGACCTGGCCCTTCTCAGCCTGTGATGGTGGCATGAAGATTCACGACGACTATCTGGTGAGTAATGTTGCAGGAATTTGTCGGGAGCTCCGTCTGTCGAGCCACGCCTTCTGTGGGATACCACTCACGGATTTTTCGTTCGGGGTTCACTCCCGTAGCCTTAACCTACATAAGAGTAAGCCACAAGGCAGTTGGCCTGGGAACACTTAGTCTGACCTCTCCATAATGGCCCCTCCAGCATGGGTAATCCTATCCTCCCTGCTGAGTGTGGGGGAGGATCTCTCCCCGCTGTTACGGCCCATCAGATCTGCAGGGTACGCAAACTCCCCATTACGTCAGGGTAGTTCCCGTGGTGGGATATGATATCCACACCTCACATCACACCACACTCACACACTCTTATACAATTACATCACACCACACTCACACACTCTTATATACTTACATCACACCACACTCACACACTCTTATACACTTACATCACACCACACTCACACACTATTATACAATTATATCACACCACACTCACACACTCTTATACACTTACATCACACAACACTCACACACTCTTATACAATTATATCACACCACACTCACACACTCTTATACACTTACATCACACAACACTCACACACTCTTATACAATTATATCACACAACACTCACACACTCTTATACACTTACATAACCCCACACTGATCAAGGGCACTCACCCTCCTCACCATACCCACACACTATAACACATCATATTTAAACTATCATAAGTCATCACACACCAGGACACAACACACCATTCGAAACCGCGAATATCCCCATACACCACAACACTTATCCCACTACATACACTGTCATAACAATCTCTACGAACTGCAGAAACGAACCTGACCCATGTCTTGCTGTGTATAAATACCACTTCAGCGGTACACTCAGCACCACTGAAGTCACGCCCTAGTCCAATGCTCCATCATCACATCACATCACATCACACTACACCACACCACACCAAGCTACACAGCACCAACCCACTCACATACTCGCCCTCCAGCACCACCGTCAGCCCGGCCAATTACCCAGATATAATTAATTACACTTCACAAACACTGATTCATCTAGACTAATGAGGCGGTGGGTAGATTCATACTCGTATATTAATAATGAAGATAGATGAAACAGGTAGTGAGAGAGGAGGGCAAACTGGGTGAGGCAAGTGGGAGGCAGATGTTTGAGGCAGGAGGAAGTGTAAATTGGTGAGAAAACTGCGATAAATGTGCGATAAATGTGCAGGGAAGGTGTGTGTGACAGCTGTTGGAAGTGTGTATGACAACAGGTGCAAATCACTGTTGAACATGGAAGGGACTTACTGCCATTCCGTTTCAGTCCCGTTCCCATCCAGATGCTCTTATAATACACACACACACACACACACACACACACACACACACACACACACACACACACACACACACACACACACACACACACACACACACACACACACACACACACACACATGCATACATACATACACATTTAAGGATATGTACGATAAATATGATTTAAGACACGGGACAGTACGAGCTTGACTCATTCGTGCAAAGATACAATTAGGTAAGAACAATTAGGTAAGAACACCCAAACATACATACATAAACACATACACACATACGCACACATACAAGCACACACACACTTAGTTGCTAACCTGACTAGCAATAGTTATTTTGGGCTTTACAAATGTGATAATATTATTCCATAGTATTAGCAGGAAGTTACTAATATCAAATTTTACTAACATTACACAGTGATTATATCCATGACACAATATTGCAAGAAAATAATGTAAATTATGTTATATATATATATATATATATATATATATATATATATATATATATATATATATATATATATATATATATATATATATAAAGTATACTAAATTAGGTTTCAGTGTATAGTTGGGTTCATGGGGCATTAACACGCGTTACATTTGTCCGTGATGTTGCTAAATCACTGTATATAATTTTCATAGGATAAGAGTATAAATAATTGCCATCTCACATCATCTATTGCAGCTGAGGCTATTTATCACGTCTAAAGCCATTCCCCAACTATACTCTTTTAGCTCTTACCCGGCCTAAGTTTGCCGTGTCATCAGGGTGAATGCCGAGTTGCAGAGATAGATTAATATTAGAATATGATGCTAGTAGAAATGATATAAAACCGTAGTACTGTCTTTTACTGCCTCTGACTTTGTGAAATTAACTACAAAAGGACGAAAATCTGGGCCAAGTTACAGTAAAAAGACTATCGTATATTTCCAGCGAAGGCTCAAAATTACCTAGCAAATCGATAATTATTATTATTTGCACACACACACACACACACACACACACACACACACACACACACACACACACACACACACACACACACACTCACATTTCCCTTACACATCTTTCCTTTTATCCATATATCCCATACTAAGTACAGACTTGTGTTTGCATATAACCTCCATTATTTCCCGGTTTAAGTATTTGGGTAGTGTGATGAGTAAGGATGGAGGTTTGGAGGGTGAAGTGCTTGAAAGGGTACAGCAGGGAAGAAAGGTTGCTCGTTCCTTGAAAGCAGTGATAAGAAACAGGGAAGTGAGCATGGAAGTGAAAAAGTTACTACATGACAGTATTGTGATACCAACTCTAACGTACGGAAGTGAAGCTTGGACATTGTTGGAAGGACACAAGTCAAGAGTGAGAGCAGTGGAAATGAGTTATTTAAGAGGAGCCTGTGGAGTCACGTGGAGAGACAGGCTGACGAATGAGGATATAAAGGAGCGTTGTGGTGTGGATGTGGATGTGATAGGAAGCGTTATGAGGAACACACTGAGGTGGTTTGGCCATGTGGAGAGGATGGAGGGTCAAAGACTGACGAAGAGAGTGTACGTGAGTGAGGTGGAGGGGGGAAGAGGGAGGGGGAGGCCGAGGATGAGATGGAGGGATGGGGTGGAGAGGTATATGAGAGAGCGGGCTGTGAGTTGGGAGCCGGGCAGTGAAATGGCGGGGGACAGGGTGACTTGGAGGCGATTTGTTTGTGGCCACCCCAAACGGGATTGAGGTGTCTGGCAATATATAGATAGATATATATATATATATATATATATATATATATATATATATATATATATATATATATATATATAGGCCTATTGCAAGAAAGAACCAAAGGCCAAGGGCCCGAAAACCGTTCCTTCCGTGGTAAAAAAAAAAAAAAAAAAAAAAAAAAAAAAAAAACCAAATTCAAGATCCGTTCATTTCGAGATGCCTGGACACACTGCGTTTCAAAGACTGGAGATCAGAGCTAGCAGGAAATACAGACAGAGGGAGACAGTTGCGGAGTTGACCTGTTGCATAAAAGAAGGACTGGGAATAACGGTTAACTCTTGCACTAGTGAGTGGGACAGAAAAGGGATGAGAGTTTGTTGCTACACGGGTGCTACGTGCCCGTCGTAGAGGTGGAGGGATGCAAGCAGACAGTTCAGAGGAGCAGTAACCACTGAAGTAGCGATAGAAAAGAGATAAAGATGCAACAGTACAGCGAAGAGACAGAGGTTGAAGGGAGCCAGTAAGAGAAGGAAAACTGATGACACGAAAAGCCTTTGACTCCACCCTATTGAGAAGAGCTGTATGTGGGGAGCCTCCCCACACATGAGAGTTGTACTCTACACAGCGGCTAATAAAACCCGTGTATAAAGTCAACAACTGTCCAGAGGTAAAGAAGGTACGGAGTCGGCTTAGCACAACTAACCTCTTGGAAGCAGATTTTACAAGAGATGCAACATGATCTTTCCAAGATAAGTTCCGAGTGAATGAAACCCCAAGCATATTCGAGGATGATGCAGGGTTGAGCTGGATATTATTAAACATTAGTGGGTACTCCTGTGGAAGATTATGTCCGGTTGATAGGTGTAAAAACTGAGTTTTTGATGCATTAAAAACAACAAGATTATTTTTGCCCCAGTCAGAGATACGAGCCAAGTCAGACATTAAGTTTGCCATAGCCTCATCCCTTGTTTGTTAAAGTAACTGCTGAGATGGACGTTGCGGGAACCGAATGGAAAGGTGAAGGGTGGAATCATCAGCGTACGAGTGGATAGGGTTAGATGTACAGCTTAGAAGGTCATTGATGAATAAAAGGAAGAGAGTCAGTGATAGGACAGAGCCCTGAGGAACACCACTGTTGATAGATCTAGGAGAAGAACGATGGCCGTCTACAACAGCGGCTATAGAACGACCAGAAAGGAAGGTATAGATGAAGTCACAGATAGAAGGATAGAAACCGTAAGGGGGCAGTTTGGAAATTAAATATTTATGCCAGACTCGATCGAAAGCCTTTGAGATGTCAAGTGTGATGGAAAAGCTTTCACCAAAGTCCCGAAAGGAGGATGACCAGGAGTCTGAAAGGTAGGTGAGAAGACTGGCTGAATGAGAGCAAACTTCCAGCAAGAAGGAAAGGTACAAGTTGACAGACAAAGGCGAAAGAGTTTGCCTAGGCAGGATGTAAGCACAGCACAGTTCATGAGGACAACAGGAGGGACTTCATCAGGCCCATATGCCTTGTTAGTATTAAGGCCAGTGATAGCAGAAAGTACATCAGCTGAAGAAATTTTAAAGTCAACCATGAGGAAGTCAGAGGAGGGAAGTGATGGCGGAACAGCACCGGAATTGTCTAAGGTGGAATTGGTGGAGAAATTCTGAGCTAGGAGATCTGCTTTATCGGTAGAAGAAATAGCTACAGAACCATCAGAATAGAAAAGAGGAGGGAAGGATGATGAGGTAAAGTTGTTAGAAAGGTTTTTGGCAAGGTGCCAGAAGGAGCGGGAAGAATTCGAGTTGGAGAGTTGAGAGCATTTAGGACGGACGAAATTATTTTTAGCAGAGCGAAGAACAGACTTAGCACGATTCCTTGCAGAAACATAAGCAAGATGTGATTCAGGGGGGGGGGGTTCTGGTACCTTTTATAGGCCCTCACCTTGTTGTGGACAGCATTAGAACAAGCGTGATTAAACCAAGGCTTTCTTGCATTAGTGAAAGGATATGATAAAGAAATGTATGCTTTCATGCCCGAGAGTATAACCTCTGTAATGCCAATGCACACTCAGATGGTTCCCGGCCATGGAAGCAATAATCATTCCAGGGAAAATCAAAGAAGTACTGCCTGAGTGCCTCCTAATCCACATCTCCAAAGTGCCACAGACGACGTTTCTTTGGAGGGTCCGCAGGCCATACCGGAGCAATAGGACAGGTCAAAGTAATTAGGTTGTGATTGGAGGAGCCCAACGGAGAGGAAAGATTAACAGTGTAAGCAGAAGGATTAGTTGTAAGAAAGAGGTCATGTATGTTGGAGCTCTCTCCAAGGCGGTCAGGGATACTGGTAGGGTGCTGTACAAGCTGCTCTAGGTCATTAAGGATAGAAAAGATGTAGGCTTGTTCACCAGGTGGATAACACACACATACACACACAATGGGCAGGATCCCATTGCTACCTGGCGCGTCCTGGGGTCGCGGGCAGTGGAAGGCCTTGCAGATAAACTAAGTGCCGTTTCAGATAGCGCGAACCATGAGACCTCATATGGATAAGCAAGGCTCCTCTGAGTATACTGAATATGGTGGTACACACACACACACACACACACACACACACACACACACAAACTACATCTGACCAGAAACTACAGTATGTGGAAGGGAGGTGAGATTATTTGCCTCAATCCTCCCAGCCAAACATCTATCTATCTATTGCCAGACGCCTCAATCCCGTTTGGGGTGGCCACAAACAAATCGCCTCCAAGTCGCCCTGTCCCCCGCCATTTCACTGCCCTGCTCCCAACTCACACACACACACACACACACACACACACACACACACACACACACACACACACACACACACACACACACACACACACACACACACACACACACACACACTATATCTGACCAGAAACTACAGTATGTGGAAGGGAGGTGAGATTATTTGCCTCAATCCTCCCAGCCAAACATAAATTCTATTATTAATGATTACACGGGCGTTCCTGTTGCATCATTATCAACTACAGGTCCAACCGCACTGCCTTATATGCTTACGGGCAGTACGTCACCGAGGGGTTGGCATTGTCTTGGCAAATCAGAGACCCGGACGTTAAACAAACTGAAATCCATGATGATCTACATGAACAATGTAAGAACCTCGAAGAAGATTACAAACTTGATACCTTAGTCATCGAATTACCAAACATTAGCTGGGGTTTTGTAGGTCTGAGTGAGATCCAGAGAAAAAAAAGAAAAATTATTTTAGCTCCAAGACAGCAACCACCTATTTTAGCACAGAGGAAGACAAAACGAAAGAGCTAGTGGAGTAGGATTTCTAATTAACAGAAATCTTGCAGAGAACATTGTTAAATTCGGCTGTGTATCTGACAGAGTGGCATGGATTGAAATTAGACTAGGCAAACGATACACCCTGAAAATAATACAAGTATATGCACCGACTTGCCAAAACCCAGATGAAGAAACAAGAACATTCTATGACGACATCTCTCAGATTATTGAAAATGAAAAGACAACATACCTGATGAAAGACTTCAATGCAAATGTTGCCAAATCGAAAAATGGAGAAACATGGGATAATTCGCAGTGACAGAAAGGAATGACAGAGGTGAAGTGGTTATAAATTTTGCTGAAATGTATAACTTGAGAATAATGAACAATTTCTTCCACAAAAGAACAGGGAGAAAATGGACCTGGTGAAGTCCAAATGAAGATCAAAGAATGAAATCGACTTCCTTATAGCAGATAAGAATAACACGATAACCAATGTCACAGTTATCAACAAAGTAAACATCTGAAGTGACCATAGAATGGTGGGTTGCACAGTCAAATTCAGTTTCAGAAATGGAAGAAAGAAGCTGATTAAAAATAAAAACAGATATGCCCAATAAATGTAAGCCAAAACAAAGCAACCTTTCAGTTGGAAATAACGAGCAGATTTCAGGCCCTAAGTTATACTAAGTGTGACACTGATGAGCTGAATGATAGGCTAACAAAAGTGTTAAGAGAACCAGCAGAGGTAGTAGAAAAGCTAATACAACCAGAACCAACAGGTATTCAAAAATGACCCTCGAGCTCATAAAAAGAAGAAAGGAGATGATAGTAAAAACAAAGAATGATGATCTAGAAAGAGCAGAATGAAATAAGCTTATAAACATGAGACAGAGAGAAGAGAAAAGAACGAGGAAACGCGGATTAAATCAAAGAACCCACCAAAAAAGGAAAGAAAAGTCTGAGACAGGGCAGAAGCAAAATGGCACTAGGAAAGCAACAGATTATACCAATGAAAGAAAAAAAATGCAGAGATACAATGGTGAAGAGGCTTGAAGAACTTCACAAAGAACTGCATGCATCAAAGACAATAGTACCAGTAGCTAACTTTTCAGCTGACACATGTGAAATGACTGAAGTAACACCAGACGAAGTACACATTTCTCTTAAAAGTATGAAAAGTGGGAAGGCCCTAGGAGAAGAAATAGTAGCAGATTTACTATCGGATGCAGGAGTAAGTAAAAATTGACAGGCTCGCCCTGTATTTACTCAGTGTATAAGGAAGAAGATTCCCAAAACATTGTGTAATGCGATAGTTTGTTAGCTTTACAAACAAGAGTGACCCCAAAGATCTTTTTGACTATCGACCCATTATTTTATTACCAGTTATTTACAAACTCTTCACTAAAGTCCTTATGAACAGAATAACAAATTTGGAAGAAAACCAACCTCGTGACTAGGCAGGATTCCGAAGCGGGTATTCGACTACAAATCATCTCCACACAATGAATCAGCTAATTGAGAAAACTACAGAATATAATAAACAACTAAGCTTAGGTTTTGTTGATTACGGAAAGCCTTTCAGCTCAGTGGAGCACACTGCAATTATAAATTCATTGTAGGAGCAACCAATAAATGAGGACACTGTAAAACTGCTCGAAAACATTAATAAAGGGGGAACTCCTACAGTACATAGTGTGCAGGAAAAAATTAAGACTAAGAAGGGCGTTCGTCATGGATATACAACTTCACCGAAGAAATTTGGAGCATGCCTTAAAAGTATTATTAGAAAGATAAACTGGGGAAATAAAGGAGTAAATATAGATGGAGAAAACCTTAATTTTCAAAGATTTGCAGAGACATTGACCTAATCGCAGAAACAACAGAAGCATTGCAAGAAATGTTAAATGACCTAAACAGAGAAAGTCTCAAAGATTGGCTGATGATGAACCACAGTGAGCCTACAGTAATGTTTAATCCAAATATACCTAAGAGCTTCATCAGAATAAGTGAAGAAACTCCTGAAGAAGTAGAGGAGTACAATTACTTGGGGCAAATGCTAAAAAATAACGAAAGACCATGATAGAAAAAAAAAAAAAAAAACGCATTACAATTGGATTGAGAGCTTTCGGTAAACAGGAAGACATTATGAAAAGTAGTTTGTCAATAATTAAGTATGACACGAAAAGTGTATCACGAATGTATAACCCGACCTATGACGTACGGTTGTGCGACCAGGACACTGACAAAATCGATGGAAAATCAACTACTCCTTTTTCAGAGAGCAATGGAAAGGTCACTGTTGGGAATCAGGTAAAGTGGGGTCTGACAGACCCCAAAATAAAGAAAAACAATACTTGCACTACATTTATGGAAATAAGAACTAAAACACAATTATTTTAACATAACTTCTTACCTTTAATGCAATCTTGAAGTGACTCTAGTGTTACAAAATATTTTTTAAAGAATTTTAGAAAAAAATGAAAATTAACACATTGCTGACTTTAGCGGTTACATGACTCAAAATAATATTAATGAAGCAGATGACCAACATCCTCTTGTGGAGACCAATGCCCCAACTATCTGTATGGAAAAGTAGAACCACAGCAAATGAATATCAGTGTGTCTCACCTCAGGTACACCTCAGGTAATGTGGGGTCTGTTGGACCCCAACAGCTCTATAGAGCAAAGACAGAGCCAGATCCAGGAATGACCCCATCACCACCCTAAACTACTCAACTAGTCAGGAAGGTAGAGGGGAGGACAGATGGCTAGGGCTTATTTTAATATATGAAAAACTAAAGATAAAAATTGGTGAGTTTGTCAGACCCCACATTAACTGGGTAAGGTTAAGAGACAGTAAAAAACATCACAGAAGTTAAAAGGGAACAGAAATGGAGATGGGCATGTCATGTAGCATGAATAAGAGATAACCGATGAAGCACGAGGCTAACTAACTGGACTCAGAGAGATTGTAAGCGTTGCAGAAAAAGGTCAGACAGGAGATGGAAAGATGAGATTGAGAAGATTGCAGGCAAAACGTGGCAGAGATCGGCTCAGTCAAGGAATTCGTGGAAATGGATGTGGAAGGCCTTTGTTAAGCAGTGTGCTTGCAAAGGCTGATGATGGTAATGTTTTATATATATATATATATATATATATATATATATATATATATATATATATATACTTAATGGATTGATAGAAAGATACAGATAGATTGCTATGTATATACTGTATGTATATGAGCTGGCATATATACATAGAGAGAGAGAGAGAGAGAGAGAGTCCCTGTATGCTGAGCTGGAAATCTCCCGGACTTGTCGACAAAGCCAGCAGATAAAAGGAATAAAAGTGAAATAATTTTTGGTGTAGTTTCTCTTGGTATTCTTGTCTCTTCCATTTCGTCCTTCACCCGCTCTGACACGTTCCATAATCCTATGTACAATTTCGTCTCCCCTGCCTCACACATTTACCACTTTCCACTAGATCATTCGCTCTTGCCATTTCACTTTGTCTTTCCGATATTTTCTCTTTCCAATATATTTTTTACACATCGCTTTCCATCTTTTATTTTTTTGCTCATTCTTCCATATTACTTTATGTCTTTATTTCCTCCTGTTCTTGCTATTCACCTTCTTATCAGTTTCTCTCCAAACCAATTCCCAATAACGATAAAAAAAAAGATCCGTCAGTGTTTTATATGCGTTCAGAATCGGATAAAAATTCGTTCCAGTTCAATTCAGAAAAAATATATAATTCAATAAATTTCCCTTCGAGCTAAAAGAAAAATACAAAACGAAATTCCAATTAATAAAACTCATATCTCGAATTTTGGCCTCACACACAAAAAATAAATAAATAAATAAATGGAAAAAGAGGAGGGAGAACTTGATGATGATGATGACACACTGAAGCGTGGTGATGGATGGAAGAATAAGAGAGGAGAGAGAGATAAACATATGGGGTGTGAAGCGTGGGTTATAATGGCAGAAAGAACACACACACACACACACACAGAATGTGTAGTGTGCACTGGCTCGAGTGCTTGTGTGTGCCCGTCTTCTTCCTTCTTCCCGCAGACCTATAATGACGTAATGCATGATAAAGCTGAGCGATAAGAGTACTTTCCGTTCGATACGATACCAAGTATTTTTCTGTTCTGTATCGGTGGTATCGAGTACAGATATTGAATATTATGCTTGCGGTATCGGTTACTATGAGTACTTTACATAAATACATTATGCTGTAGAGATAATAAAAATTTTCAAGATTGTTCATAGCTTTAATTTTACACAATTATTCCAAGTATAGTAAAAATGAAAATGATTCCAATATTCATTTCTGAATTTATTGTTAAAGAAAGTTATTCAAAATAAAACCAGTGATTATGCACTGTATGACCTGTACCTACCTCTGCCAGTGATACAAACTTATTGCTTTCATCATTCAAAAATAAAATCATGTTTACATTTTGGGATTTAATGCTGGCACGCCTATCGCTAATTACCTGCCCTGCTTTTCAAAACAAGCGCTTTGAGGGAGCTGAGGGGGCTACAATGCCTAGATATTTCCTGGCTAATTTAGAGGAATATTTTAAGCACTCCTCCTTGGTCTTCTACCATTCAAGAGGATCAGTTTCCCTCGTGACTAATTGTTCCTCCCCGTACATCCTTATTTCCACATGAGCATCCGCCATAGAAGAGCGGTCCACTTCTTCTCTCGTGCTTGGTCAAATATTGCCCATATACCTTCCGCTTCCCTAGGAGGTGCTCCTGATGAGTCTGTATTTTCTGAGTCTGCTGCTGCTTGAACTGGTTTAATCTTCTGAAGCTCATGGACTAGTTTTTCCTTTGTTACCTCGGTTTTATCACTATTCTTGAACGGCAGGGACTTGAGTCTTGGGTGAGGTTAGGAAGTGGTCAGGTTAGGTTAGGTTAGGTTAGGCTAGGTTAGGTTAGGCTAGGTTAGGTTAGGTTAGGTTAGGTTAGGCTAGGTTAGGTTGGGTTGGGTTGGGTTGAGTTGGGTTGTGTTGGGTTGCGTTGGGTTAGGTTAGGTTAGCTTGGGTTGGGTTGGGTTGGATTGGGTTGGGTCGGGTTAGGTTAGGTTAGGTTAGGTTGGGTTGGATTGGGTTTGTTTAGGTTAGGTTGGGTTGGGTTCATGGTCAACTGGTACGGTAATACAGTACTATAACAGAAGATATCAATCCCACTCCCTTTAAAATGACCGACACACACACACACACACACACACACGGCATCGTCGGATGTGGACGTCTGTACCGGTGTAGCGTTATGATCTGTCCCCCTGTCCGCCCCCTACGGCGCATGCGCGGAAGTTGCCAGAGGCCGCCACAAAAAAGCCATTTCTCCTCTGATCTCTGTAGGGGTAACATGATCGGAGCCTCTCGCCCTTTGTTAACAAACGGCAAATGGTCATTCCGGCTTCTCGTATCATTCGTCTCAAAGCTTTCTCGGGTAGTTTCCGCCCTTAAATTAAATTAGGTTAGGCGGAAAGCGGTAAAAATTCGAATTTCTAAGGTATGAATGAGTTAGGTTGGATAAACACAGTTATAATTAATCATCTGGGGACGAGTTATCTAATCTGTTAGGCGTGAGGATTGCCTTAGCTTTTTATCTTTACAGGAATGAGTCAAGCTTGTACTGTCCCGTGTATTAAACCATTTTTATCATACATATCCTTGAAATTATAAATAGTTTTGGCACACACTACCTCATTCTGTTGTGCATTCCACTGATCAATTGTCCTATTAGGGAAACTGAACTTCCTTACATCTTTATCACCTCTCTTCTTATGCTGTATTGTGCAATGTCCTCTTGCTGATGCTTCACACATGATATATATTCATTTATGTCTATTTTCTGTTCCCCTGATATGCATTTATATAGCATAATCATGTCTCCTCCTCCTCTCCTGCAGCATTGGTAAATTCAATCTTTCCAGTCTTTCTCAGTAACTTACTGTAAATCCCTTAAGCTTGGTACCCATCTTGTAGTGGCACGTTGTACTTTTTCAATCTTATCTGTGTTTTTTGAGATGAGGATTCCAGACTACTGTGATGCATACTCCAGAGTTGGTCTGATGAATGATATTATCTTCCTCAGCATATCTTCATTTATATATGTGAATGCTATTCTCATATTAGCAAGCAATGTATACATGTTTCGTACCTTCTCACTGATGTGATCATCAGGAGATAGTCTGTTACTGATAATTACTCCTAGGTCCTTCTCCTTTTTTGATATGTGTAGGGTTGATCTTCCTAACTTATAATACCAATCTGGTCTTTTCTCACTTTTACCAAATGTTATTACATGACACTTATCCACATTAAATTCCATTTGCCATTTATTGCTCCATTCATGAAGCTTGTTCAATTCCTCTTGCAGCTCTTTGCAAGAATCTATGTTGGTAATTTTCTTTTGAATTTTTGCATCATCTGCAAACATATTTAGAAAGCTTCCTCTCTGCGTTATATATTCACTTTAATACTCACCCAACCCCTTTTAAATGCCATAGAGTCAATAAGTGGCTTTTCCTTTTCCTTTTTTTCCATTTATCCAATCCAATCCCTTTAGTTTGAGAAATCTTACATCTCCCTTTAGTTTTGAGAAATCTCACATAAGAGTGTTAGGCTAGTCCAGTATAGTTCAAGTTCAGTCAATGTGAAATAAAAATTAGCCTCTAAATTTCATTTATGGAAAAGTACTTTTAACTCCAAATACTATGAAAACAGTATGCACTCCAGTAGGGTATGCTTAGTGAAGTTTCCTGTTCACACTGTTACAGCACTGCTACTGATTCAATGGATAAGGATAAAGTAAAACCCCTTATCAGTTACGTTACTGAGATCACTTCAGATACTAGTTGTTATGGGAAAAAAAAATCCTAAGTTAGGTTATTCAGCACATTGGGTACATTACTACACATCACTGATTGGCATATTTTAATACCAATCGTTTATTTAAATCTGCACACATGTGCAGTAACATAAACCCTGTCGTGTCCAGTAGCTCAGGATATATTTATATACTGTACTATCAGTAGAAATGCATTGAACACAGTAATAAAAAAAAAAAAAAAAAAAAAAAGCAAAAGTTAGCACCAAGCCAATGAAAATATGGCACTGAGGTGGAAGGGGGTTGGGTGGTTATTAAAGTGAAAATATAAGGCTGAGAGATAAGACACATGAAGTACAAGAGGAGGTGAATAATAAGCGCCAGTACCAAGCTAAAACAATGACTACATGGCACTATAATGGAAGAGGGTTTGGTGGGTATTAAAGTGAAAATGTAAGGCAGACAGGTAAGACTGATAAAGTACAGGAGCAGAGTGGGAAGAGGGGAAGGATGAAGATTAAAGTGCCCCTTTTGCCACAAGCAGGGATACTTTGGAAGTATTCTGTCCCCCCTCCCCAGAGGGGTACTATCAATGGAAACTAAGCCAGCTCCCAGTCACGGTTATCTCACGAATCTTTTCCCCTCGGGGAGGGGGGGGATAGAATACTTCCTCAGTATCCCTGTTTGTCGTAAAAGCCCACTAAAAATCCTTCCTCTTTTCCCCCTCTGCTTCTTGTACTTTATCTGTTCCACCTCTCTGCCATATATTTTCAATACCCACCCAAGTTAGTGCCATATAACTTAGTCATTGAATGGAATGGATTATTAAAAAAAAAAAAGAAAAAGAAAGGAAAGGGAGCACCAAGCCACTCAATGACTATATGGCACTACAATAGGAGTTGGGTGGGTATTAAAGTGAAAATATAAGGCAGAGAGGTGGGACAGATAAAGTACAAGAAGCAGAGGGAGAAAAGAGGAAGGATGAAGATTAAAGTGCCCCTTTTAGACGGTTTTTACGACAAGCAGGGATACTGAGGAGGTATTCTATTCCCCCCCCCCCTCCGCCGGGGGAAACTTAGTCATTGAGTGGCTTGGTGCTCGCTTTTTTTTTTTTTTTTTTTAGTTATTCCATTCCATTTCATTCCATTCCATTCATGAATCCTTTACTCATCCTTCTTAACCACCTGTGAGGTCTACAAATACCTGTACACTAGTCAAACTTAACACAATGAGAACTACTCAGCTACAGACCAGTATCACTGACCAGTGTTGTAAGACATCTAGAACATGGTATGATAAAAGAGAGGCAGTTAGGTTTTAGGAAGGGATAATCATGTGTTACTAATCTTCTAAGCAATTATGACAAAGTTAGAGAAACACTACAGAAAAGAGAAGGATGGGTGGACAGTTATCTATTTAGATTTTAAGAAAAAAAGAAAAAGGAAAAGCCACTTATTGACTCTATGGCATTTAAAAGGGTTGGGTGAGTATTAAAGTGAATATATAACGCAGAGAGGAAGCTTTCTAAATATGTTTGTAGATGATGCAAAAATTCAAAAGAAAATTACTAACATAGATTCTTGCAAAGAGCTGCAAGAGGAATTGAACAAGCTTCATGAATGGAGCAATAAATGGCAAATGGAATTTAATGTGGATAAGTGTCATGTAATAACATTTGGAAAAAGTGAGAAAAGACCAGATTGGTATTATAAGTTAGGAAGATCAACCCTACACATATCAGAAAAGGAGAAGGACCTAGGAGTAATTATCAGTAACAGACTATCTCCTGATGATCACATCAGTGAGAAGGTACGAAACATGTATACATTGCTTGCTAATATGAGAATAGCATTCACATATATAAATGAAGATATGCTGAGGAAGATAATATCATTCATCAGACCAACTCTGGAGTATGCATCACAGTAGTCTGGAATCCTCATCTCAAAAAACACAGATAAGATTGAAAAAGTACAACGTGCCACTACAAGATGGGTACCAAGCTTAAGGGATTTACAGTAAGTTACTGAGAAAGACTGGAAAGATTGAATTTACCAATGCTGCAGGAGAGGAGGAGGAGACATGATTATGCTATATAAATGCATATCAGGGGAACAGAAAATAGACATAAATGAATATACTGTATATCATATGTGTGAAGCATCAGCAAGAGGACATTGCACAATACAGCATAAGAAGAGAGGTGATAAAGATGTAAGGAAGGTCAGTTTCCCTAATAGGACAATTGATCAGTGGAATGCACAACAGAATGAGGTAGTGTGTGCCAAAACTATTTATAATTTCAAGGATATGTATGATAAAAATGGTTTAATACACGGGACAGTACAAGCTTGACTCATTCCTGTAAAGATAAAAAGCTAAGGCAATCCTCACGCCTAACAGATTAGATAACTCGTCCCCAGATGATTAATTATAACTATGTTTATCCAACCTAACTCATTCATACCTTAGAAATTCGAATTTTTACCGCTTTCCGCCTAACCTAATTTAATTTAAGGGCGGAAACTACCCGAGAAAGCTTTGAGACGAATGATACGAGAAGCCGGAATGACCATTTGCCGTTTGTTAACAAAGGGCGAGAGGCTCCGATCATGTTACCCCTACAGAGATCAGAGGACAAATGGCTTTTTTGTGGCGGCCTCTGGCAACTTCCGCGCATGCGCCGTAGGGGGCGGACACGGGGACAGATCATAACGCTACACCGGCGCTCCATACAAGCTCAACACGGCCAGAGGCATTACCTAAATAAGTATCTTTGAATGAGTCAAGCTCTGTACCAGGTTAGACTAAATGATTTTTCATTATTAAAAGGAAAAGAAATAATAAGTTTAAATAAGACTGGTTGAAACAACAAAGAACCACGATGCGTTGAGTCAGCTGGGTTTGTTTATACTACAGAAACACGCGGAAAGTGTGCACACTGTAAGTACATACTCTGTTCATTTAGTATTACAAAATGGATACATACTTCAGTAAAACAAATTTGGAAAAGAAAAGGGATAAAAGTAAAAAGCAAAATGACGATTTCTACCAAGAACTAGTTGAAGTGGAGACTTACAATAGACTGGTTGAACGTGTACACAATCTAGAAATGGCTTTCAAAAATGAAATTGATGAAATAAAGAAGCAAATGCACTTGCAAAAGGAAGAGATAGATAAACTGGGAAAGGAGGCCAATAAGAAAGACACAACCATCAGTGAACTAACAGTGGAATTGAATACCCTTAGGAAGAAAGTGAGTGAAATGGGAAGTACAGTATTTAATCACGAGAGTGTTATGGAAGAGTTAAAAAATGACACAGAGACAATTAGACAAGCAAGCAGTCTTATGGACCAGAGCAGTGATATTGAGGAGAAGATAACACAGGTGAATGAAGCTGTGCAAAGCTACAAAAATGATGTAAAAATCACGTATGCTGATATGGTGAAAGTAAAGAAAGACTTGGAAACAAGGGTGGAGGAAAAAAACATTAAAAAGGAAGTGAAAAGAATAATCCAAAACAATCCAAAGTTAGTCAGAGATTCAGTAGAAATAAATAAATCAATAGTAATCACTGGTATAGAAGAGGAAGAAATTAAAAACAAAATCACTAGAGACAAAAAGGAGATGGCAAATGTAATGAACTTACTGAAAGAAGTATCAGAGGAAATCTGTAGTAAAGACATAGAGGAACACAAAAGGTTAGGGAAATACGAGAAAAGCAAGACAAGACCTCTAAAGGTGACTTTCCAGAGTGTAAACACTGTGGAAGAGATACTAAAAATGCAAAGAATCTTATGGAAAAAGAGGAGTTCAAAAATGTATGGATAAAAAGATGTCTAACACAAGAGGAACTGGAATTACTGAAAGAGAAAAGGGAGGAAGCAAAAACAAAAAATGAGGGAAGATCAGAAGAGGACAAGAAGAAATTTTACAAAGTAATAGGATTGCAGGTACGAAAGTGGTACACAAACAGGATGGAAGAAAAAGGAGGAAGTTAGTAGAACCATGTCATGACAAGTATATAAACAAAATGATAAAGTTGATGTACTCAAATGTGGATGGAATGGTATCTAAATTACTAGAGATGAATGATTATGTCAGAGAAAATGAACCACAAATAATATGCCTAACTGAGACAAAATTAACACCAAGGATATCCAATGACATACTAAACTTAGAGGAATACAATATATGGAGAAGAGACAGAAATTTAAAAAAAGGAGGAGGAATTATAATATTAACTAAGAAAAATCTAAAAGTCAAGGAAATAAACCTAGATATACCATCACAAGTAGAACTGATTGCAGTAGAGATCGACACATCTGAAGGTAAAGTAATTATAGCCAATTTGTATATGCCACCCAAATCAAACACATGGGAAAGAGATGAATATGAGGACCTAGCATGGAGTACAATTCAGAGTATAAGATCCTTGCTACATAAAATGGAAGAGAAATCGGAAAGAATTATACTAACTGGGGATTTCAATACAAATATAAATTGGAATACTCTAGATATAAATAGCCAAGAAAGCTGCTGGGACCAAAAGCTCCTGGATCTCGTACAAGAGTTTTTCTTAACGCAACATGTGAGGGAAACCACTAGAAAAAGAGGACTTGATGTACCTTCAGTGCTAGATCTAATATTTACTAGGCAAGAAAATGACATTGACAGTTTAATATATCACCCTCCACTCGGCAAAAGCGATCATGCAGTACTAAATTATAACTTCAGGATAGCATATGACATAGTAAACAGCACTGACAGTTACAAAAAGAGACTAAACTATAAAAAGGGAAATTATCAAGACCTAAAGAAGTATTTCTTAGAAGTTGATTGGGAAAATGAGCTTAGAGGACAAGATTTAAATGCTGTATATAAAAAATTTTGTGAATTTTATGAAATAGGAGTCCAGAATTACATCCCACAGCACAAAGAAGCAGATAAGAAAATACAGAAATGGTTCAATACAGAATGTAAAAAATCTAAAGAAAGAAGAGATTTGTTGTGGAATAGATACAGAAGACACAATAGTGAAAGGGCATATAATAATTACAAACAGGCAAGAAACGACTATACAAGAATAAGGAGGGAAGCCTAAAAACAGTTTGAGGAGGATATAATAAATAAAAGTAGTGATCAACCAAAGCTGTTTTACAGCTATGTCAGAAGCAAAACCAAAGTAAAAGATATAATACAATCCATCACGGACGAGGGAATCACTTATACACAAGAGAAAGATATTTGTGAAGCACTAAATAAGAATTTCCAATCAGTTTTTACAGAAGAAAAAAATTTTGAGAGAGACTATGTGGAACACGCATGTCCACACATACTACCAGAAATACAAATAGCAGAAAAAGTAATACAAGAGGAGTTAAGTAGATTAGACAGAGGAAAAGCAAGTGGTCCTGATGAATTTCATGTTGGGTGTTACGAGAATGTGCAAATGAGTTAAGTAAACCATTATTTTTAATTTTCAAGAAATCTTTGAGTCAAAGGAAACTACCTGATATTTGGAAAAAAGCAAATATAGTCCCCTTATTCAAGAAAGGAAATAGACAAAATCCTCTCAACTACCGACCAGTATCACTGACTAGTGTTGTAAGCAAGGTATTAGAAAAACTTATAAGAAAAGCTTGGGTAAATCATCTAGAAAAACACAGTATGATAACAGAAAGACAGTTTGGTTTCAGAAAAGGAAAATCATGTGTTACTAATCTGTTGAGCTACTATGACAGAGTAACAAACACAATACAGGAAAGGGAAGGATGGGTGGACAGTATCTATTTAGATTTCAAGAAAGCTTTTGACACAGTACCACACCAAAGACTTTTATGGAAGCTGTACCATCAAGGAGGAATTCGAGGCAAACTGTTTTGTTGGATGCAAGACTTTCTCATAAAAAGAGAAATGAGGACAGTACTAAGAGGAAACTACTCATCATGGAAAGAAGTGACTAGTGGAGTACCACAGGGTTCGGTGCTGGCACCAATCATGTTTTTAGTGTACATAAATGATATAAACAGTAACACTGGAAATGAGAGCTATCTGAATATGTTTGCAGATGATGCAAAAATACAAAGAAGTATTACTAGCACAGACTCTTTTAGGGAGCTACAAGAAGAATTAAATAAACTTCATGAATGGAGTAGTACATGGCAAATGGAATTCAATGTGGACAAGTGTCATGTAATCAAGTTTGGTAAAAGTGGAAAAAGACCTGATTGGGATTATAAGTTAGGAAATAAAACCCTATACACATCAGAAAGAGAGAAAGACCTAGGTGTGATTATCAATAACAGACTATCTCCGGCTGACCACATCAGCGAGAAGGTACGGAACATGTATACACTGCTTGCAAATATGAGAATAGCATTCACATACATAAATGAAGACATGCTAAAAAGGATAATAACATCATTCATTAGACCAACCCTGGAATATGCATCAGTAGTCTGGAGTCCTCATCTCAAAAAGCATATAGACAAGATTGAAAAAGTTCAAAGGGCCGCTACAAGATGGATACCAAACTTAAGGGACCTAAGCTATGAAGAAAGACTAAATAAACTGAATCTACCAACACTACAGGAGAGAAGGAAAAGAGGTGACATGATAATGCTATATAAGTGCATATCAGGAAAGGAGAAAATAGACATAAATGATTACTTAACATATGGAGAAGCATCAGCAAGAGGACACTGCAAAAAACTGCATAAGAAGAGAGGTGATAAAGACGTAAGGAAATTCAGTTTCCCAAACAGAGCAATTGATCAATGGAATGCACTACCGAATGAAATAGTGTGTGCCAAAACAATTCACAAATTTAAGGATATGTACGATAAATATGGTCTAAGACACGGGACAATACGAGCTTGACTCATTCCTGTAAAGATACAATTAGGTAAGAACAATTAGGTAAGAACACACACACACTGAAGTCAGAGAGGAGTTACTTGCCAAGTTGCCAGACGCTCAAGGGTTACATTTGGTGTGTGGCATTATTTTAAATTATTTTTAATAAATTCACGATTATTTGGCCTGTGTTTCTTAAGTACTCATTATACTCGATACCAAGCAATCAGTAACGATGCTTTCAAGTAAAAGGATGGTATCGGAAGTATCGATATTTTGGTATCGATACCCCCAGCTCTAATGCATGAGACTGACAGTGATGTACGAATGGACGACATACATTACTGGGCAGAACATACACTTATTCAGGCTGTCAGTTTTGCGACATACGGAACGTCTCCGGATTTTATGCCATCGGTGCAATGCATACACTTCAACACGTCACTTCCTCATTATCAAACTGTGAACACAGTGATATTCAACTACCATTACAGGTTGTCATCCTACTTTCTATCAGGTAGACAAATGTAGGCTTTCAACCTAGTGCAACGTCCAACAGTGTTTTCACAAGGCTCGGCCCTCATCTCACGATCATTTCTCTTGTTCTACCATGATCTGTCCTCCTTTCCTTCTGTTCTCGTCATCTGTGAATGCACATGGCCGTCATCTCTCTGCGAAGAAAATGGAGATTTGTGGGTCCTCCAAAGTGTGAGAAAATTTATTATTCTGGTCAGCATCCGTTTCGATAAGGTTGGTGGTTGGTTTGAACATGGTTACGGTCACAGTTACATTGTTTCATGGTTAAGTTATATCCTTTGGTTTGGGTTTCGGTTGATTATCTTTCTGGTTCTCAAAACTGGACGAAATAGTAACGCCACAGATCCCAAGAATGAACCAAGACATTGTACCAGCTTGTCATTATGTTATGGAAGGCTTGCTGACAGATGGCATTGATGTGATTCTGTAATAGGCTAATCATCCTGGTCAGTCTGTTGATACTTCTAACATTTTCTATCCTTTACTTGGTTTGTGATCACTCCCAACCATATTGTATGTATGAGGTTAAGGTGATGATGATGATGAGTACAGTCCTCTGAATGGCAAACAACCTAGCAATAATTCTTACCCAGTCAGAACAAAACAAACAAGGCGCATTATATGAGGTGGTGGTTGTGTGAATACAAAGTGAACTGGTCATTACGTGGTCTAAGTTCAAACGCATGATTTGTCAGAGATAGTACATGAATTTTCCTCTGCTTTTCCATAAGGTTGAACAGCATGTCGTTATAATACCCACATTATAGCCAATGCACACTCAGGCCAGAAGATATCCCCAGTATTTAACAACAGACAGTTTGTATTGTTGCTTACAGAATGATGTGTGTGTGTGTGTGTGTGTGTGTGTGTCATTTCTTGGCACGTGGATTAGCTTATGACAGTGTGTGTGTGTGTGTGTGTGTGTGTGTGTGTCATTTCTTGGCATGTGGATTAGCTTATGACACAGGTTGCATAACCTCTCTCTCTCTCTCTCTCTCTCTCTCTCTCTCTCTCTCTCTCTCTCTCTCTCTCGGGGGTATTTGTTAAAGTGGAAGGATCTCAAATGTCCGTTATTTTTTTTTTTTCTAACCTACATCCTTTTCTTGTTCAGATTTTGGTGATGGGATTATGCTGTTCAACACAAGTGAAGTAGAAGTTTTCAAGAAAACTCGTTTTCACAACAGAGCAGAAAATCTAAATTGTCCAATTCTTGGCGCGACGGCGGTGGAAGTTGTTTGGGTTTCCGATGGTTGAGTCGCTCATGACATCAGTGTTGGCTGCATCTGTGCGACTTATGCTGGATATCCACTGTGGCCCTTGTGTGTGTATGGACGGTGACCATTCCTTCTAAGTGGTTGACAGTCCTTAGTATGATATGGTCCTTAGGTGCAGTTCGTGTATAGACACTGACCTCACGGCAGAACCAGCGTCGAATCTTGACGTAGGATTTGGTCTCATATCAGAACTGGTCGATTTTGAATTTCTGTTCTGTTGTGAAAACCATTTCAGCTCAAAACTTGTACTTCATTTATGTTGAATAGCATAATTCCATCACCAAAACAGGAAAAGGAAAAGAGTGTAGGTTAGAAAACAAAGAAATTACAGACGTTTCAAATCCATCCACTTATAAAAAATAATAATTATAAATAACTAGTACTGTATCCCAAACAAATCTGACGTATGGCACCCTGCTTCACGGTCATACTTGACACTGTTCACTGCAGTGCAACAAGCTTTCATAAGACAAAATCAATGTGAGGATTTACAGTAGATGAACTTGATAAAGATACTGTACGTGACCAACACTGCAAACCCTTTAAATGACCTATATATAAAGTGAATGCAAAAATGTCTTGGGGTAAATGCGAAGAAACCACTTTATCATCTGAAACGAACTGGTGAAGAAATAGAGGAACAGCATCAATTGGAAAAATATTTGAAAAAGAAAAAAGAAAAGAAAAGAAGGCGTTAGATTAGGTCACCTTCATAGTGTGGAGACCAAATATTATTATGCAGATTTTCAAAATGGGTCGGAAGATAACTGGGATGGAAGGTAGGTAAAGAACGGGGATATACAGTACATGTGTTTGTGATCGGTTCCATTCAATGGAGTGACATTTCAAAGGAGAGACATATCAAAGGAGTGACAAAAACACTATCAAAGGAGTGAGGTTAGGTTAGGTTAGGTTTGTCACTCCTTTGATATGTCACTGCTTTGATACGAACCCGTTTGTAATGGAAGATGTGTTTGTCCTTCATATTAATATCCTTCATGGTGATAGTAGTGGCAAGGACGATAGTGGTATTAGTGATGGTAGTGGTAGTGATGATAGTAATTGTGATGGTAATGGAAGTGATAGCATTGGCAGTGATGATAGTGGCACGGGTGATGGTGGTTGTGATGCTAGTGGTAGTGATGATAGTGGTTGTGATGGTAATGGTAGTGACGGCACTAGCAGTGATGATAGTGACATTGGTCATGGTGATTGTGATGGTAGAGGTAGGAATGCTAGCTGTTGTGATGGTAATGTAGTGATAGCATTGGCAGTGACGATATAGGTATTGGTCATGGTGGCTGTGATGGCAGTGATAGTAATTATGGTTGTTGTGATGGTAATGGTAGTGACAACAGTAGTTGTTATGATTGAGGTGTTGGTGATGGTGGATGTGATGGTAGCAGTGTTCTTGATAATGATTTGATGGTAGTGATATTGGTGACAATGGTTGTGATGATAATGGTAGTGATAATAGTGGTTGTGATGATAGTGGTATTGGTAATAGTGGTTTTATTTTATGCAAGAAATAAGGAACCAAAGGCCAGAAGCCCGTAAGATTGTTCCCTCCAGGAAACTGAAAAAAAAATAACCATCCATCCATCATCCAATCCTACGTTGCCCCATGAGAAGCGTAGGAGCCTGGGGCTAGGCAAGTTCGTCCTGACATTTATGATAGAGTGACCAGCCTCACTCATCCCTGATTGGCATTACATGAGCAATAACCCCAACCACCCTTTGGATATAAACTCTCGGCTCAATCAGATTGGAGAGCCGCAATTATCCACGAAACCACCAGGAGCCAAAAGTTGGTTATATGGTTACCACCCAGCATAGTAAATGGTTTCCTGGTGTACAGGCAACCATTGGCTTGTCACTCAGTGTAGAGTCACCCACATGCAGAAGGAAGAGGAAAGAATGAAGGAACGACAGACAGAAGAGGGAGTGTAAAGTCGCCAGTAGGCAGAAGGACGAGGAAAGAATGAAGGAAAGGAAGACAGAAGAGGATGGAAGGAAAGAAGGATGGAGGAGAGGAAAGGACAGACACCCGAGAGCAGCACTACATCGAGTGAGTGGATGGTGAGCACCCTCACCTACCACAAAAAATAATACTGAGCAAAATTCAAGATCCGGTCATTTCCAGATGCCTAGACACACTGCGTTTAAAAAACTGGAGATCATCAGTAGTACGAAACACAGACAGATGAATACAGTTCCAGAGTTAACCTAGTAAAACTATGAAGAGCTGAGAGCAGAAGTTAATTCATGCATTAGATTTGGGCAGAAAAGGGATGAGAGTTTGTTGCTAGACGCGTGCTACGCACCCGCCGTAGTGTAGCAGGAATGCTCAAGCAGACAATTCACAGGAGTAGTGGCCATTGAAATGGTGATGGAAGATGGATGAAGATGCAACAGTGCAACGAAGAGACAGAGGTTGAAGGAAACCAGTAAGAGGAGGAGAGTTAATGAGACGAAAAGCCTTTGACTCCACCTTTGAGAAGAGCTGTTTGAGGAGAACCTCCCCACATATGGGAACTGTATTCTACACAGGGGCGAATATAACTCCTGTATAAAATCAACAACTGTGCAGGGGTAGAGAATGCACAGAGTCGGATTGGCATACCCACTGCAATCTATTGGTAGCAGATTTTACAAGAAAGTAAGATCTTTCCAAGATAAATCCCCAGAGAACGAAACCCCATGCATATTCAAAGATGATGGAGTATTGAGTTGGATATTGATAAAATATTAGAGAATCTCCTGCAGAAGACTGTGGCAGGTCAAAAGATGTAAGAACTGATTTTTTGATCCATTAAAACAATAAAATTACTTTTCTCCCAATCACATTATGTGTGCGATGGCCTCATTCCTTGTTTGTTGGCGTAACTGCTGAAATGGACGGTGCGGGAAGCAAATGGAAAGCCGAAGGGTGAAATCATCAGCGTTTGAGAGAACAGGGTTAGGTGACAGTTAGAAGGTACTTAACTGCTGAAATGGACGGTGCGGGAAGCAAATGGAAAGGTGAAGGGTAGAGTCATCAACGTTTGAAAGAATAGGGTCAGGTGACAGTGAGGTCATTGATGAAAGATTTGAGTTGGTGTTAGGACAGAGTCCTTAGAAACACCACTACTGATAGCTCTAGGAGGGGAACGGTGACCACCTACACCAGCAGCTATAGAACTACCAGGAAGGATGCTAGAAATGGAGGCACTGTTGGGGATAGAAACCTTAAGGAGGATATTTGGAAATATAATAATATATCCCCGACTCATCGAAAGCTTTGAGATGTCAAGTGCAGTGGCAAAGCTTTCGACAAAGTCCCGAAGCGAAAATCAGGAAAGAAGCTGAGAAGATCGCCAGTGTAGTGTCCTGGGCAGAACGTATACTGGCGATCGGAAAGAAGATTCTGATAGGAATGGTGTTGGGGGGAAAGCTGAAAGAGACCAAACTCCACCAAGAAAAAAATGTACGAGATGACAGACAAAGGCGAAATGAGTTTACCCAGGCAGGGTGTAAGTTCAGAAGCACACTTGTTGTGGACAACAAGAGGGACCCCATCAGGCCCATATGCCTTGTTAGCACCGACGCCAGTGAGGGTAGAAAGTACATCAATTAAAGAAATTTTAATACCAGCCATGAAGAAGTCAGAGGGGTGGAGTGATGGAGGGACAGCTCCGGAATCGTTTAAGGTGGAACTGGAGGAGAAAGTAGGAGCAAAGATTTCTGTTTTTTTTTTTCGGTAGAAGAAATAGCTAGAAATATCAGAGCGAAAAGGGGGAGGGAAGGATTATGATGTAAAGTTGTTAGAGAAGTTTTTGGCAAGGTGCCAGAAGGAGCGGGAAGAATTTAAGTGCTAGAGTCCTGAGCATTTAGTACGAATGAAATTATTCTTAGCAATGTGAAGAACAAACTTAGAACGGTTCCTGGCATAGGCGTAAAAGAGATGAGATTCTGGAGTGGGTTGGTTTCGGTACCTTTTGTAGGCCTACTCCTTGTTCTGGATAACATCAGAACATGCATGATTAAACCAAATATTTTTCTGCATCAGTCACAGGATAAGGTGTTCCCGGGAGAATAACTTCCACAATCCTCAAGGCACACTCAGATAGCTCTCGTCCATGGAAGCAATAATCATTCCAGGGAAAATAAAAAATAAAAAAAAGTATTGCCTGGGGGTAATGGTAGTGATAACAGTGGTAGTGATGATAGTGATACTGGTGATGGTGGTTGTGATGGTAATGGTAATGATAGCAGTAGTAGTGATGACAGTGGTATTGGTAATGTTGGTTGTGATGGTAATGGTACTGATACCAGTGGTTGTGAAGATAGTGCTGTTGGTGATGGTGGTTACGATGATAATAGCAGCGATGACAGTGGTAGCGATGATCGTGATACTGGTGATAATGGTTGTGGTAACGATGATATTAGCAGTGATGACGGAGGTATTATTAGTTTTTTTTGTTTTTGTTTACCTCGGAAAGTGAAATATTGTACAGCGGCAGACCTCTACATGGAAAAGGTAATAAGAACGGTATGTCTTCCTTGGGTTGCTCCCTCACCGGGGAAGGCCCGTGGTGTTACCAGGCAACGGCGATACAATTTTTTTTTTTTTTTTTTTTGGACAATGTTATATATCCCCAATCGTGTGCCAGTAATTCTGGAGTAGCTCTGTCTGTCTGTCTGTCTGTCTGTCTGTCTCTCTCTCTCTCTCTCTCTCTCTCTCTCTCTCTCTCTCCAATAACAAAGCGGAAAGAAACGTCCACGTTGATATTGCTGTACTAAATCTTGCTTTTCCTATCGCTTTCTCTTTTTCTTTCTCCGTTGGCAAAAGAGAGAGAAATACCTCGGAAGCGTTATATATGATGGTCAGTTCCCTGCCTCATACAGAATTTTCTATCTTTACTCTCAAGCGAGCACGCTAGCACCACGTCTTAGCTGTCGTTCAATGGTAGGTTTATTTCGTCACTCAAGATGTGCGTATTTACACGCATATGTTACAGTATAAAATATGGTAGTTACAAACTTTGCCACTATGTACAAACCTTGACAGACACCTCTGCAATATGATCTTTGAGAAAATTGCACAAACGTTAACATCCATTTTCGTTCTGTAGACAAATAATCCAAGCATCATCATCATCGTCATCCAGACCTCATTCCCGATCGATTAAGGACTTGAATAATTATGATCTATCCACTGATGTCTAAAAAAATGACGTATACAGATACTTTGTGAGAAACGTAGATGGCGCTGTTGCTGTACCTCATCAGAGACAGTCTCATATTTATCGATTTTTCGCTGTCATTTTATTTGATAACACTGTGACAACTGTGCTTAGTTTAGGTTCCAAGTACACCTAGGTTTGGTCTGCAGGATGCCAGGGTTAGGTCCATAGGATGCAGCTTTCACTGTAATGGTGGGATGGGACTGGAGTGTATTGGTGTTGTGATGAGGAGAGGTAGATTGAGATGGTTTGGACGTGGAGAGGATGGGGGATGATAATTGGGTGAGGAAGGTGAGAAGTGTTAATATTGGGGGTGGGGTTATGAGGGGTAGACCGAGAAAGACATGGGACGAGGTCATTAAGTGTGACCTCAGGGTTAAGGGACTGAACAGGGAGGCTGCAATGGATCGTGCAGCGTGGAGAGCCGCCATTACGTGACCAAGACCGACGCATGCAAGCATGTTGGAGCCTTTAAAAACGAAAACGAAAACGAAAACTTCCTTAGTCTAAGCATATCACACTTGATTCTTCACATTTTCTGTTCTGCTCAGAGTCCTTCCAACTTTTGTGAAATCTTATGGTTAAAGGGGACCTTCTTCTTTCTTTCTATATGCATTTTTCAGTCAGTGCGGTCAGGGTGTATTTTTCATTCTCTTTATGTATTTCCTATTGTTGTCACGATAACTTACCTCCTTGCTGGACCCATTGCAATATATCGGTATGTGAGTATGCAAAAGGAAGCATCACAACATGTTATGCTGTTTAAGTTACATTGTTAACAAGCGCGCGCACACACACACACACACACACACACACACACACACACACACACACACACACACACACACACACACACACACACACACACACACACACACGGAAAAGTAGAGGAGTAGGTAAGAGAGGTATGATGTTGATGTGAAGGGCAATGTGAGTGAGGAGAGTGTTAATAGTTGCGGAAATTAAAGCACTAAAGGAGTGAGTGAACAGGCCATTACTTAAGGAAAAATAGAGGACGCTTAAGAAAAAAAAAATCAAAGAAAGAAAATAAGAAGAAACAAACTGATATCAGGCGTCGAAAGAGAGAACCATGAATGTTTCGTCTTTGTATATTCCGAAGGATGAATTATTTATAACATAACAGCACACCCAATGCAGTCAGTTAGGAAAGAGTTAACGAGAGAGAGAGAGAGAGAGAGAGACGGATAGTATTATAGTAATATTCTTTACAGAATGGCGAATACTAAGCTAAGTGATGTTAACTCATTGTCATCGATTCTCTCTCATCACACACTACACATCTCTCTCTCTCTCTCTCTCTCTCTCTCTCTCTCTCTCTCTCTCTCTCTCTCTCTCTTTCTCTCCACCTGTCACCACACATTGCCAGCCAGTTCCTCCCTTCATCTGTCACCGTATTATCGTTGTGAACAAGTCGTAATACGCATCATCTCAAGGATTTCTGATTCTGTGCCTTACTTCCACTCTTATTATTAATTTCGTCCACAGGGAAGAGAAGCTGTAGTGCTGGATGCTGGCAGAAAGCAATTTGGGTTTGGGTGTACTGGTATAGTGTTGCTGAGTGTGAGATGGACTGGTATTAGGATAGATATAGTGTGAAGTGGCCTGTGATTAAACAAAGTGTGAGTACAATTTTATTGAATATGGAGGAATGGTGTCGTGTCGGCAAATAAGATGTGTGGTAATGTGTAATGTAATGAAAGGGAAGTAGATGCGGAATGAACTATTTCATAGGGCTGGAAGGATAAATCTATATTGACTTTGGTGTTATGGCTTATTGCAAAGCAGTAAATTAAAGACTTGTATCTGGACTAAAAGTAAAGGAAGAACTAATATGGCAGTTTGTGATATGGGTAATGGAACTACAGTGTAAACAGGAATGGAAGTGCTGGCATCATCTGGTGTTGTGGTGTACTGGTGGGGCCTAGAAATGCTTCGTGTTGGGTACTGAGATGAGAAATGAATGATGTTGGTGTGGTGTGTGTGTGTGTGTGTGTGTGTGTGTGTGTGTGTGTGTGTGTGTGTGTGTGTTTATACTTCGAGTGATCTTCAAAGGTGATGGAATAATACACGCATGATGCACAAAAGGAAGGCGTCTCTGATGCACCATGACAGTCATTTGTCATTTGGTGGAAAATATCCCGTCTGCATGATCAATCATATCTTATCCTTTTGTTTACCTCCCTTATGTCACTCGACTGTCATGCCGTGTCCTGTCCTGTCCTATCTTCCTCTGCTCTGTGTTCTACTACCTTGCCTTATCCTGTTCTATCCTGCCCTATCTTTCCCAACTGTGCCTTATCCTCTTGTATCTTATCTCACTCCTACTGCCACTCCCGACCCCTAAGCTACTTGGACATGCTACATCTCTTCGAACACTTTCTACATTTTTCCCTGTCCATTACTCTCTCTCTCTCTCTCTCTCTCTCTCTCTCTCATATATATATATATATATATATATATATATATATATATATATATATATATATATATCATCAAACATTAACTAAGCGGAAACATTGACGTGATACCATTATGATGCTTGCGATCAAAATCCATTATATAATTATTACTAGATCTGAGCGTAAACCAGCAACCTACACCACACAACAAATACTGAAGATGTGTTTTTCTTGACGTGATGTAATTTTAAACGTTAATATCATTGCGGGGCGCGGCAAGAATTTTAAGTAGGCGGAGGGGGTAAATTTTGATGCTTATTATTGAGAAAAAGCTTCCTGGAAATTTTTGTAACAGACTCTAGATTAACAGAATAATGCAACTCTTGTTATATACTAAATCTCGTGTTAAATACTAAAGGTAGGGACCGAGGAAACAATTATCAAAGTCTTACGGAAATAATGAAAATAAATTAGTTAATGACTACCTTTCCATCAAGACACTCTAAGAAAGGGTGTGTGAGGGGGCCGGGACCATCGCTTCCCCCGCCGTGCTTGCACCCATGATGTCAATGGTGTGGTACAGTGGAAAATGATGCTAGGCAACGCAGTGGGAGAGCTTTTCCAATAACTGAATTACAGGAGACTGAAATGTTTTCATTCGTTGGTGTTCTTAGCCATAGGGTTAGAATATGGAGGAACGGATTATCAAATAATAGGACAATATTCACACACACACACACACACACACACACACACACACACACACACACACACACACACACACACACACACACACACACACACACACACACACACACACACACACACACACACACACACACACACCATTCCTGTTCTAACTACTGTGTGTAGCCTATGAGAGAAGCGATGTAATTTATTGGATCTTGTATCATTATAAATTATAATCTTCAGTAATGATATTATTACTGTTTACTGTCGAGTCATTATCAGGCGCCATATTTTTGTCTGTAATCAGTTGTGACTGAAATAATGTAATATCAGCGTAATGTTATGGCCTAGATGCAGGACTTCACTTCATCCTAAACCACCGTTCGTCGCTTATTTAGGATTCTCAGTTGTTTGCAGGATTCTCAATTTCCGACTAACTAATCTACAGTTCATAGAAGACTTCCGTTTGCCCTCAAGGGTTACGAAAATGGGTATTTTCTGTAGAAGCATTATTATTTCTAAATAATGAGTTTATTTGCCTGTTTCTTGGAGTAATTCCTAAAGATCTCCATATGTTTTGGTATACATAGACAAAGAAATGGAAAAACTGTTGCTTTTCCTCACTTAAACTAGTGATTCACTTGGATCTTACCAAAACAAATTTGGTCAGTCCTGCCAAGCAGAATGGTATCATTTTTGGCAACGTACCCTATACTGTTGTGTGTGTGTGTGTGTGTGTGTGTGTGTGTGTGTGTGTGTGTGTGTTTTAACACCTCGTAAGTTATTTGACGGATTTCAATACTTCCTAGGTGAGTTGACTGGTTACCGGGAGGGTTTTGCACTTCATACAATTTTGCAGCTATGATTTCTAGACAAGCTGTGGCACAAACAAAAAATAAATAAATAAATAAATAAAATAAAATGAAATAACGAAAGCATACAGTGAATGGACTGGAAGCAGAGACGTGGAGGAAGTCGAAAGATTGAATAGAGAGTTATATGTAGAGAAGCGGAGAAGGGTGAGAAAATTAGTAAGAGAGAGCGAGAAGAGGGTGAATGAGGGGTTTGGAAGGAGTTTGAGTCTAAATAGAGGGAATGTAAGAAACTGTTCTGGAAGGATGTCAAGAGAGTAAGACAGGGTGATTAAGAAGATAGTAGGGGACTGAAAGATAAAAATAACAGACTGCTGATGGAGAAAGAAAAAGTGAGCAGATGAACAGAACACGTTAAGAAATTGGAAAACGCAGAGAATCAAATTAACGCTAGCACAAGTGGTTTGGGAATGGCTGAAAGAAGGAGAGGGATGAGAAGGGAAGAAGATCTCAGTAGTGGAAGCAATGAAGCAAGTCAAAATGGGGAAAGCCCCAGGAAGTGATGGAATGTGTGGTGAAATGCCAAAGCACGGAGGTGAGAAGTAGAATGAATATGGAAGATGTTTAGACTGGCCTGGGAGGAAGGTAGAGTCCCGGAGAATTGGAAGTCAGATATAATTATTCCCCTGCATATATGAAAAGGGAGTAAAGAAATGTGTGGTAATCATGGAGGCATTTGTCTTCTTAGTGTGATAGGAAAAGTGTATGGCAGGATACTTACTGACGGTATCAAGGAAATAGCAGAGGAATTAGCTGGAGAAGAACAGGAAAGTTTCTGGAAAGGAAGAGGTGGTGTAGATCAGATATCCATCTTCAGGTGTTAGGTGGAAAAGTTTCTAGAGAAGGGAAAGAAGATGAATGCGGCATTCATGGGTATGGAGAAAGCATATGACAGAGTGAACAGACAAAGGATGCTGAAAATATTAAAAATATGTTTAGTAAATGGGGAGCTGTTGGATGCCGTGAAGAATATGTGTCAGGGAGCTGGGGTTGCAGCGTGTGTGGATGGTGAACAGAGTGAATTTTTCTATCAGCATTTTGGATTGAAACAGGGATGTGTCACGTCTCCGTAATTGTTCACTTTCTATATGAATGGAATTATAAAAGAGATACGGTACAAGGTAGGGAAGTGGATGATGGAATTTACCCTCATGAGAGAAGGCAGCGTTTGGAAACATCCCGTCCTGTTGTTTGCAAACGATACTGTAATGTTAATTGAAAACGGAGGGGAACTGCAAGGCCTGGTGAGTGTGTTTGGGAGAGTATGTAAGAAACTGACTCTAGAGGTAAATGTAGGGAAGAGTAAAGTTATGGTCATCGAAAGAAGTAAAGTCACTGAATGCACAGTGAGGATGGATAGTGAGGAAATAGAAATTGTGAGTGCATTTAAGTGTTTGGGTCGTATGGTGAGTAGGAATGGAAGTTTGGAGGATGAAGTGCTTCAAAGGGGACAGCAGAGACGAAAGGTTGCTGGTTCATTGAAAGCAGCGATAAGTATGAAAGTGAGCATGGAAGTAAAAAAGTCACTGCGTGACAGTATTGAGATCTCCACTCTAACGTATGTAAGCAAAGTTTTAATCTTATTGGAAGGGCACAAGTCAAGAGTGAGACCCAATGGAAAAGTGTTATTTGAGAGGAGCGTGTGGAGATACATGGAGAGATAGACTGACAAATTAGGAAGTGAAGGAGGATTGTGATGTGGATGAGAAATACACTGAGGTGGTTTGGCCGTGTGTAAAGGATGAAGTGAGAGACTAACTAGCAGCGTGTATGTGAGTGGGGGGAGGGGGAGGGGAGAGCGAGGATGAGGTGGAGGGATGGAGTGGAGAGATATATGAAAGAGTGAGGTAAAATTTGGGGGGGAGGGGCAGCGAAATGGAAGGGAACGGGGCGACATGAAGGCGATTAGTTAGTGGCCACCCCATACGGGATTAAGGCGTTTGGCTATAGAGAGACAGACTTTTCGAGGGTCAGTCCCCCTCACCAAACTAATATTTCTCAGAAACTGTGAAAGGAACTCAGGTATGATTTTGATATCTTAGTACATATTGTGCAATGGACTTTCGCCTGCTGTGTGATACTTGGGAAGCGTGATCCCCCGAAGTATGCTTAGGAGGTCAACCCCCTCCAAAAAATAAAAACTATCAGAAATAGGAAGATCTGAACAAAACTTCCCAGTGGAACTTGTCCGTTTACTGCGAAAGTCTTCCATTATGTACAATTTTCTAGCTCTGATTTTTATGAGGTCCAGCCCCCTCATCAAATTTAACATTCCCAGAAATAGTGAAAGGGGGGAAATTATGGCTTTGATATCTTAGTACACGTTGATAACTCTCATCCGTAATGTGATATTTGTGGAGCCTGACCCTCCAGTGATTTCCGGCGGGGCAGCACTTCTCCCCATATTAAAAATTAATAGAAATAGGGGATTGTGAGCACAGGGATTTCAAAAAGTTCGGCATCCGTAACGCAGGATTAGGTATGCAGTTTCCAAGTTTTCTCTGAATGCACAGGAAGAATCTTCACTTCTACCTTATTGTAAGATGTCTGTTGCAGTTCTGCGTTCTCATAACAGTCTGATACCGTCTTCAGTTTTCATCAGTGTACTGTTTTATCAAAATCTGTGCCACTTTTCTCTCTCTTCACACTGTCTTTCACCTTTCAGACTCCATTATTAAATCTCCTCCCTCCATCAGCCCTTCACCCAAGCTTTCCTCCTTCCCTCCCCAAGTATTTCTCAGTCACTCCTTGACTCACTCAAAAGTCTGTATTGTCATATCCCTACTTTATCTGTTTTCTTTTATGTTTAGAAGGAAGTTATAGGCACAAGACCTATTACAGCCTGCCTATATCAAAGAAAACAGAGCATTATTAAAGTCTAGTCTGTCTGACATGTCTGGATACCCAACGCTTAAAGTGCTGGAGGTCACAGAAAAAATACAAGGCGAGAAATGTTGCCCCAGAGCCGCTGACCTGTGTGAAATCTTGATAAGAAGATGAAGGACACCTTTGAAAACTGTACCCAAACCGGCAGTATTTGAAGGGGAAATAAATAAGCATTTATAGGGGAGGGATGACCTCCCGGGGGTGCCCACCTACCCAATCCCTAGTCTTGGTTAAAGTCTACCACTCTGCAAAACTTTGTGTTCCCAGGCAAATAATTGGCCGAGCATATTGGTCTTGTTCAGAACACCGGGGGCTGCCATAATCTAGGTGGTGACTCATGGGGCCTCACTCTGCCTAACACCTGGAGCGAGAGGATTATACATCTATGCAGTATTGTGTTCCTAAGTGTAAAAAAAAAAAAAATATTCCCATATATAATAGCCTTGCAGGAACTCTTTATATCGTGGACAGTAGCTTCCGTGGGTTCCACCCTGACTAAAACCTGGTCTTAGTGTAGGTTTACTACAGTGCAAAATCTTGCGTAGCTAAGTTCGCTTTATGGGTATTCATAAGTGCTTTGGCGGGAGCCCTAAATAGCCGCCCTCTACCCTGGAGGGTCACCCTGGGGGTCACACCCTTCCTAAAACCTGGTACGAGTAAAGGTCTACCACTGTGCATAATTTTGTGTTCCAAAACACCTGCAAGAAAATGTGAGAACCATAATTGCCATATGCAGAACGTTTGGGGGTTGCCCCCCCCCCCGCCATGAGGGATGCTCCGTGGGGGTTTCACCCTGTTGAAATATGGCTCGGATCGAAGTCTACCAGTGTGCAAAGTTTCGTTTTTCTAATACCCCTCTCACCCCATAAGGCCTGGATCACAGTATTCGAAAAGGTATAATATTAGATAACGCTGTGTGAATCAGTAGGTGACAGAGTGAGTGACACAGTTAGGGAGAAACACCGTATTTGGTCTCCCCTGTGGATGCGGCAAAAATACGTAGACATAATGTGAAAAAGTTGCCAAGGAGGGCAGATGCTGTGTGGACATTAGCCCTTTACAACAAAGTCAGAGGAGGAAGCATGAGTGTGATGTTTTACACCAGCAGTACTGTGTGACGCAAAGACACAAGAGACTGTTTGGCTGTTTGACACACACACACACACACACACACACACACACACACACACACACACACACACACACACACACACACACATACCACGGATGAGAGAGAGAGAGAGAGAGAGAGAGAGAGAGAGAGAGAGAGAGAGAGAGAGATGAAGAGAAGAACTGGCTTTGAACAGTCTCGAACATTTCGGTAACGATAACTGGTGGTAGACAATGCTCCTTCCGGGAAGGTTTAGAGCACCATAAACTGGAGCTGAGCATTCAACATGAGACCCCGTGCCAGTAAGAACACTGCATTATATTCTGGCCTGGCCGCAGTGCACAGCGGTGGCACAGGACGCTGCCCTCACGCACCATAGTGCCAGCTAAAATAGGTCAGCAAATGTAATTAAAGGAATCACACTGATATTATTAGGACTAAATGGACCACTGGTAGTGGTTTTAACATTATTATTTACTCCTTAATAGCTGTACACTTTTGTATGTGGTAGTAATGGAAAAGATTGGAGTTACGTTTGATTGTGGGTTAAAATATCATTGAAAAAGAAAGACATTAACTGCCAAACATCACGTGACATAACGAAGTTGCTCTAAGATGACAGGATATAGATGTGCTTCTCCAGGATTTAGTAGACGTGCTTCCCGAGGACTGAAGGACTAAACTTGAATATCCTTCTTTTGAATTAAAATCATTAATGCCTGCCAGTGAACCAGGTGTGAGTGAAAGTCCCACACCAACACAGGAATCCCACCGCACTTCCACCTAGATAACTCAACTAGTTTTTTTTCTGTTAAACAAGCCGTCACCACACTTGCTTTTGACTGGCCCAGCTGACAGCGCCTTCCATTCACTGACCCTCCGACTCGTATATCTTGCTTCCACAGGCGCCACAGCACCATCAAATACATCACCAACAACACCCTTCCCCCAGACCCCCATATCTCGCTTCCACAGGTGCAACAACAACACCAAATACAACAACAACAACACCCTTCCCCCACACTCACATATCTCGCTTCCACAGGTGCCACAGCACAACCAAATAGATCCACCACCACCACCCTTCCCTCATCCTCCCATTTCTGGCTCCCACAGGTGCCACAGCACCACCAAATACTGTACATCAACATCCACCATCCTTCCCTCATCCTACCGTATTTCGCTTCTACACGCGCCAGTCACCAAATACATCAACAACCACTACCCTTCCCTTACCCTCCCTTATCTTGCTTCCACAGTCGCCACAGCGCCAACAAATGCACCATCATTCACCATCCTTTCCTCACCATCATCTCACACATAATTAAGATAATCTCATACCCAAGGTTTATGGTGGCCATAAATCTTCATAATGTTTTCCAAACTAAAGGAAAAAGGTGGACCGAGGGGGATTGCTGATGTTTTCTACCCTCTCAGCCACTGATACCATCATCATTGTTGTCCTCATCACGACAGTCATCATTATCATCATCATCATCATCGTCATTGCTATGATAGATGATGCAGCAGTATATTATCCAACATAGTGTTCTGCATTTGATTCGAAGTGACAGCACATTATTTGAGGAAGAAGCAAGTGGATGATTTCTTTGTAGCTCGCCTACTTCAGTATATCACTAATATGTATAAACTCTTTACCGATTCTTCTTTTCACTTGCTGGTATGCACAAGCAACATTCTTCTTTCGGCATACATTGACGGATACTATTTTAACGCTTGTAAATGAGCCATAGAAGCATTCATAAAAAAAACAAAAAAAAGTTTGGATAGGTACCTAACCCCATATTTATACACAATTGGCTGTACTGCAAAGAGAGTGATAATGGATGTCAGTGAAACATTACTTCCCTGAAGCTCTCATTGAAATTCATGAGCCGAAAATACCAGGATATAGAGATGATCCTCATTTAACTGCCGACTCAGTGCAACACACATTCGTACACTGATATCTGCCTGTCTATCGATCCGTCCGTTTACCTGTCTGTTGCCTGTAAAGGGTGGCCACAACAACAGAATCTTCAGATGTTTCTTATCCCGTCATTAATTATTCATTCTCCCACAACACACCACCCTCCATCATGTACTACTCCAGCTAATCGTCACCCTCTGCCGTTTCCTATTGAACTTTCATCAGTACCACCATCTCCCTTAGTTCTCGCCCTGCTTTATCATCTTTATCTTAACCTCACAGAATTAAATACCATAGTTCTAGGCCTCTGTGTAAACAACAGACCCGGAAATTCATTAAGTCTGTTGTTGGTAAGGAGATAACTGGTTGAGGTGCAGCAATATGAAATGCTGGTTGATGAGGGAGTCTACAAATGATTTACAACCCTGCAGTACTGGAGGAGGCAGGGAGGGGGTAGAGGAATGGCAGGAGAGAGGCAAAGGAGGTGAAGTAAGAAGCGGGATAGGAATGCAGAGGAGAGAGAGAGAGAGAGAGAGAGAGAGAGAGAGAGAGAGAGAGAGAGAGAGAGAGAGAATTTTGGCCATGGGCTTTAGTTTTAAAATTATACCGCTTCCTTGGAATTGTATTTGCATAATCTCTGTACATAAGAATCCTAATAGGCACTTTTTGTCAGAGTAAGCACACCAACTGACCTACCAAAGATTTTACGTTCAAAAGGCTGGCTGGAAGCGGTATGATGAACGTGAATGGTGCGTGGAGCACCAGCGGAAGACGGAAGTTAGTTCAGCGGACAGATAGCCTCAGGCACTGGGTGCACCCCCTACAACATGCCTAAGATGCCAGTTTGAGGGAGGGGTTGGCAGGGAAAGTGTGAGCGAGTGGAGAGACAGGGAGAGCATGAAGGAGGAAGGAAGGTAAAGAGAGTGTGAGGGAGAGGGACTAGGAGAATCTGAGGGAGGAAACAGGAAAAATGTGTGAGTGTTGGGCACGGAGAGTGTGAGAGGAGGAGGGAGAGGGTCCCCACAGTAATCAGGATAGCAGGCTTTGTGTAGAGGCACTGACAGGGGCTGTAGGCCACTGGGAGGAGGCAGGGGTGGGGGAGGGAGGCATGGAGTTGGACGGAGACTGAGTCTGGTATGAAATATATGGAGAGGAAATGGAGGAGGGGATAACAGAATAGATAAAGGAAACCAGGAGTGGGAGTCAACGAGGAAGAGAGAAGGGGTAAAGAACTGAAACTGAAGGGAGGTCGTGCCTGAGTCGGTAGAAAGGTGGCTGGCTGTCCAAATGGATATGAGTACGATTCCCGGCTGAGGCAGGGAACAGTTAAGGATTTGAGTGTCGTTAATACAGATGTTACTGATATACCATAAGACGCACCGACATGTCAGAAACATCCCCGGTAATACCAGTGCACCAGTTCTCTATGAGACACCCCAGACATGTGTTCAATATGGATGGTAGGTGTTAGCGCTGGAGTGGCGACAGGTGGTGTGTGGTATATAGGAAGGCCGCTGGGCCTAGGGAACGGGCTGTTGAGCCTATAACCAGAATCGGACGCAATAATAATAATAATAATGATAATGATAATGATAATAATAATGATAGCAATAATAATAATAATAATGATAATTATTATTATTATTATTATTATTATTATTACTACTACTACTACTATTATTATTATTATGATTATTATTAAGACCTTCACATTCTGTGGAGTTCTTATTGATATTGAAGATTTTTTTTTTTTTGGGGGGGGGCGGGGTAGGGAAAGCTTAGAAGGCTCGCATTCCAAGACCGTTCGAGATAGACTTGAAATTGTCGGGAGCAATGTATTTTGATTGCAAGCTTCCTTTAGCACAAAACTTCTTTTTTCTAGCGCCGTTTGCCATTTTTTCAATTCATGCAGAAAAAAACCGCTTCACTGATTGCTTGCAAGTGTTCCAGCAAGTAGTCGGCAACATACAGCCTACTAGTGCACCTGGGTATTAATACTGAGATCCAGCTAATAATTTTTGAGATATTGAGCAAAATCATAATGGCAGCCTATTGCCTGAACGTGAGGAATCGGAAAGTATTTGGCAGATTTTGACCAAACTCAGTGGAAATGTAGTGCGTCAGGAGTGAACATGATTTTCCTAGCATGAATGGCCTTGACTTTGATCTGAAGGTCACTTGTCAAAATCCGAAAAAAAATTTGAGTCATAGCAAGTCCCTTAACATTAGGTCTACAATGATAAAAGTATTTTCAGGATCCTAAGAGTGTCTACTTATTAATATTTCATAACAGCATTTATGACAAATCAATTTATATTTTTTAACTCTTTTTGACGATTTTTGGACCAACCATCAGAAGTTGCTCAAAATGCTAATAATGTTAATCATTTGTTTGCATAATTTACCAAGACCTAGTAGCCTGCCCTTACAATGGTTTACACGAAATTATAGATTCTCACATATATAGATCCTGGTGAGAACAAAAATAATGACACTTATCTCTACACATTCAATTTATGATGTATTATTAACAAGGCACCATTTACCACAACCACTCTTAATACTGTGTAGTCTTCAAACACTGTATGCCATACCTGATGTACAGTCGTCAGCACAAATTCGCTGCAAGCCTGCTCGTGTGATGTGGTTGTTTTGTCTGGCAACAGTGTATAGGAACTAGTTGCCACACAGGCTTTTATACGCCTTAAAGACGTGTTTGTAAGAATTAGTGCTATAAATCGCCCAGAATGCAATAGTCTTTGTATCTGATTAGCATAAAAGTGAGCAAAAGACGACAGAAGAATGTTGTAGAGTGATAAAACTTCTGCTTTCTCCCTCGTACCCACCCCATGTCCCTCCCCACCCTACCTCTCAACCCCCCTCCATGCTCCTTCATTTCCACTCCCCTCTCTCCGCACCCCGTCTACCTAAACCACGGCGCAGATCTACGTAATGAATTGCACTCTTCTCCATTTCTTGTCTATTCCTGTAACCTTTTAGCTCCTTACATTCGAGAGTATCTTGCCATGCCTCAGTCTTTTTCACCCACTCTTTACTCCAAACGTGATGCAGTAGTTCGAAACATGATGGGTTCTGATCCTGCTTCATGAATCAGTGAACACTACGAGGAGGATGGGAACATTTTCCTTGGAACGAGAGAGAGAGAGAGAGAGAGAGAGAGAGAGAGAGACAGACAGACAGACAGACAGACAGACAGACAGAGGTTGAGAGAGAGAGAGAGAGACAGACAGACAGACAGACAGACAGAGGTTGAGAGAGAGAGAGAGAGAGAGAGAGAGAGACAGACAGACAGAGAGACAGACAGACAGACAGACAGACAGACAGAGGCTAAGAGAGAGAGAGAGAGAGAGAGAGAGAGAGAGAGAGAGAGAGAGACAGACAGACAGACAGACAGACAGACAGACAGAGACAGACAGACAGACAGACAGAGGCTAAGAGAGAGAGAGAGAGAGAGAGAGAGAGAGAGAGAGAGAGAGAGAGAGAGGAAGTAGGAGGAATGGGCACAAATGTTTGTTCAATTTCGCCTACTGAAATAATAGCCACCAACTGCCAGGCTCACTAAACACACACACACACACACACACACACACACACACAGTAAGGAATACATCACAAGAACGAGACATCAAACGTTTCTGTATCTAGCGGCTGTTGGTAGTGACAAGGGGTGGAGAAAAGAATGACAGCTGGAATAAAAAGAGTGGGAATCAGACGGGGAGGGTGAGAATGGGATTAGAACAGGAAGGAATATTGGTAATTAGCCTTGGATACATTTTATTAAAGCATTTCGAGCAATTTAGAACAGGACAGTATTGGTTTAGTAAATAGTCAAGAGAGAATTGTGATGAACCAGTCGGGTTAGTGCCGTGGATAAATGAATGAAGGAAGAGAGAGTGGAGAGAGGAGAAAGTGGAGAGGCATGAACGTGAGTGGGGAGTAGGAGGGGGAAGGAGGGGTGGGGGGACATCAGGAGGAGAAAGGGGGAGAGAGGGGAAGGGAGTTTATACACGGTTATGAGGAATGTCAGAGTATTACGCTCGTACGTCGTTTCATGACATTCTGTCAACTCTTGCACTTTTTTTTTATACTAATTAAATACGGTATACATAATACTGTACTCTAGCCAGCCTCTAGTACCATTTTTAAAAACACGTCGTTAAAGTGTATAAAAGGCTACGTGGCAACTAGTCCCCTTACACTGTTGCCAGACAAAGGACTCACATCACACGAGTAGACTTGCAGCGAATTTATGCTGACGACTGTACAAGTGTGGATTTTTTTTTCTTTTTATTTTTTTTTGGGGGGACATTCTAATCTGGAATCTGGCATTATCATCTGTGGAGTTCTTTGAATATTGCTTCGGCAAAATTCAGAACTCTAGTTATTATTATTCTTATTATTATTATTATTATTATTATTATTATTATTATTATTATTATCATTATTCTTATTATTATTATTAATATTATTGTTTTTATTATTCTTATTATTATTATTATTATTAATTAGATATCAGTACATTTATAGTCAACAAGTTTTCAGCTGCTGGTTTCATTTCGATAAAGATCTCTCAGGCATTTTTTGACTTTTATTCTCACTTCCGTTGTTAACGCCAACGAATTTATCATCTAAGAGGCGGGAAGAATTCAAAATAAACCATTAAAATAAATAAATAAATAGAACGCTTCGAAAGATCTTGGTAATTATCAGGCGCCAGTGCGGTCTACTTTAATCAGTTCCCTCATCTTAGTACCTGCAGCTGGGCCTCGTTGTTTATCCTGCACAGACAACCCATACCAAGGTACTGTACACATTACCCGCGTTGATGCCTCCCTTACACGCGTTACTCCAATCGCGGATGGTTAATTTTAAGTGCTGTGAGGCTATGTGAAGGACGGCGGTGAGGCACAAGCGCTTTAGAAATGTATACGTCTTAAAGAAAACTGCAGGGCCAGAACGGTCTCAACCATTGCTTTATAAATTCTCTCTCTCTCTCTCTCTCATATGGTCTATATTACCAGTGCTCTCTGTTATAAAGCTAATTTTCTCGAGGCATCTTTCCAGCATCTCGCTCCATTCTCTTTCGTCTCGTTTTTCGTTTTGCTTTTCCCGCACAACCTCTTTCTATCACTCTTCGTACCGTCTGTTGTTTACCAGTTTTGTTATTAATTAACGTAGTTTCTTTGCCTCTCTGCATGACTTGTAATTATCTCTCTTAATAAACTGCTAAATATAGATCTTTTGCTTCAGTACCAGTTTCGTTTATAGTTATTTTTTGGTTTATAGTGTTAGAGGCATGCCCCCCCTTAAAAAAAAAAAAAAAAAAATCTCATTCTCTTAACACTGTATTTCTCATAGTTTTATCCAGTTTAACATCTCCAGTATCATCAATATCATCTAGCATATTATCCTTACAATCTCTAGTATAACATCAGATTGAAGATACTAAAAAAAAAAAAAAAAAAATCATTATTTTTTTACCGTCCTTCATGAAATATTCGCGCAATGTGAAAAGGAACTGTAAGTGATAGGAACACATACCACTACCAGAATGGGCAGTGGAAGACTATTCTCTAAAGAAGCAATGAAGCCATGCAGATATCCACTGAGTGTTATAGTTATTTTTGCGGTGTGCAACATTTTCATTGACATAGATAATGAAGAGCTGGTAATATTATCCAATATTATTGTGGCAGAATACTCATATAAACTGGAAGTATTGTCAGGAACCCATGCTGGTGTGTGGTGTGATTCATTCAGGTAATGTTAAGGATCCTGACATCACTCTCAAGGTGATGTTTTGGCACAAACAAGCTCATTCAGTCAAAATGACCTGAACAAATGAAGTCATTTTAAGGATTAGAAACAGAGGTAAATGCAATGACGTCTCCAAGTATCCACAAACTATAATTTATAGCGAAGGAGGGGCCACGCTCTGTTCGCCGGGGTGGGGGGGCTAGACCTACTACGTAAATGTATTCGCTCCTTTTTATATCGGCCTCACAGCTCAGTGTACACTCAAATTTCAAAGGGGTGGGTCCAGCCCCCTCAGGCCCACCTGTAGTTACATTGCTGGGTGTAGGTAAGGGAGTATGTGCTATCGTTAATTTCCAGTAATTTTACGTTGTTTGTGTAGAACAGGTTAGGTTTAGTTAGGTTAGGGTCTGCCTAAATTCACGAGAAGTTACGAACTCTTGCTGATGGATAATGGTAGATTATGGTGTAGCATATGCGATATGAGTGTTGTTTAATGAAGGCTTTGTAGAACTGACTGGAGCCATAAATCACGCATCTTCCTTGGCACAGCCCATAAATGACATAAACATGTATTATATATGGGTATTATGGTACAGTATATGCACCAAAAACAGTGTCTAATACATTTTCACTGGACTACCTGACCCCGGTTATCCACTGGATGAAACTCCAACTCTAACATTTACAGTGATATCACTACCACTGATATCTTATCCCTCACTTGATGTAGCTTTGTCAACGCGTTTCTTCACCTTTATCATTCTTTTTCTGTGTCTGCCCTCCTCTCTTCCTATTTCTCCCATCATTCTTGTCACTTTTTTCCTCTGTTCATTTCAGGTAACTCTACACTGCGTAATAAGCCTAATGGTTTCCTGTGACCCAGAAAATCCTTTGCAACACTGGGTGGTAACCATGTAACCAAATAAAGGGGTGATGTGGAACCTACTATACTGTCCCTGTTAACCGGGTGGAAAGACGCAACTGTGACATCAGTCTAGGAACCAAACCTCCACACTCCACGCGCCTCACTGTGGCGAACTGATGTTCATCGCATGGGAACATACGTTGACTGTTTGGAAGAACCGTGCCTTTGATTGCCTGTGGGCGATGGGTCTGGTCGGTCAGACAAACCGTGACTACTCAACAACAACAACAACAACATCAACAACTTATCTCTATTTAAAGCCTACTTCTTAAACCATCCACCAAGACGAAGTAGTCATACTGCATTACAAAAATATTTAAAAGTAAATCTAACCTTTGACATACATCACGTGCATGAACATTGTCATATTCACTAAATTTGGTAACCAGAAGACCAATACATATTACACTAAAAAGTGGAGACCTATAAGACCCTAACTTATTAAACTTGCGATACAGCAGAATAACCCATAGGAGTGTAATTTGTTATTTATGTACCAGTAAATGTGTTAAGCTTTATTTCTTCATCAAAACAGTATATGCAGTATTACCTCACCTCTGTAGGACGAGTGGTAACGATCTGAAACATATAACGTTATTAATTTTGATGTGCATTAACTCTGCAATAAAATAAAACCATTCAGTTTCCATTCATCTTCTCATATTGCAGTTTCATGGTTGTGTCACAGAGTATCTCAAGTCACGTAATTTTAGTACCGTATTTTACCTTGTCTGCTCCTGCACTGGTGTTTGGCTGCTGCTGATGACATTATATCATTTTGTTCACTTCTGTTTTACTCTGTTTGGCTGTCTCTGGTGCCGGAAAGTCTAAGAGAGATCAAGGATGGGAAGCTGTTCGACTTTGTTCAGTTTTGCTCGGTTTTGTTTGATTCTGTTCCTTTCTGTTTGTACCACCCAAGATTCAACAGGTGCGGTATGTGGAGGGCCTACCTTCCTTGGCACACCTTCATCCTAGGCTCGTTTGTCTCTTGGTTGTCAACTCATTCTTCTTTACAGAGTGGTCTGATCTTAGCCACCACATGTTGCTTTTTGCCCCGTCTTCCTTAATTTCTCATATTTCAGAATCCTTTTTTCTTTTTCTTTTGTGTGGCAAGAGTCGTCCAAAAGTTTTCTCTGGAGTTCTACAAAGCCACATCTTCAACTCTTTAATGATAAATCCATATTTCAAAATGGATTTTCTGTTGGCGTGAGCAATTATGTCCATGCAAGTATTCTTATTGGTACCAACATGTTTACGTAGGGAGTGTAATAGTAACTCAAAACTTATGGTTTGAGGTCAGTCATTAAACTACATATCTGTCTTCTGTCTATGCCTGTTCAACAACAGTCGACAGAAAAACTGAGGAAGACAGGATGATATGTAATCCGTGGTTACTGATGATCAGCTGCCAGCTTATCTATATTCCATTTGACATAGTTTCAACATGTGTTTTACTCATGTCTGTATTTTTCTACTCCTCTCTCTCTCTCTCTCTCTCTCTCTCTCTCTCTCTCTCTCTCTCTCTCTCTCTCTCTCTCATTCACCTGTCAGCCAATTTACATCAATAGCGATATGTATGATGATAATACCGTCATTCACGACACGAACCATTAGAGTTATTAAAAATGTTGGTTACTTGATTCTCCACATCACGGATAAATAATCAAGAAATTAATATAAAAATTATATCAAAGTTATCAGTGCTGAAGTTCAGTGATACTAATTTTGAGAATATCTCCAAAATGCGAAATTGGTGAACAAACACATGAAAAGCAAATGTTCGTATTCTTCTACAGACCTGCTTTAAGACGAATACACTACTGTCTGGTTGTATTCAAAATATTTTCTTCATTTTTATCTCCTTCACACCTTTCTCTCCCCTGCCTCTCTCCCTAACCCATTTCCTACAGAAGTCTGTCACCCATTACCCTCTACCTTTTTTCACCCTCCTATATCTCTCTGGCTTACCATTTTCTCTCTCTCAAGCGCGAACACTTTTCTCTAAAACCCTTTCACTTCTCCCTCACCTTTCTCGTCTCACCTATACTCCATTACTTTTTCTCTGCCACACTCCTTCGTTACTTACCATCCCCACTCCCGTTCCCAACACAGCTGCAACCTTCCCCCAGGCAGCCACAAATGACTCCTTCACATAGACCCGTACGAGGCAATGGGCTTTAATTCACCTCCCATCGGGCCCCTCTTCTCCTTGATGGCACCCTAGTTTTCAGAGGAGCGAGGAACGAGCTGTGTGTGTGTGAGAGAGAGAGAGAGAGAGAGAGAGGACGGTGGACTGCAAATCACTTGAAGGGACAGAACCGAGAAGCATGCAAGAAGCTGTTGATTGGGATGAAATTATTGATAGCACCTGAGTCATGATAAAGATAAGTATATTCTGCAAAATTTGTAGAGGTGGTATGAATGGCTGCAAACAGTCCAGCATGAGTGTGGATGGTATTAAAAAAAAAGAAAAGAAAAAAAGACCAACTTGCCTGGATAAATCAAGAGATATTAAGAAGTGGATAAGAGGACAGCGGATGGAGAGCTGCAGTAAATGAAGTATTGCAAGGGAAGAGGATGGACCATGATCAGAAAGGGGAAAATTTTTGTTACATGATGGAAGAAGCAAATCACCAATACTTTGTCCGGAAAGTCTGGTAGGAACTGGATAATACCCGAACTGAGGCTAACTAAAGCATTAAAAATAAAGGAGGAGATCTTCCAGCCAACGAAAGTGTACGAGTGATTCAAGCCAGAAGTACTGCCAGATGGCAGTGGGAGGGGTGGGTCATCAGGAACGCATTTTGTGGGAATAAATCTGCTTTAAATGTGTGCATCTTCCCTGGGTGGGACATGTGGATTTAAGGTTTATGTGCGAGCGTTGTGGAGGTGTGGTGGTAAGTGTGTGGTGTGAAGGTGTGGTGGTAAGTGTGTGTTGTGGATGTGTGGTGGTAAGTGTGTGTTGTGGAGGTGTGGTGTATGTGTGTGTTGTGGAGGTGTGATGGTAAGTGTGTGTTGTGTAGGTGTGGTGGTAAGTGTGTGTTGTGCGGGTGTTGTTTTGTCTGTTGCGAGAGTGTGATGGTGTGTCTTGTGGGAACATGGTGGGAAGTGTGGTGTTAAGTGTGTGGTGTGTGGGTGTGGTGGGAAGTGTGTGGCGTGTTGGTGTGGTGGTAAGAGTGTGGCGTGTTGGTGTGGTGGTAAGAGTGTCTTATGATGGTGCAGTGGTAAGTGTGTGTTGTGCAGGTGTGGTTGTGAGGGTTGTGGAGATGTGAGGGTAGAGGTGGTATTGGTAAATGGAGTGAGTGGTCATGAGTACGAGAGTTGTTTAGAGGTGAGTGTGAATGTGGGAGTTGTGTAGGGTTGGGTGTGAGTGTGGGAGTTATGAAGAGGTTGGTGTATCAGGACTCCATATTATAATTACAAATCATAATAGATAGATAGATAAATAGATAGATAGAGAGACAGATAGAAGCAGGGAGTCAGATGATGAGAAGGTATCGTGTCTGCGAGAATCGAGCAATGCTAAACATGCTTACACACTCTTAACTCAAGGAATGCTTATTAGGCACACAACAGCGCCTAGTGACCATACACACACATACACACATACTCACACACAGGCTTCTAGAACTTTCATCTCACAAGGAACACACGTGATACAACCCCTGCTACACCAGAATTTAGAAAAGAGAGCTCAGAAGGAGACAGGCCTTAGAACAGAGAGGTCAGAAGGGGACAGGCCTTAGAACAGAGAGGTCAGAAGGAGAAAGGGCTTAGCAACTTGAGAGAGAGACTGAGAGAGCGAGACAGGAGATAGCTAGCGGGACTCTTACTTTATACTTCGCTCTGTGTGAGAGACTCGTTAATATTTCCAAGACAAATAAAAATAGTCCCATACTATTCTTTACCTCTCCTGTCACTACATGACAAATGGGAAAGAAGATTACCTACGTACAAAGCTACTCAAATATAATAACCGCTCGTCCACAAGTCTAATATATATATAACTCAACTACAAGTAACCACAAAGGAACCACAAAGTCTTTATGACATTTGGTGGCAGTGAATCTACGGACATCGTCTCCGAATAAAAAGCAAATTTCTACAAAAGCAGGCGAGACTCTACAAGATTAGCTTCAGTTCTACAGTGAATTCCTACAAAATACAGCCTACAATGCAAATAGCCTACAAGTCTACAAAACAACTCTATAATCATCACGTACCTTCAAGCAGCAGCAAGAAGAATATAAAACAAAGCAAGTAAAGAAGAGGAAAGACCAAAGCAACAAGCACACAAACCCCCACCACTCTCTCCCGCCTACCTCCATCGCTGACGCAGAGGTCAAGACACGCATCAAAACACCAGAGCCACATTTATAACGCATCTTACTCATCTTCACTCAAGTTACTCATCGCTACTCGTTTACTCACCACAGCTACCAGTGTGGGAAGTTGACGTCACCATACGTGTGCTGAGACGACGCCAAGCCGTGTGTCTGACACCCCACAACACGCCAATCAACCCGTGAAGAACAACGCTATCACCACGTGCAACACCACCACTCACACCATTTCCACCACGGTAAAAATTAGTGAGTTACATAGTTACTTCATTTATACAATACACAGTGATAGACAATAAGCTTCTGCACAAACATATAAAACGTGCTGTATAGTTACAGTTTAAATACACATACTTACTTCAGTTATCTGCATAACTCAAACACTAAATAATCACCAACAATAAATATTCTACACTGTATATATTCATTCATTTATTATAACATTTATTTACTACCAACGAGTGTTACCATTTATACCTACATAAAATACGTGTTTCATACATACATCCATACATTATTACATCTACAAAGTAATAAAGAAAATATACCATCACAGTTACTCAGTGAGCGATCAAAAGAACTGTATTAAACATTTATTAATTAAAACTACCTAGTGGAAACAGATAAATTAAGTTACAAGGTAAACTAGAGAAAAAAAAAAAATGGCCAACACAAATGACGTTAGCAAGAGTGAACATCTTCAACACAATCGTGAAGACAAAGATTTCCACACAGTGCTGACACACATATTACCCACGATAGGTACACGTGAACAACAAGTCAGTGTATATAGTTAATACTGTATATAGTGTATATATATTTTTTATATAAAATAAAATATGGGACTATATAATATCATCTTCAGTAATACCTGTGCAATATAAACTAAACTTTAAAAAAGTACCCAAGGAAATTAGCCAGTAATTATGCAACCATGAACAACATAGAAAAAGCGTACACAAGCGAAGAAAAACAAACTATAGAAAATCAATACATACAAAAAAAAAAGAAAGAAAGAAAAAGTAAGAAAGAAAAAAGAGAAATAGAGTAAGATCACATAACAAACAAATGAAAATAAGTGTAAGTGTTACTACATATGCCAAAATACCACATAAACTACAAACAAAAAAGCAAATTGTTGTCTCCACAAGTAAGTGGCATGACACATCATCACTATCATCGACTGCAGCATATGTTAGGACTGCAATTATTACAATTATGTAACTCCATATTATAATTATGTAACGACAAACGATTGCATTATGTTACACTTGCTACAATTATGTAACTACAAACAATATGTACCAATTTATGTAACAGTTGCATTAACAAGATGTAACTTTTATGTAACTTTAACTACAATTATGTAACTACAAACGATATGTAACAATTATGTAACGACAAACGATTGCATTATGTTACACTTTGCCAATTAACAGTTGCATTAACAAGATGTAACTTTTATGTAGCTTTAACTACAATTATAAGGCCAAGACACCTATATAATAGTTGCATTAACAAAATGTAACTACAATTATAAGGCCAACACAATTATGCATTTCACTACAATAGCCCAAGTACATACTGTATTACAGTTAAATAATTTACTTTAATGCATTTGTTCAAATATGTATACAACTTGTTTAAAATGTTATATTACTGAATAATCACCATTTACTATGAATATTATATGTATACAATAATCATACAATTATGTTACTTTTACAATATTATGCATTTCACTTAATTAGCTTATAAGTTCATTATAATATGTATATAATATGTATTAATATGTTATGACTATTAACTGTCGATGGTACGCCATTTTCGCGTGACCGAGCAGATATCAGGACTCCATATTATAATTACAAATCATAATAGATAGATAGATAAATAGATAGATAGAGAGACAGATAGAAGCAGGGAGTCAGATGATGAGAAGGTATTGTGTCTGCGAGAATCGAGCAATGCTAAACATGCTTACACACTCTTAACTCAAGGAATGCTTATTAGGCACACAACAGCGCCTAGTGACCATACACACACATACACACATACTCACACACAGGCTTCTAGAACTTTCATCTCACAAGGAACACACGTGATACAACCCCTGCTACACTAGAATTTAGGAAAGAGAGCTCAGAAGGAGACAGGCCTTAGAACAGAGAGGTCAGAAGGAGACAGGCCTTAGAACAGAGAGGTCAGAAGGAGAAAGGGCTTAGCAACTTGAGAGAAAGACTGAGAGAGCGAGACAGGAGATAGCTAGCGGGACTCTTACTTTATACTTCGCTCTGTGTGAGAGACTTGTTAATAATTCCAAGACAAATAAAAATAGTCCCATACTATTCTTTACCTCTCCTGTCACTACATGACAAATGGGAAAGAAGATTACCTACGTACAAAGCTACTCAAATATAATAACCGCTCGTCCACAAGTCTAATATATATATAACTCAACTACAAGTAACCACAAAGGAACCACAAAGTCTTTATGACAGGTGTGGTTGCAAGGGTTGTTAGAGAATGTGCGCAGGGATTGTTCTGTATTGTTATGAGTGTGGGTTGTGGGGATGTGACTGTGGGTACGAATAATGATTTCTTTGAAGACTTACTATTGGAAAGATTTTTTTTTTTTTTTAAATGATCCCATTTGTAGTTTGTTGGTTTAGTTTTGTTGTATGTTTGATAACATCTGCTAGGTTGACGACCAGATTGGCCATTCTGTGTTTTCTAGAGCTTCTTGCCTCCACCCACTATATTACCACTTGTTTATTATGAAGACAAAACTATATTCAGCTTTGTTTATTGAGGCGAAGATGCACTTGACAAATTGGTGATGATTGGCTGAATGCAACATATCCGAATAATATTTACTAACCAAAATTTCCCCCTCAGAATATATGTTGTCAGTTAATAATGCTAACGAGTAAAGAGATTATAAAGTAACGTTGCATTCAGCCAGTAATCACGAACCTATTAAGTGCATCTTCGCCACGATAAAAAAAAAAAAAAAAATGAGTTATAGGCTTCACGCTTTGGCTGGTGTAGCCTACTATGTGATGTAGTGAGGTCATCTACCAGTCTTTGTGGAAGCCTGTCAGTGGGTTGGCCACGGAGGGTCACATTTCACGGGTATAAGCTGATACCAAGAAAAGAAATTCCAATTTCACGGAGGGGCTGCCAGGTCGCCCGCATGCCCCTACAGATATCTGTTCTCTCCTTTATTTTTACAGGAACTGGCCGGCGTTCGAGGGAGGAGGTGAAAAGTCTGGATTTACTATTTTCCTTTTGATTCCTACACTTACACGTTTTTTTTTTCTTTTAATTTCTCGTCTATCAATTTCTGGATGGCAGGACGGTAGTATGTTTTGTTGAATGATGGTGGCAGGGTAAGGAAAAGGATGGAGGAAGGTTTTCCTTTCTCCGCCTCTTTTTTCGTTTTTGCTGTAAAGAAAGTGCCTCCCTCTTATTACTGATATAGGTTGCAGTAGGTGAAGGTCCCTACCATCCACCCACTGGAGGTAGACATTGATACTTCAGGTGACTCAACGTGAGTGGTAAGCCAAATTATTTCCTACAGCCTAGAGAACCGTTTTTTACGTTGGTGGGTAACCACATAAGCAAACATGTAATGTGTATGAATGGCTGATTTTAATATGTATGATGATGTGTATGCCTAGTTTAGAGCTATTGTATGATTTAGTTGCTGAGAGAGTTCCTGTTGCGAATGTGCAGTGTAGTTGCTGAGACAGTTCCTGTTGTGTACAGATCAGAGTATCTGCAAACTCAGTAACATACCTGACACATGCTGTATGTGAACAAACTCTGGTCTCTCCCAACAACCCAGAAACAGTGTGAAAGAAACTAGACACCAAGGGAGTTGGACATACCTATGATCAAGATGTCGTTGGAGATATTTTACAAACTGAGTTCCTTTGTGTGTCTGTCATCGCTCAACTCCTTCCACACTAACCTGGCAAAGCATATACATTTAATGTATAGAATTTATAATATATCTAATGTACATAATGTATAATACAATACATTTCCGGTTCCATCACGTTCATGGGAAATCGTTTTAAATGATCTTTAGTTACCTTTTACGGAGTCTGGTTCAGACTACTTGTAATTGTTGATCAGTTCTCATGTTATTGTGTTCTCGTGGCTCTGCAAGACAAGACTGCTAAGAGCACTGGACGTGCCTTCGTTGATCATGTTATCTCTCCATTTACTATGCTATCAATCACAGTTACTGATAATCGTTCTGGGATCAACAACAGTCGTCTTGTTGAGATTTGCAAGAAGTATATCATTAAATGTAATGTTACACCTAAGCTTCCTGCCTTTAATGGCATTGTTGAAATACAAAATTGTAAGTTGTTAGAGAGCTTGAGGAACTTAGGCGCGTCCACACGTGTGGTGGAACACGAGCTGGTAACACGTAAACAACACAATGACGAACAAGCTGCAAACATGCTTGGAACACCAGTGTCCAAATCATGTTGTCAACATCATGATGAAGTCTCAACTCCCTCGTATGGACCCACGTATCGCATCACTTCTGCTGCCATTAAGTTTGAAGCTGCACTGAAACATGTTTGCATCCATCTGTCCAAATACTGCTGCATACATGTATTCAAACATGTTGCTGTGTTGTCAACACATGTTCAGGGACACGTGTGGACGCGCACTTAGGTTTTCAGAGCACCTATTGAGTTGGGTGGATGCCACAAGTTGCCACTTCTGTCAACAGCTTAATTAATGGATCTATTGGTGAAACTCCATTCTTTGTGATAAATCTCTGCCCAGTTCAATGTTACTATCAAAGCC